>NC_136724.1:4362500-4962500 GCF_936440315.1 Barbus barbus
AAGAAGGTTGTTAAGTAGTTCACATCACTATAGATTTTGTGAATAATGCTCATGTAAGGGGGCGTCCTTCATGTTCACAGGACCCTCCAAATGCTTCCTGGCAATCCCACCCATGCAGTGATGTGAGCCAGAACTGTTTATTTTTAAGTCTGTTTCACTACATGTCATGGTGAACATTTAAAATGCAAGATGAATGATTTATATATGATGTATAGTTCTTGATTGCTCAGTTCACCTCTTGAATCTCTTGAAAACCTCTTTTTGTGATAAATATAGACAAATGTAACGGGCTGATGAATTCAACAAAAAAGGTTGCCACTACCAAGAAATTATACTTTTTCTATTTATACAGTATATAGCCATAAAATAGCATAAATGGTATTTTTTTATTTAAAAATGTAGCATTGCATAAAAATAAAGTTGATGTTTTAGACTAGTAAAAAAAATAAAAATAAAATAAAATCGACATTTTAGAGAAGACTAGTATAATTCTATGTTTTGGAAAAAAAAAGAGTGTTAAAATGAAAACACATTTTTATTAATTTTACAAATTTAAATTGAAAATTACACTTTTTGTCTCAACTTAATTTCATTACTTTCAACTCTACTTATATTTGGCAAATTCATTAGGACAGAACAACCAAGAAATTGCATTGAGTAAATTGAACAAGGAGCAAAAGGGGAAAAAAGTGTGTATCGCATAAATAACAGGAAGACATATAGCACACAAATGACACTGTTTTCTGAAATTAGTCAAGAAAGATCAAGAAAATTCACACAGTGCATCTCAAACTCTCTGAAGAAAAAAAAGAAAAAGAAAAAAGAGCGAGGGAAACAACAGCCTGCCAAGTCTGAGGATAAGTATGCATTTATCATGAGAGGTTTTATTTCAGCAAAACAATTTTCTAGTGGGAAATGTGAATACTGGGATTTATTTACTGACAAAAACATTATCTTCCATTGATCCTGCTTCAGTGTGGAAAGGAATGAAGGATATCACCAGTTAAAAGACACCATCCACCAGCACTCTGGAGAATCAACACCTGGCAGACGACTTGAACGAGATTTATTGTCGTTTTGAAAAATCACCCCACACCCGCCCTGAACACCTCTCCACACAACCATTAACACCTCCAGCAACCCCCCTCTCCCCCACACCTACAATTCAAATCAGCGAAGAAGATGTGTGCCAGGTCTTCAGGAAGAACAAAAGAAGGAAAGCACCAGGTCCAGACGGTGTGTCACCAGCCTGCCTAAAAATCTGTGCTGATCAGCTGGATCATCTTCACACAGATCTTCAACAGATCACTGGAGCTGTGCGAAGTCCCCTCATGCTTCAAACGCTCCACCATCATCCCCGTCCCAAAGAAACCCAAAATTACTGGACTTAATAACTACAGACCTGTGGCCCTAACGTCTGTAGCCATGAAATCATTTGAAAGACTGGTTTTGGCTTATCTGAAGGACATCACCGGACCCTTACTGGACCCCCTGCAGTTTGCCTACAGAGCAAACAGGTCTGTGGATGATGCAGTCAATATGGGACTGCACTTCATCCTGCAGCATCTGGACAGACCAGGGACTTATGTGAGGATGCTGTTTGTGGAATTCAGCTACACTTTTAACACTATCATCACGGAAACGCTTCAGTATAAACTAACCCAGCTCTCCGTCCCCACCTCTGTCTGTCAGTGGATCACCAGCTTCCTGACAGACAGACAGCAGTCAGTAAAGCTTGGTAAATTCACATCCAGCACTCGTACCATCAGCACTAGAGCTCCTGAGGGCTTCGTACTCTCCCCACTGCTCTTCTCCCTCTACACCAACGACTGCACCTCTAAAGACCCCTCTGTCAAGCTCCTGAAGTTTGCAGACGACACCGCACTGATCGGCCTCATCCAGGACGGTGACGAGTCTGCTTACAGACAGGAGGTTAAGGAGCTGGTGCAGTCTTAACAAGCTGGAGCTTAACACGCTCAAAGCAGTGGAGATGATTGTGGACTTCAGGATCCCCCCCCCCCTGCTCTCCCCCCACTCACCATCATGAACAGCACTGTGACTGCAGTGGAGTCATTCAGATTCCTGGGCACCACCATCTCTCAGGACCTGAAGTGGGATATTCACATAGACTCCATTGTCAGAAAGGCCCAGCAGAGGTTACACTTTCTTGGCTAGCTGAGGAAGTTCAACCTGCCACAGGAGCTGCTGAAACAATTCTACGCCGCCATCATTGAATCCATCCTCTGCACTTCAATAACTGTCTGGTTCAGCTCAGCTACCAAATCTGACCTCAGAAGACTACGGAGAGTAGTCCGTACTGCTGAGCGAATCATTGGTACAACCCTCCCCACTCTCCAAGAACTGTACTTATCCAGAGTGAGCAAAAGGGGTGGTAAAATCACTCTGGACCCTCACATCCAGCACACTCCCTCTTTGAACTGTTACCATCTGGTTGACGTTACAGAGCTCTGAGCACCAGAACGACCAGACACAGAAACAGTTTCTTCCCTCAGGCAATCCATCTCATGAACACTCAACAATAAACGTGGAACACACAACTATAATACATTATCCATTCACCACACTCACTTATTTTATTTTTATTTCTTATTTCTAATTTGCACATACCTGACCTGTACATGTTGTCTATATTATATATTGTGTTTTTGCTGCTTTGTACATTGCCTATTTGGATATTATTATTTTATTATCTGTGTCCTGTCCTGTTACTGTCTTTATGTTGCACTGTGGAGCTTCTGTCACTACAACAAATTCCTTGTATGTATAAACATACTTGGCCAATAAAGCTCATCATGATTCTGATTCTGATATAGTATACATTGGAATATACAACGGTAATGATTGAAGAATCGAGCCGTATTGGACTGTGTAAAAAAACCCACAGAGAAATCTGTGTCTGGCAGCAAGATAAGATTTAAATGAGAGTGCATTACCGCTCACACAAACACATCCACAGAGTTTATCTGTAGCTAGAGCTGCTGTATCAGTTACACAGCTCAAACAAGAATACGGCTGGAAACCATAGAAATGTGATAAATAACCTTTAATAGTGCTGCTTCTGGGTCAGACAGATGGAAAAAACGGGAATAAACTGGAACTAATGTGATTTGTGATATATAAGCTGCAATGCAAATAGATACACGATGTAACTACAGGACAGTCAAGCTTTAAATAGGAAAATTACCTAAACTCTTTGGTCATTTTTGATGACTGCTGTAAGACAGTTTAAGATCACCCTTAAATGAGAAGTTCACAAAAAAAAAATGTGTCTTCATCAGAACAGATAGAGAATTTAGCATAGCATAACAAAGAAAAGACGACTTTTTGGAGAAAGCAATATTGTGATTAGAGGACCGGAATACAGCTGGTAGCAATGGTTTAAAGTTAAAGCGCCTTAATGGTGGATTTATTTCTTATATACAAACACGCAGCTTTTTGCTTAAGATATTAATTGACAGACTGGAGTGGTGTCTATTATTGTGATGCTTTTATCAGCTGTTTGGACTCTTATTCTGACGGCACCCATTCACTGCAGAGGATCCTTTGGTGAGCAAGTGATGTTCTCCAAATCTGTTGCAAAGTACAAACTCATCTACAACTTGGAAGACTTAAAGGTAATTTGATTTTCAGCAACTTTTCATTTTTGGGTGGACATTTATTTATTTTATATATAAAAGTGTATATATATATATATATATATATATATATATATATATATATATATATATATATATATATATATGTGTATATATATATATATATATATATATATATATATATATATATATATATATACTTTCTCTAAGGATAGTCATACATTAAATTATTTGAATGCCACTCCATTAAATAATAAAACTGCAAATTATGCTTTAGCTTTTCTCAGTTGTTTGAACAATAACATCATTTGTGTCTTCAGTATCCAAATAGTTTTGGAGTCACTGTATGACACAAGAATATCCACAAATGTGACCCTGGACCACAAAACAAGTCTTAAGTCGCTGGGGTATATTTGTAACAATAGCCAAAAATACATTGTATGGGTCAAAATTATTGATTTTTCTTTTAATGCCAAAAATCATTAGGACATTAAGTAAATATCATGTTCCATGAAGATATTTTGTAAATTTGCTACTGTAAATATATCAAAACGTCATTTTTGATTATTAATATGCATTGCTAAGAACTTCATTTGGACAATTTTAAAGGCGATTTTCTCAATATTTAGATTTTTTTTTTTTTGCACCCTCAGAATCCAGATATCCAAAGAGTTGTATTTTGGCCAAATATTGTCCTATCCTAATAAACCATACATCAATGGAAAGCTTATTTATTCAGCCTTCGAAAAATTGATCCTTATGACTGGTTTTGTGGTCCAGGGTCACAAATATGCCATCATGTACAGACAATCCTAGTTGACATACAAACGGCTGAAGAGATTATTCTATCTTATCCCCCTGTGATCAGATCAAAGAGGATGTTTATAAGTTGTACACTCAAATCTTGGTCTCCACTGATGCAATTTCTACAACCTCCCGCTTAGCAAAGTCAAGATAAGCAAACACAAAGAAAACAAACACTCTGAAGACGTATTGTACCATTGCAGAGCCCTTTCACTGACCTTAAATAGAGCAGGATGTTGCCTAAAGATCTTTGCCAGTCTTAAACAAGAATAAGGGAAGGTTTGTGTGGTTATATGGCCTCATTAGCCCCTGCTGGTGATCATGTATAAAATATGTGTCCTTAATATAATATAATATGTATGTGTGTGTTTTGTTTTTGTGTTTTTTTACACAGTGATTGCCCTCCATGAGTAGGCTGGACACCCCTGATCTAGAGTACTGACTGGTGCCATCTAGTGGTTGCACTAAAGTTGTGAAGGACTGGAGGACTGAAGCATTCATAAAACATTTTACAAAGTCATTGATGAGGTATTAATATGTTGTATGGGTCAGCCACAGCGTTGAGACTACAGTAGCTGTAGGCTATTTCTACATTTTATGAAGAAAATGTTAGGATGTTTTACGTGGCACCAGAGCATTGCTATGCAGTTGCTGAGGCATTTTATATAATTTGCGTATGGTTGTTATGGTGGTTGCTTACTAGTCCAAGCCAAAAAGGGCCCACCCATGAGTCTCAGTCTGATATTCTGTTTCCTAAATGGGTCCCTTCTACAATGCAAGTCCATGTGGTTTTCTGTCCATGTTCACCAGATAAAAACTGTAAGTTTTTTTAAAAACTGTAAGTTCCAGTACTTTCTATAATTACAATTTGAGGTATCATTCAAGTCTGTAGCTCAGCCGTTAGAGAACAAAATACATGCCAAAATGTTATATTTAGAATTGAAAACACCTTAACATTAAGTATGAGCAATAGTGATGCTTGCTTTAGCAACACCGCTAATTAGCAAGTGAACAGAATCCATTTGAGTGTGTGTAAGTGTGTGTGTGTATATATGTGCTCTCATCACGGTGTTGGCCTTGGGCAAAGCAAGTGTTCCATCCCAGACAGTTTGCATTTCTAATGCTTGACTGAAACAGTAGCCCAGCGGTAACACGCAGCACTTTAATTCTTTATTTATTTAGTTGTGTGCTGCATCTGATCTCCTGTTCTAGAATTAATTACTTAATTAGCATAGTGAATTAGCAAACGATTATGATGCATGGAAAAGTTCCAGCAACACCCGGCACAGTTTGGGCATAAGCACCCAAGCGCACACACACACACACACACACACACACACACACACATACATACACACTAGCTGGGTGGCTTGCAGGCTTGTCGCCAGTAAATTAGAGGGGCTGTAATAAAATAGAACATTTTAACAAACAGCCGCTCCAAAGTGCATGTGATATTGTGCCCTGTGTGCGAGACGTAATAAAATCTCAGCGCTAATTTATTAGCCAAGTTATACTGTGCTAATGAATTAATTCTTCACCCCAACCCCACCAACTACCCCATCAATCTATTATTTGCTTCAACTCTGCAAGCATTACATTTCATATCAAATATGGGCATTATACCGATCTATATATATATAAAAAAAAAAAAAAAATGCTAGAATGTTTTGAAAGGTTGCCAAATAGGTTACTGGTGCATTCTGGGTAGATAGGTGGTCAAGTCAAAAGAGCCAGTATATAACAATAAAGGTTTATACTACTACTACTACTACTAATAACAACAATAATACTAAAAACATCAACAACAACAATAATAATAACAACAATAACTATTATTATTATTGTTTAAGACGTATCTTATGCTCACCAATGCTGTATTTATTTGATAAAAATGAATTACTTGCTAAAATATACTGACATTAAAACACACCTTTTTAATTTGTAAAAATATTTCACAATATTACTGTTTTTACAGTATTTTTAAATGTAGAAAATGCAGCCTTGTTGAGCATTGTTGATTGGCAAGAATAATAATTATATATGGGCCTATTTTTACATATAATTTTAATGTCATTAATAATCTATTGAAATGCAAAATACAAATTAATACAAATACAAATTACAATTAATATCAAATATATACAACAACAACATACTAGTACTACTACTAATAATGCATTAGTGTTAGAGGTTTGTTTAAATTTGTAATCATAATTTAAGCTATAGTAATAGATTGCCAAATGGCCCTAATATTAGAAAGCTATTACTGCGTAGTTGTTCACGACAGCCGATTAGCAACAGCGTAGGTATGAATTCAAATTTAGTCCTGTATGAACATCATAAGTAACATCAGCACACCTCTGAGCATGATCTGCCTGTGTAATTGCAGTAATTAGTGATGTCTACAGAGACCAGCGAAGGGAATGAGCCGGGATGCTGTGGAGTTCCTCTGAGAGCTGCCACATGCCCATCAGAGCCGTGCTGACGTGACTGACAGCTCCTCTGTCTGCGGTGAAGACCAGAGGGACCACAAAGAAAGCACAGCTGCTGGTAAACTCAGGTGACTTGCAATGGGACTGAATTTGATTTACAACAGACTTGCACTACTTCCTTTAATATTCATTGTGAAATGAACAAATTCAGTACTGGAAAAAGATGCAGGCTACTGAATTAAAATTAGGAATTTACATTGTGCATCAGTTATGATGAAACAACGAACAACGTTTTTTTTTATTTTACGCTACATTAAATGTACAGTAAGTATGGTGCTAATTTGAAGTTTTACACATTAAGAAATAGTGTTTTTGTGAAAAGCCATCTGACTTCATCACTCACATGAGATGAAAACTGTATCCTACTGTGTAGTTTTGTGTAAAAAGTGTGTAGTTATATATGGCGCGCATTTTGAAATCACATGACCTGCGGTATTTCACACGTCGGACAGAATCGGCGCACTCAATGGTTGCCGCCAATTTCTGTAGATATGCTAGTAGTGCTGTTTCGCGATTCTTATAGTGAAAATTAGACAACGTAACATGCTTGTTATCAAGTTTTACCAACAGAGACAACAGGAGAACCAGTGCCTGTATGGAGAAGAAGCAGGAAATGTAGGAAGACAGAAGAAATCCCGACAAAATACGAGCGTAAACATCGGTGCTGTGAGGGAGAAAGTTATTATGTGAGTAGTGATGACCAAGTTGTTGTACATAAAGGAATGAATTATTGTGTAAGACACTTTCTAAAACTCACTAGTATCAGTGTAATTTACATAAAACTCGGACGTTATGCTGAATAATGTTGATAGATGGCAGTGAAGTTTCTAATACCATTGTGGTATTCTTAGTCGTGTAGACTAGGTAAAGCTAGCTAAATAACTACTAAATATTCCTTTTAATATTTTGTATAAGCATTGTGTTGAAATGTAAAAAAAAAGCCTTTTGTAAAATAAACATTAACCTACATAAATCAATTCTGTAAAAGTATTGTTTTTTTTTAGTTTGTGATAACTTATGCAACTTGCCTAAGTACAAAACAATATCTAATAGATTTGATGTCACATAGTACTAAACAGTTTCATTGAATATGAACATTTGAGACATCTGGTAAATAAAATATAATTGTATCATGTCAGTGGGCTAGATATAAAAATTAAATGAAAAGCATCCTTATTTCAAGATGCGTGCAGGTAGCCAAGTTTTGTCATGCAGCTCACAGCTGTAACACAGAAATCAAAATCAGAGTTTCCCACTGACTTCCTGGTAGGCCAATCAAACGCCTCCAACGTGCACACGACTGTGCTCCACCTCTCCAAACCCAGCACCACAGACTGCGTCTCATCTGACGGCCACTAGGAACCGTATCACCAACAGCACATGAAAAAAAATAAAATCAGCTTTATTTTGGAAATGCAGATATTGTAACAATGGGAGACCGTTCTCAGATTTTGTCTAAAGTTGCTTCACACACAGCCGAGGTTAACAGCTCTGAAATATTAACCAGCCATGGCGATAGGCAAATCTCACTATGAGCAATCTGCTCGCTGTCATGCCGTGCTGTAAATAGGCTGTCTATTTGCCTCTAATTTGAAACTCATCTATTTCTGTAAACTGTGTTTTCAATAGCAAATTGGAAATATATTGCCTCTCTCTCTCTATCATGCCCTCCTCCTGTTTGTGAAGACAGGAAACTGCTGAGGCTATAACATTCTTTGCCTGTCAGGAATGACGCAGCTGGACACCATGGCATTCTGGATTAAATAAGAAGAAGATTGGCCTAATTAAATGACAGCTTTCTCTCCTTTGATTTTTCTAGTTCATTTAGAAATGTGACACTAGACTACAGGCTATTGTTTGCAGGGATTGCCTTGTGTTTTTATGTTAATGCCACTATGAAGATATTCATAATTAAAAGTACTTGTTTAGAGTTAAACTTAAATTAGTCAGGCTACTCATTTAGAAGAGTACTTAGCTATGAAAGATACCCCCAACAAAAGCTAGCAATTATATGTAAGGGGTAAAGAAAACATAAAAGTTTAGAACTTAATTGTGAAAATATTTTTGAATAGATTCTGGCACAAAACCATTGAGGGTTTTTGAACGAATGAATCTTAATTAGGTTGAAGGGATAAAAGACCAAAACAAATTTGTGAAGAAAAAAAAAGTTCAAATAGCATTATTTAATAATTATGATAACAAAAAAAAAAAAAAAAAAAAAAAAATTATATATATATATATATATATATATATATATATATATATATATATATATATATATATATATATTCACTTGCTATCTCCCACAGGATATATATATATATATATATATATATATATATATATATATATATATATATATATATATATATATATATAATTTTTTTTTTTTTTTTTGGCTCACTTACAGAAACCACTTTAAAAGAACCAATCATATAAATCAGACTACTGCTGCTTATGAAAGAAGATTGCACACAGTGGTGCATTAAAAATAACAAGCAACATAATATTTTGTCACTGTACTGCTACATGTTGAACACTTTACTGGAAAAGCTACAGTACAGCACACTGTAGACTATAAATAAATAAATACAAATAAAGTTAGTCATTTAATTACTCCCCAAAACTGGGTTTGCAGCTACGTGTGTTTGATTGTGAGTGTTTATGAGTGATCTTCTGAAAAAAAAAAAAGGCTTTGCGGCATCTGCATGTTTTAATGTACTGTGTCATGTACCAGCAGTATGTAAAAGTTTATTTTGTGATTTTATTTCACTTTTTTATTTGATAATATTGTCTGTTTTATGCCCTTTTCCTGCCCTGTGGGAGATAGCACATGTTTTCAGTCCTCTACTGTATGTCTGCTGCTTTTGCCGAGGCGCGCAGGTAAAACGTTCAGCGAGATTTCTGTTTGTTTTACAAGGAGCGCTCAGACCGCCCGCTGAAGCTGAGAGCTCTCTTTGGAGGTGAGTGTGTGCCTGGTTGTATGTGCAACACACGCCTAACGTTTCCACAGATCACAGTTGTTTTTGGACATGAGAGAGACCTAGAAGACAGACATGTCCAGAGTGGGTGGAGTCAGGCTGTAAAACACATACTGGTTGGCTCAAGCATGTCACATGATTGGAAAGGTGGCAGTGATTGACAGAGCAAACGGTGACCAGCCTTCCGTCAGCTTAACAACCACACTCACTGTTTCCTTTCTTAATTTTTCCTTCTGTACCAAAAAGTCCATATTTCTATTTTATTATTTTATCTTTTTTTAAATCTGTTAAGCCATCAATATGTCTCCATTCTCATCGGGAGAGATGTAAAAATTGTATCTGCTGAAAAGTAAACATTTAGGAGTACACTAGCAAATCGATGGTCTCAAAGTTAACAGACAAAGCCTAAAACTCACTTCAGTTGTTGCTTTCTTAAATGTCTTAATTTACTTCCAAGTTTGTGAAGACAGAATGTTACCCAGAGGAAGTGGCTAATTGCTAACATGTAGTAGGCCTACTATAAGACAGTTATGTATTGCTCATTGGGATGTTCAACAACAATTTTATTAAATGCTTTAATTAGACACCTCTTCACAGCCAACAAACACTATACTAATTTACAAAGAAAATAGATAATATTAAGTATGTAATATGATTTTATACAAGGCAAAGGGTGCATACAATCTGTATTTGTTCTTGTGTATTAAATAAAATAGCTGATTGACGTGTTTATTTTTTTAAGACTCCATGTCAAGTTGAAAGTATTTCAACTTTGTGTTCCATTTATGCCACAAATGTAAACACATTCAACCACACGCTATGTGGAGAGCCTTGTTTACATTATAGGCTACATATTGCTACTTTGAGAACACAGAAAAATAAAAATGATGCATGACACTGTCAGACTTGCCCTTTGTCCTTTAAACTCTCCATCTTCTGTAACTGCAGGCGGCTTATATGCTGGGGTCAAAGGTCATTGCTGGTACAGCACTCATTTTCTCCTTGTGTACGAATGATTCCCACACTTAAAGAGCTTGGCCTCACTTTTCATTTCATAATGATCATTAATGTCAACATGGTAAATTTTAAAGCAGGTGCAGACTGTAATATACTTCATGTAAACGCCATTTTCAAACAAGAGCAATAGTTGCCACAGAGACATCAGCAATTGGTGTGTTGTAATAAAATGAAATGTTTTTTAGCAAGAAAATATTGCATCATTGTTGGATCAATGAATAATTTGATTTAATGGAAAATAAACAGCAATGCTTTTATGTCTTTATTGTTACACAGTGGGTCATCGTTGCGTTATGGACACATTCGACAGACAACACAGCCGCGCTCCCAATTCTTTCTTGTGCTCACAGAAAAAAAATCCCTGATATTGACACAGCATCACTCGACTGCAATCAAAACAAAAGGGCATATTTTGCCACCATAAATCCAGTCTATTGATTGTGGTACAAAGTGATGCTTGGAAAAAAAAATATTGTGTGAAAGCAGAAGAGAATGGCTAAAAGCGATGAGGATTTTCGCCTCTATCCACACAGCATAAATAAACGGGGTCATAGTGAATAGAGGCCCCTCCAAGTTAATGAGAGCTTTGTGTGGCCGTGAGGTTTTACGGGCTTAATTCTTTTGCATATATTGCCAACATAAATATGGACTCACACCATAGGAGGCCCTACAGAGAATCGTTAAGGCCAGCCATAGATACAGCGATCTCGGATGCTCAGGTTTTACTGCGGCTCGTTCGCATTTCTCTCAACCATTTCACCCCGTTTGTGGAGGAAAGAGGGGCTGTAGCATCAATGACCGGGTTAGAAACACACAACAGCGCTGACGCTACATCTAGCTCAAGAATGAGCGAGTGATTTGGGGCTTCTGGAACAGTGATGTTTCAGCTGGGCTTTTCCAACACTTAAGCTGCTGGATACTGCGAGATCTTTTTTTCTGTCGTACGTCCTGTGGTCTCTATTTAAAGTTTTCATTGAGTGTGACATGTAATTTACACCAGTGAACAGATGTCTTCACTAAGACACCAGTCTGGACAATAAGTCCACTCCTTTCAAATCTGTGCTTTAGACCATGCATCAATACACTGGCGGGTTTGTTCTTGCAATATTTAATTAGCAAATACTTAATTATGCCTATCTACAGAAACAGATTTGTTTCTTGTTCCCTATCCATATTGTGTCCAAAATGCATACTATGGACTAATGTTTTGACATCACATAACTTAAAAGTGTGGACGAGGAATTTAGTATCAAATGCCTCCTCATGAAATAAGTTTGTTTTTTAGGAACCATAGTTACCTTCATAAAACCACAAGGAACCCATTCATTCATTCAATCAATGAGTAGTAAATGAAAAATCAGAATGCATTTTGTAAAGGTCAACAGTAGCATATTAACTGTATTAACTTTATTAAATAGTGTATTTACTTTTTTCAAATTTTATCACACTGTGGCTATTAAGCAAACATAAAAAATATTTATGGAGTGTATACTGCTATTTTTGCAAAAACAATCAATCACAACAAACACAATTTTTTTTTTTAATAAATAATAAATTAAAACAGTGAAATATTTTGAAATATTATTTGGAGGTTTATGAGGTTTCTTAAGAATTTGTATCAATTTATAGTTTTCTCCTCTGCCCTCAGACCTCAGGACAAAACACACACACACACACACACACACACACACACACACACACACAACAACACAAACACCTAGCAGGGGATTTACAAAAATAGTTAAGTTTGAAAATGTATTTTTACTTATCAGGAATTGCGACATTCTAAATAACCAAGTTAAAATGAATACCGTTTACAACCAAAGCGCAGCTTTACACAAAAGCATCAGTAATATGGTAAAGCATCATTCAATCCCAGCATTTCCGCTGATGACGGCATGTCTATTTTCCATGAACCAACCAATAATGCACGAACACATCGAATTATCAAGATCCATGTCTCAGCTTAGACCGCCAAGGATAGCTGGAGCGATCTGGCTGGAAGAACCTCATTTGTGGAAACTTGGGCATCTACAACAATATTTATCTTCTTCCTCATGCACAGTAATGACTTTGGCAGGATGAATGAGACAGTTGTCTTCTTGCCTTCAGGTGAAGAACGACGGAGAGAGCACAGAGTCCTGGCCTACAGCCAGCTCATGACAACGTGGAAGTGAATCGCCTCCGTTCCCCGAGTCGACATATCACCACGCGAGAACAATTGAGCATTAGCATAATTAGCTAACATATTGTTAATTTTTTTCTGTGCCGTTGTTGATGTTCCACAGCAACTAAACAAATTTAATTTCAGGGTGAGCTAACAGACTGCCTGAGTTATGGAAAACCTTCGGGGTGAGAAAAGCTTTGAGAAGAATGCGCCCTCTGTGGCATTAACTCTTTTGCCTGATGGTGCTTGCTAATTATGGCACTTCCTGAGAATGAAAGTAATAGGCTGGTGTCAGTGCCTGAAGCTTATCAAGAAACATGCAGGCAGCCATAACTGGATGTTGCCTTTTTGTCACCATGTTCCTTTGAGGGAGAGGAAGAAAAAGTCTGAAACAAACCACAAAAAAGACCAAGACAGGAGAATGAGCGAGATAAACACTCGGCGAACCAAAGACATGGGGTCCGATTGCAAATTAAGACGTCTGTTTCAGATATAATTAACCTTTTGATTCAGGACGAACTGTCTTGTAAACAAGACATAGCAATTAGCTAGTTGTTTTTGCTATCAGCTGATAGCGATGATTCTCATTAGCATGGCATGACCTCCTCTAATCTATGCGGACGCAGATATGCAATTTGGCCTAATCTGAAGCTTGCCTTTGCTTCATTGAACATGCCATAAGATAGAAGTAGAGCGGGGGGTCTCTAACACAACACCAAGGAGTCCTTGATTCTGGTGGGTATTTTTTTTTTCTCTGTCTTTAGGGGAATTGCTCTTATCTGTGGATTGGTCTTCCTCAGTTTCTCCTGTTTTTTATGCATTGGCTTCGCTAGGCAATTTTAGCAGCTCATTTACACAGCTGGCTAAAGCCATTGGACACCAGCTTGATCATATGGCACCAAGTCCGAGCAGCTTGGAGATACCAGTCGCTCTGTTAAACACTAGCTTGTGAAGATGTAAGTATTATTGCACTGTTAGTCTTGAACACGAATGAACATCTCATCTAGCAATGAGAGTTGTTGACAGTCATTCTTTCTTAAAAAAAAAAAAAGTATAAATTAGGTGAAATTTACCAATGGAGAGGATAGACATAGTACACACTTGATTAATGAGGCAGTACACACACACACACACACACACACATAGACAGAGAGAGAGAAAACTGGAACCTTTGGGAACAGTTGGAAAATTGAGCATAATATGACAATTACAATTTTTGTCCTGTGCCCTTTTTTTATTAAACCTGAATGAATGAATGAATGATGCATGTTACCTGAATAAGAAAGTTTGACACAAATGTCCTTGTTTCTTCAAAGAATAGATGATTTTTGAAGGGTCTTCAGTGAAGATAAATCAGCAATCATCTTGTAGAACAATCAAATATATTGAACTCAAAATATTTATTATTAATACATATGCATTTAGAAAGCTAAATAGCGAATTCTGAAATTTACCACAGCTTTAGTTATATCAGCAAGTGAAACACTGAATACATTGTAGATATAACGAGTGAAACTCTGAAGTTGGAAAAACCTACCAGCATAAGCAATACATCAACAAATGCTTTGGGTGACAAGTTGCAATTAACCGTGAAGACAGTAGACATTTGTATGCATTTCATATCTCATTAAATATAGTTATTTATTTTACAGGGAAGGGTGTTCGCAGAGGAAACCGAAGCTATTTAAACTGGAGTAAAAACCTAAAGCTTAACGATATGTCAAATGTACCAGGACTTACTACCAGGTAATGAATCATATATCTGGGAAACCAGAAACATCTCGCAAGGCTTGGTGTCATGCATCACGTCACTTTTGGATATTGAACAAATCACTTTGCCTCAACATATCTGATTAATCCATGTAATAAAAGAGATTTGTGACTGCAAGTCAGAAAGACAATTCAAATACATGAATTTTAAATGTTCAGTTTTCAGACGGATTGAAGCCACAGTTTGTCTTTTTTAAAATGTCATGTACATTCTAGTCCAATTGAAATCATACAATCTTCCTTCAGCATGTATATACATTAATCAGACTCCAGTTTTCTTTGCTGTTAAGCCCAAAAAAGACTGTGAAGAAAGCAACACAAGCAGGATATCACAGTAGTCCATATTAAATATTTGAGTACACATTGTGTCACAAATATTCAAACAGAGAGATGGAGACTGCAGTTCATCTACACAAAACGCACATTACTTAAATAACTAAATAGCTCACCCAAAAATGAAAATTTGGATGGAAGCAGTTGGGGAAAGCTAACACGCTTTCTTACTAACACATAGCTTTTCGCTTCACAAGATGTTAATTTCTGGACTGGAGTGGTGTGGATTACTTGCGGTTATTTTTTTTAAATTGCATCACAACAGTAAAGTCAATTTTGCAGGCAATTCTGCCTAAGAATAGTCCAATTAGAGAGAAAGAGATCTAACCCACATGAAAAGTGACGAACCACAGTTCTTCATGTTTTTAAATTTGGTTTTAACAACGTCTGAAATAGTTCACAATTATAGACCCACATGGTCAAAACTTACCAGTTTCAGGTTTTTTATTATATTTTATTTATTTATTTTTATACAGAAAATAGCAGAGGTATAAATTAAGCTGATTATTATTTACTGATTATATCAGATAGCCAAAGAAGGGTTTGGGGGCAGTCCATTAATTGTCTACCTCAAAACACACAAACTACCACAAGAAACAACTATGTCGAGGGCATGCTTACTAATTCAGTAATCAAATACTCTTTTTCTTAACCATCAACTGATTCACTTCCTTACACCAAGTAAAATTTATATGCGTAATCCTACATAAAGGTGTCAAGATCATGATAAAAACTAAATACGTTTAGGGGTTCCATTCACTTCCTCTTTTAAAAACTTTTGTGGACACACTAGGCCTGAAGTGGTTTGAATATCCAAGGGAATTACAGCGTCTTCTCCCACAACTAAATACGCCTGAGACTTAATATGAGCACATTAGACCTCCAAGGCATAACCAGACCTATGAGATAATCTTTCTAAGACTCTGATAGACAGGTGTAAATACTCCCTCGAGGACCTTCAAGTGAATCAAACAACCCCAGAGACCTACATCTGATGTCTGTAGAAACTCTGAGTGTGAACTTTGTCGCTACGCCCAGCTTGAATTCTGAACACTGTAAAAGCAAAAGAGAAATGCTGTAAGATGAAGCAGAGAAACAGAAATGTGAGAATCATGGAAGACCAGCATGAGAGAAACGACTAGTAAATGTCACCTCTGTCAAACAAGGCTGCAGTTATGGTCTTGGCCCCCTCTGCGTGAAGCCCATATAAAAAAAATCAGTTGTGCTGGCTAAAGAGGATTCCACATCCTTTGGATGGCCATCATGGTGATCTTCTAGTCATGGTGTTCCCACATCCACCTCTTCTTTTCCATCCAAACCTCAGCCCAAACCAACACCACAAAATGAGATGTGATTGATCACTGCACCGCTACGCTCATTTCATCTGTCTCCATGCTTCCATTTTCAGATCATGTCATTAAGCGTGGCTCCAACAGGTCTCTCAAGACGTGCCAAAACAGATTCGGTTCAAGAGGCCACGCGTTCAGCTACTCGCAAATGCACCCCATTGTGTACTTTGGTGTGTTTACAAGTTACCACAAATCTAAAAACTTGTGTTGGTGGTTTTTTGAGTTCCCAAGTTATTCAGAACAAACAAACCGATCCCAGTTTTCTGGGATAGACAGGTCTGAACAAAAGAAGGCCTCTAGGCGGTTATGGAGCCATCTTGTACCGGTTAACATCAAGAGGGTTCAGTTCATCTCCATGAGCTTACTAAATAAACAGCCGATGTGTTTGATCACATATGTAATTCTATGTGTAACCTCAAAATATCCTACAATGGAGTGTTTGCCTTGGCCATACGTGCTGTGTCTATTAAGCAAGACCATCACGACACTTCAAAGCCTCGTAAGCCTTGTATTCCTGGACCTTGAACCTCCCTGAGATGTTTATCTGCCCTTCTGAGATCTGAAGAACCATATAGCCCTGGGCCAACGATGTGATCTTCTCTGTCTTAGACCGTCCCACATGCACTCTCGGCCCAAACACTCCATATGCAGGAGTTCATAACGAGTGCAGCCATTTTTACACGCTCACGCTTTGAGACAGACCACTCTGTTGAGGACGAGAAGAAAACATTGCTGTATTCCATAAAAGGTTTGAAGAAAAGTAAAGAAAACATCCTCATCTTTTGGACTCAACTAAGTTTCCAGATGTGCCCGGGGTCGAAGGTCATAGATAAAAGTACCAGGATGTGGCAGAACCGTAACTAGAGGCTAGTTTCTAGAGTGAGCATTCCTCGCCAGAGGGGAGCGGCGCGAGGAGGGCCACGCTGTTTCTTCCCTCCGGCATGCCCAGCGAGCGGTCTCATTTTGCACTAGTGAGTTATTGCACTGCAACTTCGTCCTCCCTACCTTTGCAGTGTTTACAGACGCTGGCTGGGCGAAATGTCAAGCCTGTTAAGCATCACTAAGGGTTGGAAAAAAAAGTTTGAAATGCTTCGAAGGTTTCACTTAAGAGGCCCTAGGATCCAGGGGTCCGATGGTGATGCTTTTTACCTTGATCTAATGAAATTTGAGATTTCTTTACTAGCTTAGCATGCTCACGTCATCGCCGCTTTTACGATAGTTTGTTTGTGGACCCGTGCTGCGGTGCGACGCGGGCGTCTTTTTAAGATGAGGGGAAGGTGATGAATAATTTTATGATTGACTAAGTCCACAGGCCTGTGCTTATTTTTGTTCCCCGCCATGTCATTTTCTTCCTCAGAATACGGATGATAGAAACATCACACGTTGGGTACAACGGCCTTCCATTACCCTGAAGTGCACACATGCTAATACACAATATTAGGCTAATTTATAGAAAGCGCTAATACGATTACTTCAAGTGTGTCAGAACCTTAATAAGTGTGGAAATTGCCCTGTCAAAGAGAGGGGGTCAATTACATGATTATGACAGAAAATCTTCCAGATTGTTTCTTTACATAATGTAATCTGCTCGATTAACAGAGATGGAGGCAACTTCATTCCAAATTTTAAAAGTAGAGAAAATCGAAATGACAGCGTCAACTTTATTTTTGTGAATTAGGATAATACCAAGATTTGGAGGATGGGCTAAGCTCATATGTTCATGTAGATAGCCCATCATTTTCATCACAAGGCTAACCTCCTAAAATTGTATTTTTAAAATAACCTAAGGTCTTCTGTAAATCTCTAAGTATATAATTTACTCCTAATTGATTTTTAATTGGAATTTACTGTAGATGTTGAACACAGGATTACAGCATATAAAGGGCATTATGTTCTTGTGAGCATGTGTCAATGATGGCGTGTGTGCTCTGTGAAGGCCTGGTGGTCATGGAGTTACTCAGGACTGAAGGAAGCTCAGCGAACCACTAGATGGAGTCAAACCCTAGTTAAGAGCCGCTGGGAGGTGGACATTACCCTTGTTGTGAAGGAGTGAACCGGTGCTTTTGTATAACTAACAACCCGACTGTGCAACCCCGACTGTTTAGACCACACTTGCCCTCTGCTAACCTGCTCCCTGTGTCATGTTTGAGAGAATTAATACATGTTGCAAGCATTTGAGATGAATCTAATTCATTGTATATTACAAAGCATGAGTTCCTGACAGTGTAATAAAAAATGCAATAAAAAATAGAATTTTAATTAGTAAAATTCACTTAAAATGTATGTTAAATATTGTTGCCAATAAAATAAAATAATAAACTAAAATATAAATAAAATATATAAAATAAAACGTGGCATTATTTCATAAAAAAACACTTTTCCACATTTAATTATTTTTATTTTATTATTATTTCTTTTTTTTAAATTGCACCAAGACTTGAAAGCATATCATTATTCATACAAAAAAGCTTACACAAATCTCAGAGGACAAAAAAATAATAGAAAGAGAAGAAGAATAGATGTCTTGGGCCTAACATGACTTGTCATACATTCTGCAGTCAGGAGACAAGAACAATTGTCAGAGAATCTACTGCATATAAAAAGACGAGGACTACATGCTTGACTGCTTGATATGATAACTCTGATAGCATGTGCCATACCCTAATGGAATGAAAATTATAGCTGATATGATGACGGTAGAAAAGTGACATACTATTCTGTTCCATATGGCCTGGACTCAAAGCCTGTGTTTTTAATATTGCTGACGTCTCTACGCACAGTTCCAGGAAAAGCACTACGGTTGCAATTAGATCGTTTAAATACAGCCTTTCCCCTCATTTGTGATAAATTACAGATAATTTGTGGCATGAAAAAAATAATAATAATACAACAGCACATTCATGTTCCTCCCTTTTTCTTTATAATATTGCTCAGAGGAGTACAGATTTGAGCATGCACAGTCTTTACACTTGCCACATTGTTTCCTACTTAAAGACAACTTCCTTCTTAGAGAATGCACATCGCTCTGTCAACAGATGTTTGACACATGGAAACCAGCTAAAAAATACACGTAGCTCTTGATATAGCGCTCTCACGTGAAATGCACCATTTAGCATTTGCCGTTTTGACAGGTAATTGACTTTACCCTCTGACAAAGTGAAACGTGTGTGTTGTCATAAATAATGCAGAGTTTAAGAAGCTCAAATTTACACCAGAATGAATATTCATCAGTAAACAGAGTTGGAAGAAACAACAACCACCACTTCAGCTATATATACGGCCGTTTTTCTCCTTGTAACAAGATGTTTTAACTGGTAGCATTAGCTAATATCAGTAACTCTAAAACATAAAGTAAGTTAAACTGCAAAATTTGGACTTAGCTTCTTATACAACGCATTTCCTTGGAGGTCAAAACATGCATATTGATCCCAGACTCTGTTTTGTCATTTGCTAGTGTTATTGTTTAATATGACCTAAAAGCCCTGAGTATGTAAAGCTTTAGACAGCTGAGCTGATTAAAAACTTGCCTTTTGAACATTAAATTATTCCAAGCCATCATTTCGTCAAGGATACAATTGTTTCGTTTTAGTTTTTTTTCCCCTTCTTTCCCCCCATCACCCTCAGATGGATGTAGGCCTAATTCTGCCGCCTTTTAGAGAAGCTCTTTAGTCTTGTGAAATATGATTAATCTGATTAGTCATTCAGACCGGTCTGCCTTTATGCTTACATTAACTAGCACAAAGAGCCCCCCTACAGGTTAAAGTTTAAATGTGGATTACCAGATAAAGCCAGCCCTGATTAGGTTACTAAGGGCCATGCAAGACGGAGAAAGAAAGAGAGAAAAAAAAATTAGATATGCTTCGTTACTAATTTCACAAACATCTTCATTTTATTTATTTTTTTCCCTTTTCTTCTGTTGTTTTATGCTTTAATTCAATCCAGTGACATTCAGTTGGATATCAGTTTTAGACAAAAATCTTTCAGCAATTATGTAAACGGATAAAGGGTTGCACTCAATACTGTATGGAAATGGAAAACAGGAAGTAATGCTCTCATAAAGGACAGATGGTAACAGTGCTGTAAGGTTACAGTGAGAGGGCAGCACTTCAGAAAACACACAGATTTTGTGTTTAGAACATAATGCCTTTATTTGTTGTGATGTTGTCTGTGATTAAAAACCATTTTACCAAATGTAGTCTACAAAAACAACCAACTTTACCAAATTGAAAGATTTTTTTTTTTTCATATTTTATTTTAACTGACTGATAAATTAGGAAACACTGAGACTTCATTCGTCCATTCATTCATTCATTCATTCATTCATTCATTCAGTGTTCTGTAGTAATGCACATTGTAATTTCTGAATGCATTCATGCCATAAGAATGATTCATTAAAAGAGCTTTGTGGGTTTTTTTTGGCATAAGTGTAAATGTTATGCTTGTGCTCAGATAGCGTAGAAATTAAAATATGTTTCCTGCATACAAAATACCAAAAGCAAACAAAAAGAAATCAAAACCACAAAACAAGCAATTAAAATAATCTTTGATTTGTGTGATACATTTTAAGCTCTATTTCACCTAAGAAATCTGACAATAGCATATCACACACAAGCCTTCAAAGGGCTGCTATAAAACCTAAACTCTCTTGAAGACTCCAGCGTGCAAAAACGAACAAAGGAATATGTGGGTGCTGACAATTAATAATAATAAAGCCTTGTAACAACACAGGCATCTGTTGTGTCTAGTTCAGATAAGAGGGGATGCTAGTTTATCACCCTGGCCTGCGTTAACCAAGGGTGGCAGAAAATTATTTGCCCAGTGGATTACATGTTACAATCTCATAGGTGGTGGCACACCAGCTTGAGCTTTGAGAAGTAAAACCCACATACATAAATCTGAGCTTCCGCCTTTGGACTCACCTGGTAACTGCAGAACATCCAACCAGCAGAAGGATGTCGGGGAAAATCGGGTGGAGGGAGAGTTATATGGCTTGATATAGAGCTCCAACGTTTATTCTTCCCACATCGCCCACCGAGGCCTGCTCCAATACCAACGTCTGGGACTTTGATGTGACCGTGTTTATTGTTGTCTATTCTTGCTCGTCTGCCCTGTCGTTCCGACGTCCCTGTCCCGGGTACAGCGAGACAGCGAGGAATGAGAAAGAGAGCCCCATTTATTTCTGCTAATTTTCCCCTCTTTGTTATGGATGGCTTTCTGTTATGGGAAGTCGTGGCCTAATGGTTAGAGAATTGGACTCGTAATCGAAAGGTTGCGGGTTCGCTCTCTCCACCCTCAATACCACGACTGAGGTGCCCTTGAGCAAGGCACCGAACCCCCAACTGCTCCCCGGGCGCCGCAGCACTGGCTGCCCACTGCTCCGGGTGGGGGTGTGTGTGTGTGTGTGTGTGTGTGTGTGTGTGTGTGTGTGTGCGCATTTGTTCACTACTCACTGCTGTGTGTGTGCACTTGGATGGGTTAAACGCAGAGCACCAATTTCGAGTATGGGTCACCATACTTGACAATACGTCACAACTTTTTTTTTTTTTTTTTTTGTGCCATTTGGGCCTTTGAAAAATGTCCTATGAAGCAGAATAAATTGCCAGTTTCCATATCATACAAATCTGCCATTCAGATATCCAGCAATCAAGTGTCTGGATACTAGGCTCTCTATCACTGAATCTTTATTCAATCCTCAAATCGAGATACTACTAAAAAAGCAAGAACATAAATCTAGAAATGAAATATCATATAACAAGTCTGGCAAGCGCCCAATGTTGTCTCACAGATGACAGGTTTCAATGGCGCTGGCCATTTAGTAAAACACCAAACTTCTGTTTGAAGCACTTGAAGCCAGAAACTGAAACATAGCTCTGTTAGTTTCACATACTTATGTCTTTCATTTCTAATATGAGAGACATGCAATATAAACACACCATAAAAGCTAATGGACATACCTTTAGAAAATATCAAGTAGAGGTCACGTAATAGATAGATAGATAGATATTTTTTTGTCATATGATAGGAGTAAAATATTTATTGTTGACCGCATCTATTCTCTGATCAAAATATTTATACGCAAAGTGTGTCGAAAACAAAAACCTACAAAAAGTTGCCTGACAAACAAAGAAGGGATGTCATGAATGAAAGAAGCGAAACACTTTCATCTTAAAGGCTTTATTCTCTGAGTTCCCTTTTATCCTTTCTTTTCGGATTACTCCGTGTCTCTCTGAGGCTCTCAGAGGTCCCCAGTTCTTATTGAATTATTTCTGGGTGAAATGGACACAACTTGAATGGAATCATTAAACTTCGCTAGTTATAAGAATGCATCAGAGCCTCCACAAGATGAAAAGTGACGCGGTTTCATGCTCCTCCAAAACATTTAATATGCCATGAAAAGATATGACATCAATCCTCGCAAAAACACAGGGGCGAAATGAATGATGCCATTGTGACTCCAAACATCAATCATGCCCAATACCCTGGAAAACAATGGAGTTCTGTTTGCATTTCAGAGGTGACAAACAACATTAGTGACTGGCTTAACATTGTCAATTCCATTACTCAAGACCTGAAGCAAATCAGAATTAAACTGTGGCCCAGTTGCTAGGCAGCTGAGTTCTCTTGACATGGTGGTTAGTTTTTCTTTCATTGCTTGACAAGAGCCAAGTGAAAAGAGTTTTGAAAAAGTTGCTAAAAGCGTCGAGAGGAGGGGGATAATTGGTGCCACTGGATTGTAAGGCGTCTCTTGTGTGGAAACAGACTGTGGAGAAAAGAGAGAGAGGGAACCCATCACACGATAATAAAAAATCAACTCTTGTACACAAACTTGACCTGGACACTTTCATGGCCTTCAATAATTCAGAGACCTGTCTCGTTTCCACAAATACCATGAAAGTCCTTCAAATGACAGGTGAGATATTGGACAAACCAAAACAAGACAGGTTTTGCCTTATAGTCTCACTTGCTAACTGTTGGCCTTGGATTTGAGCACACATTAAGAAGCCTTCTGACATGTTTATTTTAGGACAATTTTATTAGTTTTAAAGAACAATGTGCAACAATTTTGGAAATGTTTTAATGAAAACATGAGTTGCATTTACTTGTGGTTTCTAGGGTGTTCTGGGAGGTTCCATCCTCTATGACGGGGATTTTCCATTTAATTGTCCACTGTAAAATTGCTTTAATCAATCAGTTAAAAAAGCAATAGCTCACCTCCCCTCAAAGACACTTAGCATGCACAATTTCATCAGACACTGCAATGGACAAGATCTGACATCTTGCTCTGTGCCTTTTTTAAAAACAACGTCAACGTATAACATAAAATAAAGTAAAAATGTGCCTTGGCTAACACTACCAACAATGAAAAAGGTTTCAAATAAACTACACAATTATCAACTTTCAAGCAAAAAAACAAAAAACAAAAAAAAAATCTGCTTTTTAAGTAAACAATAGAGGCAGAGGGTATTCTTCCAGAAACCTGCAGCAGTCCCAGGAAACTTCCCAAAAAGTGCACACCCAGTCTAAGAGAGGACCAATTAATGCTGGATTAAGACTCATGCTTATTTACAGTCGCCTTTGTGCTCTTTCCTGCACTCTGATTTCCTCCATGGAAGAAAGATTGGAGGAATAGAGGGAGAGGAAAAGGGAGAGAATGAGAGAAAAAAGAAAGGAACCTGAGGGAGGGGGGCAGGAGTCTTGAGAGAGAGAGCGGGAATGGGGGGTTGTTTAGACGCAAGAGGTGTAGTGAGGTGGCAGGCTCCATTGTGAGGACCCCACCTCTCTCATTATACCCTCTCAATCAACACTCCTGATCACAGGAAGCCCCTGGAAAGCCCATCTGCCATGGCTAATCTTCAGGCAAAGTCGTGGCCGCACCGTCTAAGGCCCCGCTACCCTCAGCTGTATTATTCTCTCCCTCCGCCACTGCTCCAGGGATCAGCCAAAGCCCATTAAAGTAAATAATAGCCAGAAATGACAGGCTTAATGCGGATTGGGGAGGAAGTTGAAGACCAGTTTGAACTGTGAGCTCTGATTAATAGAGAATAGCATTTGAAAGTAGATGGAGAGAGAGAAAGGCAAAGAAAAAGCCAGAGAGAGCAAGAAGGTGGGTAGGAAAGGACAAATTACCTCAGCTCCAAAGGCTTCTGAGGTTATGTTGATGGTGCTTCTGCAATGTTCCTAGGCACATGTCCAAGTTCAAGTTTATTTGTATAGCGCTTTTTACGATATAAATCCTTGCAAAGCAGCTCTACAGGAAATTAAGTTTCCACAATATATTTATATATTGCAGAACCTTAATATATTTAACTTATGGCAAAATTTGGTAATTCTGTATGTTGTCTGAGCTTTGGCATCCTCTGAGATCCTCTGAGGGGTTGGCATTATCTTTTCTCAGGTGTTCGGTCATCTCAGATCATTTAAGGGCTGCATCCAGACTTAAGTTTCTGTAATTCCTAGTTACCATGGGATGTTAATCCTGTGGCAGAAACAGAGAAACATATAGAGACATAATTAGCGTAGTTGCTGTTCCATCTAAGCAAAAATTATTTGTTCAACCCAAGCTAAAGAATAATAATAATGTACATTTGATCAGATATAACTGCAGTACAAGATTATAAAATGCATTATGTGAATGCTTGGCTAAAGAGACAAGTGTCTTTGATCTAGATTTAAACAGAGAGAGTGTCTGAACCTCGAACGTTATCAGGAAGGCTATTCCAGAGTTTGGGAGCCAAATGTGAAAAAGCTCTACCTCCTTTAGTGGACTTTGCTATCCTAGGTACTACCAAAAGTCCAGAGTTTTGCGACCTTAGGGAGCGGGTTGGATTGTAGCGTGGTAGAAGACAAGTTACGTACGCAGGAGCTAAACCATTAGCCAGTGCAGAGACTGTAAAATTGGAGTAATATGATCATATTTTCTTGACCTGGTAAGAACTCTAGCTGCTGAATTTTGGACAATCTGTAGCTTGTTTATTGAAGACGCAGGACAACCAGCTAGCAGTGCATTACAATAGTCCAGTCTAGAGGTCATGAATGCATGAACTAGCTTTTCTGCATCAGAAACAGGTAGCATTTTTAGAAACTTGGCAATGTTTCTAAGATGGAAGAATGCTGTTTTTGTAACATGGGAAATATGATTTTCAAAGGACAAGTTGCTGTCTAATATAACACCCAGATTTTTGACTTTAGAGGACGTAACAGTACATCCGTCTAGTTGCAAATTGTAATCCAAGAGATTCTGTGTACTGATTTTGGTCCAATATCTCTGTCTTATCTGAATTTAATAGGATGAAATTATTGGTCATCCAATCTTTTAATTTTTTTAAACAATCTGTTAGCTTAGATAGTTTAGAAGTTCCATCTGGTCTTGTTGAGATATATAGTTGAGTATCATCATCATAACAATGAAAACTAATCCCGTATTTTCTAATAATATTACCAAGGGGCAACATGTATATTGAAAATAGCAGAGGACCTAGGACAGATCCTTGTGGTACTTCCATACTTTACTGGTGATAATTTTAAAGTCAAGTCAACAATAAACGAGTCTTACTTTCTGTAAATTCAAAATAAAACTTTATTTTGTGATGCATTGCATATGTTTGTGAGCATATACTTTATGTTTGTAGGAGATGCTATGGGGATCTGATTTTTGGCCCAAAAGCAAAGCCGAAAAGTCACTGGTAAAATCTTAGGAAAGAGGAAAAGCTACCTAGCAAGGATCCCATCTTTCTTATAGATAACATCAAGGTCACCTACATGTAGTAGTACTTTATGCTTAGCCTAATCTTCATAGAACCATTTCAGAGGTCTTAAGGTTTTTCCATACATTTTGGACCATTAATAACCAGCCACAAAAGATTCTTTGAGCCCTAATCCAAAAAGGGAACATACAGGCTGTGCTTTACAAATTTGATTTTAGGGTTATGTGCCAGACATCTTTTAGACACAAAGGTAAGGCTTGTAGAAAGGACATGTATAGTGAATGTGATTTGCATTTCAAAGAAATATTAAAGTATCCAAAAATAGAATTTGGTTTAGATGTTACTTTATGACAAATAATCTAAAAACAAACCACAAAATAACCTGGACTACAGCAAATTTCCTCAGAAATTCAATAGACATTGGTCTGAAAAGGAAAGTCACACTTCTGCTGCAAACAGTGATTACTACTAAATTCTTTTATCTGCTACATTGGACCTAAAAATACGACAGTGTGATTTATATATCAGGAGTAGTCGTACTAGGGGATGTCTGCAAAGGTTGGTACTACAGTACGTAGTAATTATCTCAGTAAATGTACCATAGTCAGTATGCTAGAACAATGTGGAACTAAAAACTGTTCCAAGTTAATCACATTCTCCTCTGTCTACTTTCATTGCCTTTAGGACAGGAATGGTGACTAAATAAGACTGCCTGACAAAACTGTGGAGTCTTGCCTGTTTGTGGTCGTACATGAGGTTAGCTCTCTTGTGTCTGAGTTCAACTGAAGGACTTAATATGACCTGTCATCTGGCCGACGGTGGAGTCTGTTTCCACAAGATTATGTCAAGCACTTCCACCTCTGCCTAACAAAGGTTAAAAATTGCTTATACATCTGTGAATGAATTGGAATGCTTGCAGGAAACAAAGGCTAAGGCAAATGGTTAGCGACTGAGAAAGTGTCTGATTGGCTGCTCACCCTTTGCCCTTTTCCATGAAGAGCAGATTATGTTAATGTTATGGAGATAATACTCAATATGATGTATGAAACACCTCACAATGGTGCGATTCCTGGGTTTTAAAGTGTATGATATGGGACGGAGGAGCTAAGGAACAAAAGGTTTTGTGGAAGGGTTTGAGCAGGGAAAACATGAGAGAATTTTGAGCTTTGAGACATAATGAAGTATTTAAGATCTCCAGAATGTGTTATTGACAGAACTGTAATATATATATATATATATATATATATATATATATATAAATAAAAACATAGGAGTTCACGAGGTCTCATGAGAGGCGCTTACGTTTGGTTCTGAGAAGTGTTTAATGGTATTGATTTTTATTGTTCAATGAAGTGTGTGAAGTCTTTGAAAGGCTTATTGAACTGTTCCGAAAAAGTGTAGTTGAAGTTGACTGTTTGGGGAACATCATTTTAGTGTCATGAAAGAATTACAGTTAAAAAAAAAAAAAAAAGAGAAAAGAAAGGCATGGAAAAAAAGCACTCCCGGTTCTCAAGGTCTGATTCTAATAAATACTCAGGCTTGTGCAATGAATTTTTAATAGGACCAAATAGCATTGGTGTTGACAAGACTTAGACTTGATTAGCACATGTCCTTTCTAGGATATCTACTGTACTATTATCCTACTCATAGATATTCACATAAAATCTGCCAGCTGTTGGTGATCTTGTAAAGATTCCTATTCCCCCGGCTATGTCATACATGTGAGGACTCTGTTGGCCAGTAGAGGCCTCCCATGCTTTGTGCAACTTTTCCACACTCTCTTGACATGTTTGAGACTTACAAATGGACGCCTGTAGCCATAGCATTTGTATGGCTCTAACAACACAATGTCTTTGGAATACTAAGAAGGTCTTTATAAGGTTGGCACCTGGTATGACAAGTGTTTTGGATAACAAGCTTTTATCCAAAGCACTGACGTTTGTAATCAATGTATGCATTTTATCAGTAGGTGTGTTCCCTGGGAATCTTGGCAGTACAAGTCGCACACTTTACAAGTTGAGCTACAAACTTGGTAGACTAAGATGATCAAATGCGTTCTTCAAAACCTTTGTTCAAAGAGCGAAGAGCACACTGACGCAGAACGCATTGTTTACTCACCAACGTCACTAAAACAGTTTGAGCACTGCTTTATTTTCTTATTTACCCATCCACTTCATCTTTCCCAAAGCCCACACAAGAATCGCATGCATCTGTGCCAGCGTGTGTCACTAGGTCTGTTTTCCTTCCTGCCCAAATCTCTTCTGTGATTTCTATATCCGTTGTCATGGCGACAAAGCAACAGGGAGGAAAATGGCAGCCTAACCTCTGGCATTCATGCAGTCCAGGCCAGGCGTGAGGGCAAGGGGGGGATTGCAGCCATGGGCTGCAAGAACCTGCTGGGTCTCCCGGCCCTCAATCAAATTCTTTTGACCTCAGAGAAAAATGAGAACATTCTAATACCCTCCGCTACAGTTTTAGTCAAATTAATGTCCCAGATCTTTGCACTAACGGTTGGATAAAATACTGAACGTGGGGCCTTGCATATGCTTCCAGAAACAACTCAGATGATTTACAATTGGCACAATACGCCCTAAAAGAGGCAATCGCACGACAAAGAGGTTATTTCTTGCCTAATTTGGGGGCAAAGAAAGGACCTTCGATCCAGAGCCAACGTTACTGCAGGGCAGCAGTGGGTTTTGTGTGAAATGTGCCACAAACACCTGATTGCTCTTGAGTAGTGAATAGAACAGAAGGCAGGGATTTTCATGACAACCTCACAATGCTGAGGAAGTACATTATCACCCGACGGCAAGGCACCAAGGCTTTCGCAATGAAGACATCTACGTTATTAAAATCAAATTCTGAATCTTCAGCATGCCTTGTCTAATGATGAGCGAACAGCTCGGCTGTCGTAGGGGGAGAGAATGAGAAAGAAATAGACGAAGAAGACTTTTCCCTTCGTTTGGCGCCATGCCCAGATCTCTTTCAAGCAGAACTCTTCCCACAGCAAACTTCTGCCCTGCCAATTAAAGGACAGATCTGCCCTCCCCTTCCTCAGCGCGAGAGGATATTTCAAACTATATTTGTTTTTATGACACACAATATTTGGATTAACATGTTGATTTGACGTGCTGATTCGCATCACCAATCTTCCAAACCTCAGAGGATTCACATCCTTAAATTTACATTGTACATTTACACGAACAAATCAACCCAAATTTCTGTCTATAACACGCCTTATTGATTTAAATTAGCGATGGGTTTGCCTGCTGCACTTGCACTTGGTTTGATCGATTTGAGGGAAAATAAATATCTGTTCACTCAAAGTGCCGTGTTTAGCATTGTTTCCTGCTCCCCTATGGAGCGCGTGTAAAATCTAATAAAGAAGATCTGAGAGAAGGCGCTTTGATCAGAGACTCCTCAAACAAGAAAGATCACATGGGACATGTTGAGGAAATATTTGAGGACTATAATACAAATGCGAACAGGTTCAGGCCTTACACCATAAACTAGATCCATACAACACATTTTATCTGTGCTATCTCTTTATCCTTTGAACACTCACCAAAAATGTTGTGCATTAGAAAGGGCTGCAGTCAAAATGACAAATACACAAAGTAACATTTGATTTCTTATAAAGGTATATAGGTCATTCCTGTCATGCAGTGCCTTTTTAAGCTAGTCATAAAATATCAGACATATTCATCAAATTCATTACTAATACTTACTGATGTTTGTGCTGTTGTTCTCTCACCAACAATCCTGTCAGTTCCTGGAGGATAATGTCATTGAGGAACTGGCTTTTTAATTTTTGTTGTTGTTGTTGTTTTTCCCCAAACATATGCATATGACCTTGTAACATGACAAAAATATCATGACACAAAAAAATAAAAAATAAATCTGGTAATACTTTAGAATAGGTAACACTTGTTAACTATTAACTACGACTTTTCCCTCTATAAATTCTTAATTTGCTGCTTATTAATAGTTAGTAAGGTAGTTGTTAAGTTTAGGTATTGGGTAGGATTAGGGATGTAGAATAAGGACATGCAGAATAAGGCATTAATGTGTGCTTAATTAGCACTAATACATGGCTAATATTATTTTAATATGCATGCTAATAAGCAACTAATAGATGTAACCCTAAAATAAAGTGTTTTTTATTCACTTACACAGTAATTAAATTTGTGGCAGTGGTTACTTACACTGAGTGCAAATATTTAACCTTCTTGGTTAACATATCGCAGCGTAGGATTGAGCCTCCTACAAACTACGTGTGTACTGTATATATGGTAGTTTATAATTATGTCTGTTTTCAGGCATAGAACATCTTTTATCTCCACTCAAAAGTTCCCTAGACACAGAACCACATTCAAATTCAGTTGTAGTGAGTTACCAAAAAGAAGTGTCCTTGGAGGCAATGTTGAGGACTGATAACCCGCCAATGCTGCTTTATTATGGTGTAACAAATCTAACAGTGTAGATCTCTATCTTCACACCCCAGATGTTTCTAGAACGCTTAAAATTTCCAAGTGTCTGTACAGCTTCTGACATTAAATATATTGCGCCATATGTCATGCAAGCTTAAAGCACTTTCTAAACACTTTCTGAGCAATGATATCACAGCTCATATTCCGGGTTCAATACAAGTTATGCTCTATCCAAAGCATCTGTGGCTCACTGTCAATTACCACAGACAATAATACCAACTCACATCTTTGTTCAAAAACTCAAACCAGAAATATGTGTAATAGTGTACACTATTCAAATCTCCCACCGAATGTGCCTTAGATGAAGATTCTAGATCATTCTAGGTTCTACATTGTTGTGACCAGTGGAAAAGATTATCTTGAGCGCAGCGTGCATCGCGTATTGCAGCAGATGATAATATACAGCCTTTACGTTGCACTGAAAACCAATTTTCGACAGTCTTTCAAACCCAGCGGCTTAGGATCAGCAGGTGGATTCTATGATGTGGTGTAATAATAGATTGTAAAGCCCTGACCGGTGGCTGCTTAGCTGTGGTCAGTAATATGCAGCGCTCGTGTCATGGCTCTGAGGACCAGGTCCGCTGCTGATTCGCTCTCTAGAGATGACATTCATCATTCATGCTGCATTATAATAACAGCAGTCAGTGACTGTAGCGTGAGTCACCTCCGCCCCTTCGTGCTATGAACAAAGACGTGCACAAACAGAAGAATATGGATATGTCAAGAAAGCAAATTATAAGTTGGTAATTCATTTGAAATGATTACATCCATCATTAGAGAGCATGGTAAGTGGTAGTTATCATTCAAACATTTTGTACAATTTGTTGACATGATGTTCTGTACATGGGCCAAAAATACTTCAAGATCCTTGGATTTAAAGTCATCGTGAGCACAGCTTACATCCGATTCATGCAATCTGACAAGATTTACATGGAAATGGGTATAGGCTGGGACATTATCTGTTTGGAAAAGACTGTATCATGAAAGAAGAATAAGAAACCTTATTTGGAATAAGATTCACCCATAAACTGTGCACAGTGAACCAGGAATGTATATTAATATTATTAATAATAATCAAGATGGTGGTGATTATTATTATTATTATTATTATTTTATATATATATATATATATATATATATATATATATATATGTATGTGTGTGTGTGTTGATTTAGTATTAATATATACTGTATTTATAATACTAAAAATATTATCAATAATTTCTCACTGAATATAAAATATCTAACATTATAATTTTCCCACCTTAAGCTCAAGACCACCAAAAAATATGTGAAGTACCAATAATTATTTATCGTTACTAATCCTAAAGTACATTCAGTTTGGAATGTATATACATGCAACTTGACTAGATAATATACTAAATTCTAGTAATATCATTCAGTGTTGATGGGCCTTTAATCAATTATACATACATTATAAGCTTGAGAACATAAACCACAAGGCGTAATCCCATTTCAAGCTCAGCAAAAACGCCTAACAAGTTTACCCCAGACACATTTTGACAAATGGCCCCCACTAGCAGTGCTTAGACCCTGCGCTTTAACATTAAAGAAAAGACCCTACAGTGCAGGGGCCAGAACGCAACTTGGATAGCTGACGGATAGCTCCATTAGAGAAGGGTCCCTTGTAGAAACCTCTTCTTAGGTCCGATTGCTGACGACATGAGGAACACACACATACAAACACACAGTCACCTCAACAAAACCACATCCAGCAAGAAATATATTAAAAAGGACTCAGTCAAGCATTTCCTTTTGAGCTCGACTGGAACAATGGCTTGACTACACAAGTACAACACGTGGCTGATCTCCTTGCCGTCTCGTTTGGCTTCTTTGGAGGCTTGTTCTTGGGACCACCGTGAAACAGGGCGGTGTTTGAAAGGCCCGGCCCGATAATCAGCTCTGAAGGAGGGCAAGCACAATTCATATTTCAGCCCTTTCTTTTTCCCTGACTGGCGGAGCCAGCGAAGCAGGAAATGACACGGGATGTTTCAATCTAGGAACGGTGAGTATTGTAGCCCCCGAGGCTGGATGGTACAGCCCACTCAGATGTGACCGAGCAGCCTGCTATCTGTGACAGTACACGCACACAAATACACACTTCTCAGCAGTGGAAACTGCAATTCATCAGCAAAATTAATTCACACAACTCCAAACGGGTGCGTGTAAGGGCTCAACATCCACTCGAGTGTTTTGCAACGCCATGAAGTGGCGCATAATGTTTGGCGGTACACTATTTCTGCGCTCTCAAACCCACGTTCCTCCGGAGTGGGATTTCATTGGAATTGTGCGGCGGTAAGCCGCTGAAAGCTTCCAGACAAGCAAGATGAATTGTCTCTATGGGCCCAGGACGGCTAGTCCCAGGGCTGCTGTCATCCACGGCTGTCTGCCTTCCTCCAACAGGACGCCCAGGGACTTAACACGGGGGTGAAATGACGTTACAAACAATTATTTCAACACTCTATTTATATCAGTGCCCTTTCGCGAGATCGTCCCCTCTCCGCTCTGACATGAAGCCCTAATCCTAGGAATGATTTGGGGTGGGGGGTGAGAGATGGTTGAGTGTGGGGCAAGTGGGGGGTAGATGGGGGTGTTGAGTAGGATCACGCACAGCTCGCAGGCAGAGGAAGAACGAGACAGGAAGAGAGACAGGAAAAGCAACCTTCAGAAAAATGAGTGTCTCTGGGATAAATTCCGCTAAGATGAGCTCAATATATCACTGTCAATAACACAAGTGAACACAGGACAAGGGGACATGCATATTAATTGAACAGAATATGATTAAATCACTACAGTTTGACATTTCGCAAGAAGGCCACTTTATCTTGGCAAACATTGCAGCTAGATTGGTTATGTACGTTGTTCTCTAATCTGGGAGCACATCTTAATTGCATGTTATCACCATCTGATTGCTGTGGTATTATTTTAAATAGTCTGGTAATTACTCTGTAGATGGTGGTGTATATAGCCAAAGGCTGCTGCTTGTGCGCTGAACGGAAGGGAACCAAGTGCCAGGCCAGAGGTCTAATCGTTTGGTTAGCCACAAATGTAGAGCCTCGAAGAAAGTGTCAAATATGTTGGCAAGTTACAACAGCAATTAATAACCTTGTAGTTGGACTTTAAGAGGGTGTTCACACTGAATCTGTTTTTTGTATTCCACCGCACTTGTTTTCCATAGTTCTTCTATGTTATAGAACATGTTTAAACATTGCCCATTTGTTGGCAAGTCAATTGACAGTTTATTAATTATAACAAAGCAATGCACAGTTTGTACAGATCTTCGCTATTTCTATTCTTCTGACATATACAAATCAAAATCTTTTACAGAAAGATGTAATTTGTGTGTGTGTGTGTGTGTGTGTGTGTGTATGTATGTATGTATACATATATACATACTGTTACAACTCTGCCCGGGAGCACGGAGACACGGAGACCAGGAGACGAGGAATTCACAAACACGAGAATCTTTAATCCAACTAGGAGCATGGGAGGCACAGGAAACACATCACGGACAGGGAAGACAATTCAACGACCGACAAAACTAACTGAAAGGACTGGGGCTTATAAACACAGGATAACGAGGGACCTAAGGAGACACACCTGGGATCAAATTAACAATTAACATGAGGGAGAAACTGGGTCACAGAACACATGGGGAGCAAAACACAACAAAAACAGGTCCAAGATCCTGACATATCGCCCCCCTCCCGGAAGGTGCGTCCTCGCACCATAGAAACATCCAAAGGGGAGGGGCGGGTGGGAACTTGGGAGGCGGCTCAGGAGGAGGGCGGATACCCGGGAGGGGGCCGGCAGACAGAGACCAAGGCGGTGACGAAGGAGGGAGGAGCCAGGGAAGAGACAGGAGGGACCCGGAGCAGGAGGCGCTCAGCTGGACCCAGGCCACAGCCGTGACGATGGCCCACGGTGGAGCCGACGGAGGGAGGAGCCATGGAGGAGGGATGGCCGCCGACTCCAGGGGGCCGACCAACTGCGGCGGAGTAGGTGGTGGAGGAGCCCGAGGCGGAGACAGAGAGCCAACGAGCCAAGGTGATGCCGAGGATCCGGGGGGACAGGGTGGAGCCGAGGGCTCTGGTGACCGAGGTGGAGGCGGAGACCCGGAGATCCGCGGCGGAGCCGGAGCGACTGAGGAACAAGGTGGAGCTGGAGGGAGGAAGGAGCCCAACGGAGCCGGTGGGACGGAGCGACGAGGCGCAGCCAGAGGAGAGGAGTCCAGAGGCGATGGCGGGTCGACGCCCGACCAAGGCGGAGCCGGAGGGACGAGGGAGCCCGGTGGAGCTGGTGGATCGAGGAGTGACGGTGGAGGCGAGGGAGCTAGGAGCCGAGGTGGAGCCACTGGGTCTACGGACCGAGGCAGAGTCCGGGCCTCGGAGGCTGGAGGCGGAGGTAAGGGATACTCCAGCCCCGGCAACGCTGGAGGATGGCAGACCCACGGGGCTCGCACCGTACCGATAGAGGGCTGAGGGCGAGCGGGGGGGCTGCCAGACGACAGCGGTGGAGGAGGCAGGAGTGGGTGGGAGGGTGGGGATCTTCGAGGAGCAGGCACTGGAGGGCACGTGCGTGGAGCCGGCACTGGAGGGCACGTGCGTGGAGCCGGCACTGGAGGGCGCTCTGGAAGCGCGGACACTTGGGGGCGCTCGGGAAGAGCTGAGCTGGACGGGACCAGTGGAGACGCAGGAGAGCTGGGCGGGACCAGCGGGAACTCAGGAGAGCTGGGCGGGACCAGCGGGAACTCAGGAGGCCTGGACGGAACCAGCGGGAACTCAGGAGGGCTGGGCGGAACCAGCGGGACTTCAGGACGGCTGGGCGGAACCAGCGGGACTTCAGGACGGCTGGGCGGAACCAGCGGGACTTCAGGACGGCTGGGCGGAACCAGCGGGACTTCAGGACGGCTGGGCGGAACCAGCGGGAACTCAGGAGGGCTGGACGGGACCCTCTTGCGAGGTGCAGGGATAGGAGGGCACAGACGAGGAGCAGGCACTGGATGGCACTGGCGAGGAGCTGGCACTGGATGGCACTGGCGAGGAGCAGGCACTGGAGGGACTGACATGCCCTCAAACTCAATCAAAATCCCTACCGGCACCTGTCTTTCCTTCCTCGGTGGTTCGGGGTGAACCGTTATAGGCGGCGGGATCCTCTTCAGCGCGGACGGCGCAACGTTCATCGCCCCTTGCGGCGGAATCCTCCTCGCCGCGGGCGGAACATTCATCGCCGTCTCAGGCGGGACGAATTTCTTTTGGGCGGTGGGTAAGGGCGAGCGGCGAATGGCGACCCGTTCTCCCCAAAACGGGTGGCCTGGGTAAGCCGCGACAGGCAGCCCAACAGCCCACGCAGAACGGGCAGGGGCGAGCCGCGAACGGCGGCGTGAACCCCCGCAAACGACGGGCACAAGCTCAAGCATCCTGAGCGGTGAACTCGTCTTCGGTATGAGGTCGGTCGTTCTGTTACAACTCTGCCCGGGAGCACGGAGACACGGAGACCAGGAGACGAGGAATTCACAAACACGAGAATCTTTAATCCAACTAGGAGCATGGGAGGCACAGGAAACACATCACGGACAGGGAAGACAATTCAACGACCGACAAAACTAACTGAAAGGACTGGGGCTTATAAACACAGGATAACGAGGGACCTAAGGAGACACACCTGGGATCAAATTAACAATTAACATGAGGGAGAAACTGGGTCACAGAACACATGGGGAGCAAAACACAACAAAAACAGGTCCAAGATCCTGACACATACATGTATATATATTTATTTATTTATTGGGTGGTGGTTTATACAAATTAATATATGAAGTGAACTGATTGTCAATGCCATTTTATCAAGTCACGTCACGTATCTATGACGGGAGCTGATCGTCAATGCCAATTTTTTTCAATGCATTTTTCCCTCTTACCTACTTATAATCCTTATTAAAGTGTTTATGAGTGCAGCACTGCTTTGTGTAGAGCGGCAACCAATGAAAATCGCTGCCGTTCCATAAACACCACCTACTTTTTTTATTAAATATGTTTGGCCAGTTTCATGGCCGGTAAAAAAAAATATTTACATAAATGGTAAATTTTCTCAAGTCACCAGCCATTAGCAGGTGTGGCAAAAACATAAATCTAAAAGTTAACATAAGCACTGTAGCTGCAAACTCATCTCCTTTTGGTGAAATTGGCTGTTACAACATTGAAATAGGATGTTTGCGAATCCAAGGAGGGGAATGGGGATTATATAAATGTATATCTGAATGGAATTGACTGTTTTAAGAAAAGAAGGGATTTTTCTTTTCACCTTACCACCGAATGATGCTTAAGTAGTGCAGTGCTGCTTTGTGTAAGCTCCACGTTAAGCTAAGCGCCACCTACTGTAAGAGAGTGAATTTGCATTTTCAGTTAGCCCATCTGATATTTTGTACAGACCAATTATATATTTTTGCCTTTGTATTATACAACTCTAAGGAGCTTAAATTGTATTTTTATGGTCCTTTATCAGTTTAAAGTGTTACCACAGACACTATTGTTACAAAACAACATAGACTACATTATTGTTTAGGTATCAAATATATCCACCTTTTTCTTCAACGCAGAAGTAAGCCTATGGGTGAGACTTCCAGTTCGTCATCCGCTTTAGCTAAATAACGAGGAGAATAACAACGTGCAGTAAATGGTAAAACTGTGTGCACTACAAACCAGTGTGTTCGCAATTAAGATAACACATTAAAATAATATGATAAGACACAGATTTTCAATATCAAGCAGCAAAACAAACTGTTTTGTACAGCTAAAAATAGCTGGACACCGATGAGACCGGACGCTAGACCCATAGAATTTACAAATGGCCACAACAATTTTATTTTTTTACGGCAAGAAAAAGGTGGATAATATTTTACAAAAATATTTCAGCTGCTTGCAAGGGCATTGCTTTTTAAGGTGTTGATTTGCAGTTGTTACACTCTTCTAGGTAGTTGTCAGGGTGTTGCAATGTACTTTGAAGTTATTCGCAGTGGTTTCTATCATTTTTCTATACAGCTGCTAGTTGGGCTGTATGATAAGTAAAGTCATAGCTTAGTGCAATCAAATCAAGTTTTTATTTTTCTGTATTTATTTAACAATAAAACATTATAATAATAATATTTTACTTTTAAATATATATTTTTTTATTTAGTTTACTAATAATAATAGTAATAACAAGTGCTATTATTATTATTATTATTATTGTTGTGTCATATAAACATATTGCTATATAGTCACAAAGTCACTTTTGAAATCACACACAATCACATTTATTTTTATAATCTGCTCTTGGTGCTGTCTATGGTATTACTGGTTGGTTACGAGGATATTCTGGTTGTTTGCTTTTTGACCGAAGTCTCTATAACATTCTGGTTCGTAGATGTGGGTCTATAAACCTCCTTCAAAGTCATCCTTTAGTGTATTGTAAGTGAAATTTATTCAGCTATTTATTATCTGCCAGGCAAAAATGCCTAATCAATTAACAAAAGAGTGAACACACACACTTATGTTCAATGAGGTTTCAAAACATAATTTATACAAAAGGTAAAAAATACATTAGAAGACATCACATTTTGTCATTAAAAAGCATTATGAAAATATATTGACAGCCCCATGTAGCATCAGCTAGACCAGGTGCGGTCTGATAACAGATGCACACAGAGCCATTAGTTTGTTAACACAGCCTACAGTTTCCGTTTGCCCTGCAGACATCGAGAGAGCAGCCGTCATATGTTCCAGACGTTTGTACACGACCTGATAAATGTTCAGGCAGGCTGTGTGAGAGGGGAGGTCTCAAGGAGTGCTGGTAATAAGAGGCTAATAGAATAAAACAATAACCCACCGCCTCGAGGCTGAGACTTTATACTGACAAATTCATATGATAGATTTTTATTGTTATGGCGACATTAGCATTGTAGTCAGCGATAACTCGGACTCAGTCTGAGGTGTTTTTGTCAGAAAGGCACAATAATGAAATAGATTTCAGGTGGGGTGCTCCTTGTGGGTGCGTAAATTGATTTTGAGTGTATAACACTAAAAGTACTGAGAAGTATACAGTATATTTTAAGTAATGATGATAATGAGATATCGGTCATAAAACAATAAGATGGTGCTGCATTACCTGACATGAGGGAAATAAAAGCTTTACAAATGATAATAAAAGTTTATTTGATTGCCTTGGAAATGGCATTTTGAATGCACAGAAACTGAAACTGGTGATACTTTACCAATTTGTATTTCCATTGCTCTGTTCCAAAACCTACTGAGCTTTCTACAGAGGCAGCACTTTTGATGCAGAGGCTCTTCCAGTAGTTATCTGCTGCCTTCTAAAATATCTCATTTTGTCCTGTTTCTAAAGTAGCATAGCATGTATTCTTAACAAATGCAATACTCGGATACATAGCAACAATTCAAATCAAAGATGGCAGGTAGGTGATGGTGTTTGGTTAAAAGCATAATTTATTATTTACTGAAAATATTAATTGTAAAACAACTATTATCTAATGACAACATACTATTTTAGCAAATAATGATTATTCAAGGTTACATTTTTAAGTGGTCTAACAATGCTCGTCAGATTCAAAATGATTGAGGTGGCAAATCAAATTGGGGGGGGTACTCAAAGCCACTGGAAGGTAAGCCTGCAACCTTTAGCCATAACCTTTAATGCCTAATGCTAACGCTACAGCCAGAGACCATTGTATAACTGGCTGGGGTGCCTCACACAATCCAAGTTAGCCTTTACATTTTTTCCAATGGTAATTAATTAATACAGACCCTCTCATCTCCCAATAGTAAGACAATCTCTGGTTTACTGTTCATAGAAGCAGAGCGTGAATTCTGACGTGAAGTGTCAGTTTTAATCTTGAAAGAGAACAAGGTAAGATGGAAGTGGTGAAAGATTCAATAGTTGACAACTGTTTTATAATAGAAATGTTAAATGACCGTCAGTATATCCAGTGATTCAACTACTCAACTTTTTTCTCAAATATGATCGTTTTGAATTAAACAAATGGTCTCTTTTTATGATTCATGTAATTCCCAACTGAATGTGATGAGACAAGAAACATTTTGTATTTTTGACCAGCCTGATCTCACGGCAATTCGTACATATTTTACGAGGTGGCTAATTCGTACAAATTCATACGATTTTTGCTAAATCATTGATTTTACGTATAACGAGTATTTTACGAGTTGCCAATTCGTATAAATTTGTACGAATGACCTACACCTAACCCCGCCCCTAAACCCACCTGTCACTGGGGTTTAGACAAATCGTACAAAATTCGTATGAATTAGCCACCTCGTAAAATATGTACGAATTGCCGTGAGATAGTGTTGTTTTGACATATTAGGCATACAATATATAAATACATTACACAATATATAAAAGTGCATGTGTGCATTTTTAAATTATTGTTTGGAAATAGTCTAAAACAGGGTGTCAAAACTCATTTTGACTGAGGGCTACTTTAACATTATGGCTGCCATCAAAGGGCTGGTTGTAACTGTAAGACTGTACAAATTTTACTACTCCTTATTGTTAAATAACTGTCTCTTTATTTTATTATTACTTATTTAAGTTACAAATATTGTATATGCATTTGCATAGATGTAAAAATATGCCATATATGTTAGTAACGGGGAAGTCATGGCCTAATGGTTAGAGAGTCGGACTCGTAATCCATAGGTTGCGGGTTCGAGTCTCGGGCCGGCAGGGATTGTAGGTGGGGGGAGTGAATGTACAGCGCTCTCTCCACCCTCAATACCACGACTGAGGTGCCCTTGAGCAAGGCACCGAACCCCCAACTGCTCCCTGGGCGCCGCAGCATAAACGGCTGCCCACTGCTCCGGGTGTGTGTTCACGGTGTGTGTGTGTTCACTGCTCCGGGTGTGTGTTCACGGTGTGTGTGTTTTCACTGCTGTGTGTGTGTGTGTGTGTGTGTGTTCACTGCTGTGTGTGTGCACGTTGGATGGGTTAAATGCAGAGCACGAATTCCGAGTATGAGTCACCATACTTGGCAGTATGTCACTTCACTTATTGCTCTGTGTTATTTTGACATAAATCCTTTTAATTGATCAGGTTAAGAAATCCACATTACTCAATAAAAAAAAAATCTAAATAAAGACACCAGATGGCGAACTTTTCAGGACATATGCGGCACACTTTCTTCGGAATTAACATTGAGAAGAAAAATAAAAACAACAAAAACAACAAACTAGGCTACTGAATACTGCAAAGTCAAAACAGACATAGCTTTGATGATCGTGAAGCGATTGAAAGGTAAAGTCAACTATTTAAAATGTGTTCAAAGACATAACTTTTGGAATGAAAAGGCACAGACACTGCACAAATCTTTGTAGTGCACAAAGATATACTATACTATTTGCGCTATAAGTATCCTTTGTACACTTTGAAAAAGCTGTGCTTGTACTTTAGAGAGCAGCTAGCTGCCTAGCTTATCTAGTTTTGGAACCAAGTGTGTAAGTCAACATATAAGGTAAAAATCTGTGAGCGAGACTGTGAAAACACTGTCTGGAGCATATTTTTGACTAATTTGCCCTATGGGGTATGATGGGAATATTAATTAGCCACATCCATGACCGTCAGATAATAACAATGTCAGTGGGTTGAATGGAAGCTCTGACCTGTAAAAAGCCTATTCATATTCTCCAGTCTGCCATAGTTCTGCAGACACAGGACTTTTTCACACAGTTCCTAAATGTGCCAATTGTCCTTTTGCGAGGCATTGTGACTGAAGTCTGTAAAAAAACACCTACTTTTTTTACGGGACGCAGATTTAACATTCACAGCTCATTTAAGGCATTTTTCATGAATAGGCCAATTTAGATACCACACTCGTGAAGGTTTCTATAAAGAGGCCACAACAGGCATATATGTTCTTTGGCCTTTTGAAGCACTTCTAATGTTTAGGTTATAATTACATGTCATGGACCACAAACACCAAAGCAGATGATGTGCTGTGATTGGCCAACCCCTGCTAAGCGCTCTGTCTTCGCCCCATGGTTTGTTCTCTCTTCTTCGACAAGTTTCACAGCGTGAAATGTAAACATGAAACCTCAGACTGCATCCTTCTAATGTCTGACTTCAAATAGTGAATCTTAAAACACTTCTACTTGAGGTCAGTCGCTCACCACAGAAACACACATGTTGGTTACGAACGTAAAGCTCACATATGTTAGCAAATATATTCCAAATAGCGTGTACAAACATAAAAAAGTTACTAGTGTACTATATATATATATTTGAAACAGATGCCGTTTTTTATTTTAACAATGAATTAGTAAGTGTTAAAATAAAAATGAACTAAGAAATGCTTTAAACATTTTTTCAATGTTAGTTTGTGTTAACTAATGTTAACAAATGGAAACTTTTTTCAAAGTGTTATCAGTTAAATTAAATTTAATAATTGTTAAATAATTTTAAATTGTTTAATAAATATTAAATCATAATTTCCCCTAAAATGTCTATTAACGTAATGCATTTAGATTTGTTGTCATTCACATTATTATTATTATTGAATTTTCAATAGATTTCAATTATCATTAAGTAAACATAGAACAACAACTAAACAAGATGTATAAATACATTTAAATTTAAATATGACTTTTTTTCTTTACAGAGATGAGGATTGTAGAAAATTTCCCATGCAAAAAAAAAACTTAAAATGGTAAAAATAAGCTTCTTTTTTTTTCTTTATACAAAACTACAAAACAAAACTTATGTCTCTTTTCCACTGTTCTTCATTTTTCAAGATGAGAACACACAGTATTTAGCATTTTCTTTAAGAAGTGTCCATTTGAATCACATACAACTAAAACAGTCAATAAAACATGGCGAGCAATACCCTTAAATTTTACGAAAGAGGATTTTGGGGGTCAGTAAGTTCATTGTTTGCATTGTGTGGCATCTAAAGAAAAGGCCGGCTGGGCCATTCTTGTGTGTTCCCTCTCTCCCTAAAGGAGGTTATTTAGGACTTAGGAGTTTTAAAGAAGTTAGCGGTTTCAGCGTTCTCGCTCGTTTATCCAGTGCTAAGTCCTGTGGAACATACTTCATTCAGTGTCTGTTTGTTTGCTTACATGCATTTTAAGGGCAGATGACACTTGCTATGGAGTTACAAGTTACAGTGAACAAAACCTGAATTGAAAGAGGCCCAGACAATCTTTTCAATGGATTTAAAACAACAATGTGACCATAAGACATATAAATGCAACATTAAATAAATAAAGAAAGTGTTGTTTTTTTTTTAGATTTAGCTTTCCACAAACCAGAACCATACACACACACCTGCTGTTTTAGGAGATGTTAAATATGGCGTACAATTACATTTAGCTACCACGCCATATCTGTTAGAACTTGAATGAAATCGTTTTTGAATTAGCATGTTCATTTCATTTCAGGAGGTTCACATCTGACAACATCTGTAAACTTCTTGCATCAGATTGAATAAAAATGCAAACCGCAACAAAGCTTCTTCCTACGAATAAAATTAGACACAAAGTGGAAAGAAACACAAATTCGCACATTTAAATGTTCATCAGAAGCAGAATAGGTCATAATTGCTCAGATATTACATTGTGCTTGAGAAATTAATGCTAATTTATATACCAAATGTAAAAAAAAAAAAAACAACAAATAAGCAAAAGAGATCCTGACCTTTTAACACAATAAAATGAGTGCTTAGAATAGTCACTTCACTAAGGTTTATCTGGTGTGTGAAGAGTTAAGGAAGCTGACAGAAGTGTGGACACTGCAGAGAATGAGTTACATCAGGAAGCAGTGTAATTCATGTCAGAACGGGCCAGAGACTCACGCGAGGCGGTTCATCCAGGCGTGACACTGAGCCACAGACCTATGTGTCCTGCTGATGAATCCACTCTCACCTGCCACCTCGAGTATGGTGAGCAGAATAATCAACATCTTATGTCATGCTATGAAATAGGTAATATCAGATATCACAACTGAAAAAATGCCATGTATAAAATAGTTCTGATAATATCTACTTATTTATGGATTCACTCTTGAAATAAAGTTTCCAAAAGGGGGGGTTTGGAGTGATGCCATAAAAGAACCATATTTGGTTCCACAAAAAAACGTTTAATTTTCTTCCTTAGTTTGAAGAATATTTCAACAATCTAAAGAACCATTATGAAAAATCTTTTGTGAAATGGAAACCATAGATGCTGATAAAGATGATTAATGTTTAGCAATGAATTTTTAAAAAGCACAAAAGATTCAAGTTTAGCCAAGATTTTATTTCTTTCATTTACTGACCCTAATGCTTTGCCAAAGATGTATTCTTTTTTTTATATATTTAGACTGTTTTTCCTTCTGAATATGAATTTAAAATAATGTTTTCATCCGTGCGATGTTATCCAAAAAAAAAAAAAAAAAAAAAAAAGTATATATATATATATATATATATATATATATATATATATATATATATATATATATATATATATATATATATATATATAAGCTCATTTTTTTGCCATTTTCAAAAATCATGTTTTTTTTTATTATGGTATCATGTATTTATTGTGTTTTATTGTGTTAGCTGATTTTTTTTTTTTTACCTATTCAAAATAACCCAACTGCAGTTTAATTGAGATTAATTGGAATACACAATGACAAAACCAAAATAAAATAAAACATGATATTTGAAAATTGTTAACATTTTTTGTTGTATTGTATATTGTTAAAGTTGTTGGAAAATGGCATGAGGAGGAGTAAATAATAATATATTTTTTTTTGTTTTGTTTTTTTTGGTAATTGCAAAAAACTGCTGTTTTACGGTAAATAACATTATTTAATGTTAATAATAATATTTAATGTTAAATAACATTAAAATGTGTTAAAAACAGAATATGTTGTGAAACATCCAGGGTTATAATTGTTCACTAAAAATGCAAATATATATAAAAAACATTTGTATTAAATGTTAAATGAAATAAAATGAAAAACAAAAATAAAATAATTTTCTTTCAGCTAGTGACCATGGTATTTTCTCATTTTAATTTAGTTTTATGCTATTCTAAAATTAACTAACTGAAAATTAACCTTCTGAAATTAAAATGAATAAACTAATAAAATGAATTAAACCAATGAAAAATAAATAAATAAAAAAGCCCACATAATCAAATAATTTTAACTAATGGAAAATTATAAAAATGAACGATTTTAAATATTAATAACAATTTTAATGGTATCTCAAATTACATTTGTACCATCACACTGTATATACGTCACATCTCTTTGCCGTAGCCTTCAAATATTGAATAAAATGCCTTTTAGTAATGCAAGGCTTGTTAGCTACTCCCAGAGTTTCATTCCAATCACATACAGTTGACTTGCTGACTAATGCACCGCCCAGCAGAAACACATCAATACATGCCCATAGCTAGCGGCTAGTCTGGCCACGATAATATTAAACCTTCCTCAGAGAGGATTTGTTCTTGTCACAAATGGCCATTACTGACATTAGCAGTGTAATGAGGGAGTCATGGCTGCTGCAGCAGGACAGTCCTGTGGTGCCGAGGTACTGTTGGGGGGTTGGACCTCCTCAAGCCACCTGCTTTGCTTGTTCACGCTGTCACTGCTCGGACTGTTTTGGGCGCGCAGGGGTCTTTTAGAGTTTAGATATGCCTTTGAAGCCCTCTTTGATTTTTAGAATATGCACAGGATCAATAAGGAGCCGAGACTTCAAAGAGGTTTGCGGCCCTCACCTGCTGCTGGTCACCGGGGCTGAAGAGTTTCCAGTCCCTCACAGAGACTAAACAAACCAACAGCAAAAACAGACACAGAGCAGCTAATAAACGTAGAGCAACACAGAAAATGCTACCTCGTAAAGGGGACCTTCAAAAAACTAATAAAGGTTTAATTGACAAGACTGTCCCTTACAGACATTTACCATGGGACTCTAGTGACTGTTCAAATACTACTAAAAGCTATGGAACTGTGACTTGATATTAATTAGCCACTACTTTCAGTGAATGAATGACTTAATGACTAATGCAAGTTGCAGCCATTGCTCAACAGCATTTGTGATGTGCCCAGCAAACATTACTTAATAACTATAATACACTTCACTTAATAAATGCTTACTTTCTTCCTCAGTTTACTCTGTACACATTAAATAAATAAATAACTATATACATCTTTATATACATCTTTAGCTGAAACTGCAATGGAAATTATTAAAAATAACAATGATACCTAAAATAACTCTGCAATAAACTAACAATTTACTTAACATTTAAAATAAAAAATACATCAAATTATATAAATAAATAAACAATCATTTATATATATATTTCATCTTTGCAATTTCATACTTATTAGTTTACTACTTGAGGTGAAATATGACCTTTTAATTAATGTGAATTAATGTGTCTATATTGTTTATAGATTGTGATGTTTTGTTTTGTTTTCTAGACACTATGGGTACCTCATTCATTCATTCATTCATTCATTCAATTCTGGAGCTGGTGAAAAACATAAATACAAATAAGTAAGAAAAACAAAAGCAACTGAACTGAACTGAAAATCTCATTCATATTGCTTCTTAATACTTTGATGCAACATGAATTATGCCTGGCTATTTTTTCCCACATCGTATGCTGAATCTACCAAATTAAGAAAGTTCAGTTCAAAACCAGTCTCTGTTTTGTGCTTTTTGTGCACCCCACTTCAAACGGCCTTTGATTAATTAATAATATTTGACATTCACTCTAATGTCATGAGAAGACACTCAAGCGTAAAGGCATATCTGAAACGCTAAATATTCCTGAAGAATAGCTTTATATAGAGCTGAGAAGCCAGTGAAGTGGCAGCAAAGGTTAAAGAAGTGGATTGTAATGCGTGATATCTAAATAACCCAAAGAGATGATTATTCTTTAAATCTGCAGGACCTATGAAACATCTGTCAGATCCTTGTGAATGCTCTTTATTACGATTCGTCTTAATCTCATCCAGTTTAGGCAAGGGGAGGGTTGTGAATAACAATGACCAAACTCTCCTCCACAAAGCTTCTATTAGGATGAAGCCACTAGGCTGCAAATGCAAACGAAGCTTGTCATGTGCTATAATATTTTCCGGTAGTTTCCTTTTGTTTGGTGCATCTGAATTCACGCGAGGGGCGTGGATCAGAGAGTTTGACACAGCCAGCAGGACCTAAACCAGTTTCTTCCATCTCACCTAGTAGTAATCACTATACGTGCTGCAGGTGCTTTCATAATAAAAGGTGTGATGGAGGCAGGTTACCTCCTCCGGACGGGCACAATGAGCCCCTGTATAGACATTAGGCAGGTAGAGAGGCTGGGATACTCACATAATAGACCAGCAAGCATCCCATTTGCATTTCACCATTCAAGGGCCAAGACTTTGTGCATCGAAACATATGAAAAGGCCCCATTCAAAAACGCTAATGGAATTGTGTATGCCACAATGCGAGTGGGATGACTGCAAACTTCCTGAGTTGTGAAGTCTGGTGGCTAGCCTTTAATTGCAGGCCAGTGCTTGTTATCCTTACTGTGAGCTCGTTAGGTTTGACCAGAACATGGCTGAGTAATGTCTAGGTTTAGATTATATGCTTTGAAAGATATCTTAAGTCTGACTTAAAAAGTAAAAAAAAAAAAGATATAAATTGTATTAACTGTTGATAAGAAATTAAAGGAGGAAAAATATTATTAATATATATTTTTTTAAATGTGTCCGTTATATGTAAACACAAGAAGCCATTTTGATGTCATGTGACAAGAAAACTGCAAAATCAGAAAAAACATTTATAAAGGTGTGTGTGTGTGTGTGCAAATATAACATTAACTATAAATAAATATATGCAAATATATTTTAGTTTTAACAAAAGAACAAACAAATAAATAAATAAATAATATTGATATAACAAATATTTAAAATGACCAAGTTCAAGTTAAAATAAAACTGTGTATATGTATATATATATATATATATATATATATATATATATATATATATATATATATACACATTCAAGTGTAAAACCATTAAAGCAAAGTTTAAATTTAAAAGAACTTGGTACATTTGACTTTTTTTTTAGAAATATTTTAGAAATTTTGTTGAAAATTCACTCTAAATGTTTTTTTCAAAAACGAGCGTGAATGCAAAATATTATATTCCTAAGAGTTTGGTTTGTGAGTTTTAAACTAGATTTTTTCCTTTTCATCATCTCAATCATCTTTATTTCACCAGCAAATAGTAACATTATGTATAAAAGGCAGAATTAAAACTAAAATGACCCCTGAAGGAAACAAACCGTTTATTCATTTGTCTCAGTAAATTGCAACCGACCCTTTCTTAAGGTCTTTTCACAGTTCTGGCACAATTGTTTTTTTTTGTGTTTTTTTTCCTTTATCCTTTTCTTCCTCCTCTTCCTCCATTTAGTGCGAGGCAATTACGTCCTCTCAGAAATCGGATGTGAGAGCTTCTATAAAGACACATATTTTAAAGGAGCAAATACTCCAGCGCAAATTCAAAATTAGAGCAAATTACGCACCAAGTGATTATGAAACTGTTGGTAGTATAGAAATCAGTCCTATAAAGAGGAGGGGAAAATAGCTGGGCAATTTGTAGCGACCAGCCATAAGAAGTGACGGCAAAGTCAAGTCCCAAAGCCAGGATAAGGGGGGCTGGGGTGTGCGTGTGGAAGTGGCCTGTGGTAAAAATAATTTCAGTTAATGGTCAGAGCACGGATCTCGGCTAACACACTAACTGACACTGGAGGTGCAGGTAATCAAACTGACATTAATGCGGGGCGAATGTGACATCTCGTCATCAGGAATTTTCTTCATTGGCACAGAAAATGCCAGGCTGCTCACCTCTGACTGCGTGGCCCCCACATCTATTAACCTTATTGATTTGGAGCCCTGCTGATACCCTCCAGATCTCCAGCACCCCCACTGAGTCGGTGAAGTGGATCAATCCGTCGCCGGGGGCCACAGCTCTAACAACGATGCACATGGAGACCACTGTTTGTGGCATGAAATTAATATCCAGATATGGCTTTGAAAGTGCATTGATTTGAAAGTGCATTTACACAAACCACGCTTTTCCTTTTTTCGACATCCCTCCACCCTTTTCTCCTTTTTTCTCATTTCGGGAGGCTGAATGGAGTTTATGCAAAGAGGACCGGTGGGTGTTATGATATTGGTATTTCAAGAAAGCACATAATTTCACAGCCCCTTAATATCATAAAACAAGCATTACCATCATTACAAGTATCAAATCAATAATGGGATAATACAGTACAATATATGTGTTTCTTTAATTCTTTGATTGCCTTTTGATAAATTAATGTTTGTGCTGAACTGATTTGCTCTGGCGACGACGTAAAAAAAAATACTACTGCTCTGGATATCACATTTACATTTAATTTGCAGTTGCTATGAGGAAATACCACTCCAGATTATGAGTTTTACAAATAGCACATTTAGATTAATAAAACATTCTTTGGATGAAGTAGCCGTTCTTGATAAAGAAACACCAGTAATCAGTATAATCCACGCACGACCAACCGGAAAGTTAAAGTTTAATGCATGCAAAAAAGCACGGCTTAGCCACTGGCATTTAAATTTCGTACACGCGGTCTCTCTTTTGTGGGCTACGTTCTTCTTGATTAATCAACATCATTTACATAGCTGATTTTTCATATTTGTTATGCTCTGATTGTGTGAACCTCATATTTGATGAACAGTCTGATGGAGACACATTAGACATTATTTTCACTCAATAATCGTGTTTCTGAAGCAGGCCAGTCAATGTACATTAAGACGGATCTTGCCGCGTTCAGTTGCGACGCACATGCGATCCAACGGCATATGGTTTTATTGACAAAAAAGTTTCACACAGAAAAGACTTGAGAGCTATGGTGTAGGGTGAGATTTTCAGTAAATATTGTCTTAAATTCGGTGCTGGTCCTCACTCAAAGTTATCGTATGGATTTAGAAGATGGAATATAGCACACGTTAAATTCTATTTGTCCACTTTAAAGCTTGACAGCCTCTGATCACAATATGTTTTTATTGCAGGACAAGAGCAGCTTGGATGTTAAGTTTTTAGTTTGATGAATGAAATCACCAAACTAACAAGACCTAGTAAGATATACAGAATGTCCATAAACATCATAATGTAATTTGACACATTAAAAAATGCTAGTAAAGGCGAAAATCTAAATAAGAACAGAAAATTATTCCTGTCTGTAGGCAAACACATGTAGGTATCATCCAATAGCACATCATGTTATAGTTGTGGCCTTCATTCATACGAGTTAATACAAAGTTTGACATCACAGAACACACAGACAAGTTGTATACATGGATACAAAATGGTTTATAGATATGTATTTGGGAAAACAAGAGTGATACAAGAGGAGTCAGATTTCAAACAATGGCTCCTATGGGACATGTTTTTGTCCTTGAAGTTCTTCAACTGTTCCCAGTGACTGCCCATGAGACATTCGGCTTTAAACAGGTGGCGTGCGTGGGATCAGAGCGGATGGGCTGAGAATCTAGACCTTCTATTATAAGCCTAATCACACTCTGGAGGTCAAAGGTTAACTGCCCCTTCTTCATGACCTCCCTTTGTTCTACAGAACGAGACAAGATGGAAAATGTGTATTTGTTCTCTTTTTTGGAAGTAAAATATTATGTTCAGCTGATTCTCATTGATTCGCTCATACTGCCAAATGCAAGTCAAAATTCCTTTCCTTTTTTAAGTCAACCCAAGGAAAAAAAAAATGCATCTGCAAAAACAATCTTCAGTAGCCTTACACACACTCTCTCTTTTTCAAACAGCCCAGCTGTAACAACCTTGTCTGGACAGACTCAGGGTAAAGAATAATCATTATATAGAAGCTGTACAATATATTTTTGTGATTGTGATTAATTGCATATATTTAGTCAGCATAGTAATTTGATATCTTGCATTTGCATTTGTATAATAATAATATTTTTGCATCTATTTTAATCTGTTACATATATAGGACAGAATAATGACAAAGGACAAATCAGACAAACAATAAGTCTAATCAAAAGTCAGAGATTATGAACATTTCAAATTAATGAAATGCATTTTATAGCTATATAAATTAATTACTGTCTAACAACTGCCTGATTTGTGTCTATTGTTATTTCAGCAAAGGATTTGATAAAAAAATGAGCAGATACCCTTCATATCTTTAGTAACTACAACATTTCCATCAAAATGCGTTTGTCACTACAGTTTTTGCTTCTCTAAAACCAAGATACATAATCTGAAGGAGGTCATTAATTCAATAATTGAAATGTTGCAGACTATAGAAAGAGGATTATCATATATATGCAATTAAGCCAGTTCCAGCATATTACACTCACTCGTTCCCCTCTGCATAACAGAATTCGCCACTGTAAGGCCTATCACCATTTCTCATTTAAATAATTACATAGCATATAAAAGACACTACGTATGCAGGTTCGGCTATTTTAGGATTCACCAATCAGCTCATGCTGGAGGTCATAAAACAATGTGATGGCAATTAATGGAGAGCATTAAATTACCAGGCCCATCTTAATCACATGCATGCGTGCACTGGCCGCTCTGGAAGCCGCACTGACAACGGTGGATAGAGACAAGCCCCTCAATGGCAGCTTCCTTGACGGCCATAATAGCTTAATGTCGGGATTTGACAGCAATATTGGGGGGGAGTGACTCTTTGTACTGCTGTGTGGCCCAGAGGCTTTTGCTGTCACTGCTGATGACAGTAACTTTCTCCATGCAGATTAAATTGGTGTTTACAGATTTGCCCTGGGTGTAAGTCCCCTCTCCCACTGGGATGCAGTGACACAGGCTGATGAGGAATCCTAGACAGGACCAGCCTCTGTAGACGGCGAAGCTTCTGTCTCCATCACACCAGGACCTCTCGTCTGCTAGAGCTGATGGGACTTCACTGGGCCTGACTGAGTACAGGATAAACCGAGTACACGCTGGATACGCAATATCTTCAGATATAAGCAAAATGTGTATTGTTTGGCCAAGTGGAAATGTTCTTGCTCGGGTTGCTTTTTCATGGCTCAAGAGATTTTTTTTTTTGTCCCAGATGTTTCTCATAAATTTGTTAGGATTATAGAGTGGGTTGCAGCTCAAATAATTCTCTTCAAATGCTTAAAATCTCAGTTTTTGGATCACAGACTTTGGTATCTCAGCAAATCTGAGCACGGTTTGAGAATTTAAGATGTCTTATAAAACATTAGATGAAAAATTCAAGATTAATGAGATCTTATGCTAAACAGAAAATAAAAAAAAACCCAAAAAGCATAACGCTTGTTATAAGAAAACTCTCAATTTGATCTGTGTGAACCAGAAGTTGCTACTTATTTTACTTTAGTATTATGAAGTATTTCCAACTGAAACGGAATATTGGATATTAAATATCATGCTGACAGCAAACTAACTAACGATTGGAAGGGAGTAGTTAAGGATATTCTACCCAAACTGACGTCATCAGAGAAGGAATGCCATTTCTAGGAGTAGTTTCTCAGCGTTGTTAAGGCAACTATTTTTGGTAACACTTTATTTTGATAGTCCACTTTAGACATTCTACCAATTATAAGTAACTGTGTAACAATTATAAGTGACTGTCTGCTTAATATTTTGCATTTTATTTTCAAGGTCCCCCAATAGACAACTTAGCAATAACAAAACTTAACTTAACAAATTAACTTAATAAGTAACTTTGCAAGTACGTTTCAATTTATTTTACGAACCCAAACTTAACTGTCTACTAATACTCTAATGAGAGTTCGTTGACATGCAGTTGCAAATGATTGGTTGTTAGTTGACGTGGTTGCAGTTACTTTTAGTTACTAGAATGTCTGAACTATCAAAATAAAGTGTAACCCTATTTTTAGATTCTATTGTTAGAATAAAAATGGGAAAACAACATGGTAGTAAGAAGCCTATGGCCTATGAGTAAGGTTACTATGGTCCTAGACCAATGGCAGCATCTCGAAACTAAACCCCAAATCAATGTCAAACTCCGTAACGCCCAGCAGTTTCAGAACATTTGCAGGGAGGCCCATATGTATGCTGGTCGCCCGTTTGTCCCTAAAAGTCAAAAAGCGGCCTTAAGTTGCAGGGCGGATGATGAGAACTTAACAATAATGACAATTACTTTCGGTTCCTCCCCTTTTTTTCACACCCTAACATCTTGATTTCATGGGTGACACTTAGGACTCCCCAGTGTACATTAATGGGAGCTATGGGAACCCTTTTCTCTGTCGCTCTCTCCCTTTGCTCACAGAGCTCCAATAGAGGATCAAATAAATTTCCTCTTTATAAGAAACAATTTCAAAATGCATTATGGCGTGCCCAATGACAGCCTTTGCTATGAATTTCATTTGCATGATGTGCAAAACAGTTTCCATTGCAAAATAGGTCAATAAAGTCATACTTACTAACCATTACCTGAAGCACATGGCTGTAGAATGTGCAAAACCTCTTGCGTGGCCAACAAGTAATACATTTTTATTGGATGTTGATGATTTTATAAACCCTTAAAATACTCAGTAAATATGCCCTTTGGGAAATAATTAACCTTCCCCATGATCAAGGCTAATCTTTAACAATCCAGGCCAACCAAAGGCTGCCGGGATTAAAAGACCGAAATAAAGACTGATCAGATATTGTCCTCTTGTTTTGGCTCTGCCAAAACATGGCAATTTGGGGCTCACCCTATTCATGCCAGCAGTGCGTTACAACCAGTAGAGACTGATACTGGCTGACTGGTGGCCAGGGCATGCACGGTCTGCGATCTGTCAATCTGGGTTCCGCTTTAGCCAGTGTGATAGTGTCGGGGCGAGAGGTCTCCATGGTTCAGTTGGCTTTGAGCCCAAATGAGGGATCACTGCGTGTCCAGGGACCGTAGGCCCTGGGGCACGCAGCGACAGACCAGAGGCATCAGGACAGATTTGGGAAAGTGCTATCAGCAGGGGTTCCTCAATGTGGCTAGGGCCCGGTAAATAGAGAGCATGGCGGCAGCGGCGGGCAATTTTCCCAGAATGCATTTTGCAAAGCTTATTTCCAGAAGAGGGAGGACCGGGCACGCTGTGGGCAGGCCTCCACATAGAAACCACTTAATTTCCTCCTTTCTTCCAGTTTTTGGTTTGATAGTCTTTAAATCTCCATTTTCTTCGGCCCGTTCGGTGTGGAACGGATCATCAGGAACTCTTCCCCCCTTGATCTATGGAGTAGATAGAGGGATTGCTTTCTCCATTGCACACTGCGCTGTGTATCTTGGCAGGCTTTCAACAACAGTGTTCGGTAGGTTTTGAAAAGTGGAAAACCACACTAGCTGCAGATGACAGAGTGCTATGTGACCTTTATATAGACTGGTTCACCAGCGTCCGTGCACCAACACGTTCAATTCTTCCCACTTTATTTGATTTATATTTCATAGCATGGTAAAATATCTAATCCAAATGCAACCCTGCAGATCTGTGATTCACTTTAAAGATGGCAGAGGTTGAATTACATCAAGAGGTGAGGGAAATATTGTATCAATCCCGCTGATTTAATCCATTTACTATGTACCACTGGTTCAAGAGCTGCGTAGAAAATCCAAGTGCATGAAACGCTCTGCGATTTGCCCTCTAAAATAATTACGATGACACCTGCAATTGTCTCGTCAGCTTCTTGGAGACTAGCTCTCAGAGGCAGTAATTAAATGAAGCACAGGAGAAGAAAGCTGCAACAATTCCATTGCCTCATAAATCTTCCAGAAACATTATTTGTTCTAAAATCAAGCTATAGATTGGGGGGAAACATTCATTTCTTTATTCTGCTGCTGTCTTTAGTGAACGCTCAGTTGGATGTCTCATTCCTGTTGGAAATGGTCAGTGTCCTGGCTGGCTTCAGAAGTCCGTAAATTAAATTAGCATGTTTATCTTTCCTTTAACATAACATATGACTCGGTCAGTTCCAACAGGCCAAAGAGGAAGAGAGAGTAGCATTTGTATTAGAGACCACATTACATGGATATTTTTTGTTTGGCTTCAATAGGTCTGTTTTTCTTCATAATTACTAAATTGTTGCACAAGCTTTGGTACGTTATGGGTATTAGTGCAACATTGCAACTCTTATTCAAAGCAAAAATAAACAACATCTGACCTTTAAAATGTAAATAGACTTTTCTAGCATGCGCTGCCTGAAGATGCTTATTAAATTACATGGGGATGAAGCATAATTAGGAATCATTTAAAAGTAGATGGGGTAATTATTGCAGAAGCAGCTTAACTTATTTTGGTCCTAAATTGAAGACCATCGTGAATGCAGCATGGATCTGCCCAGACAGGCTAAAACCCAATCTAAATCTTAATTAAATTTTACTCAAAAAAGTGCAAAGAAGAGCTTAATCCATTTACGAGAGGCTGTTGAAGGGTTATTAGCAGACATTAATTCGTTAAGAGGAACTGTGCGTAGGCCTTGTCTATGTTGTAAAAGAAGAGGCTTGCGAGGCGTACAAAGGGCTCCTGACTTAGCAATGAAAGCTTAGCGTGAATAGATACGTCAAGCCTACTAATGTGTTTTCTCGGCGTGTTTCTGTTTTGAATAACATGACTTTGTCCTATTCTCGTCTCTAATTAAGACAAGAACCTCCTGAAACAAGCACCTAAGCCAGGTAGGCTTGGTCCTACCCCGACTGAAACTCCACAGGGGTGAAGTTCTCCGCTATAGCGCTGCTAATAACATCATATGAGACAAAGCTGGATCGCCAAAGTACAAACCCAACTTCAAAGAAACTGATAGTACGGAAAAGAAAAGAAGCTTAGAAGATGCGAAACCTCTATTTGAAGAGGTTTTCTAAAAGCAGGGCCATCCACACTGTCGAAACAGCATGGCCTCTTGGTTTCAATCAGCCAAACTGCAACACAAATATATGCAGAGAAATGTACAACAAAGGCAATAGCTTTTAAGCTAGCAATTGAGTTTCCTAATACTGCTCCAAAGGAGAAAAGGTGCTATTCATGACGCTTACCACTACGAAAAGATGGAAAGAAAAAAAAACCTTGAGGGTACATCCTTGACTAAATCCTCTTTTCAAGCATAATCCACCTTGCACTCTTTCTCTGAGAACTAGAGTGTGTAGCATCTGAACTCGAAGAAGCTCATTCAACAGCCAGCACAGCCGACTTGATTATGTCCCTGTTGTGGCAGACCTATTCACCCCTTTGAGCCTTTCCAACACACCTGGGATAAAAAGGGGGATTTAAACAAGCCTGAATGGTTTAACCAGGTGTTGAAACAAATAATGGTTTAACATTGTAATTAAAATAGCATGAATAGCACGTTGCTCCTGGTTAAAGGTCCCTCGTTTGAATGACTTTTGGTATGCAAAAGGAAATGATGCTGAAAGGTCCTTTTTTGTTGCACTCTTTCAAGAAAATATCGTGCTAATGGTGAATCAGATCCATTAAACTATATGTTACTATAATGGCAGCTGGTAAAGTAGCCTGCGTACTGTCACAGTTTATTCATCTGAATTGGGAGATTAGCTAATTTTCTCTCAAAAAATGTTAATGGATTTGGGTTTGATTACAACATTGTTTAAATCTTCAAAAAAAACCTCCATAAATTATGGTGCAGCCAAAAATTTTAAAAATGAAGAAGATGGAACATGACTGGCTCATACTGAAAAAGCATCAAGAAGAAGATATAACTTTACTGACTTGGGCTGGGCAGTATATTTACGAAATTGCCATCTGCCATTCTATCAATATGCTGAGGTATATGACTGCTAAATGCAACAGAGAAAAGTTAAATGAATGGAAAGGAAAGACAGGGAGGAAGGGATAGTCATGGTTGAAAGGGGTCATCGGATGCCAAATTCACTTTTACATGTTTGAACAAATGTGTGTTGGCAGTATGTGTACACATCCACCCTATAATGATACAAATCCACTCAGTGTTTTTTTTTTTTTTTTTTTATCTCTATAATGTCCCCTTTCGCAAATCAAGCCGTTCTCAGCTTCTTGGCTGTGTGACGTCACACAGACCCAGGCTCATAGCAGTCATAATTTACTCCCGACATCTGATCTGCTGAAGACGCATTGGATTACATTTAATTTTTTAAGGGAATGCGCCCCCCCCCCCCCCCCCCATTTACCTAAATGTGTTTATGTTTGTGCGAATAGTTTGTGATCCAACTTCACCTAGAGAAGAAGTTATTATAAGGTTCTTTTATGAATGCAAATCACCTTTCCTAATAATGTGCTAGTTAGCAAGTTCTCACGAGAACGTCTGGTCACCCCATGGAAGAGAGGGGCGGGGTGATTAGAGCTCATTAGCATTTAAAGGAACATGCACTAAAACAGGTTGCTGTGTTCAGAGCTGTTTTTGACAAGGTAAAAAGGGTGTTGTTTTACACTACCATTGAGAAATTTCAACGAAAGTATGTTATAGACTTCTCATTAAGACCCTAAAAAATCATATCAACTTGGGCATCCGATGACCCCTTTAAGACCAACACTGAAACCTTTCACGCCAGTACTTCTCACTTTACGTGTTGCATTTGGCTGATTATGAAGTAATACAGTACATCCCACAGCTGTATTGGTGTATCAGCAAAGCGTTGACTCCACTCAGCTGTGTTTAAGAGGATGCTGGGAAAGCTGAGGGATCCCGAATGGAGAAGTTTCCAAACAGGAGAGGTAAAACTTCCTAGCAGACCCTCATTTTTCCTGAGTGCCGCACGGCTCCCTGCAGAGAGGGTCCTAATCTCCACACATCAAGCGATGAGGAAACGAGAGCAGCAGAAAAAAAAGGGCTGATTGCGGGTGATTGGCAGTACATGCAGTTACCACCATTACTCAATTTTAGTTTTCTTCGAGAAAAATTTGATTAATTGTCAGAAAAAGGCAGTTGGAGGAGGATCTATTAAAATGGAGGTCAGATTAAGAAGTGGCCCAACAGAAAAAATAATCAATGTAATTGGATGGCTCAGAGGTCAATGTAGACTGTGCAGATATGGAGTCATTCATGTTAATTGGCAACCTGTGGACATGATTAAAACTATTCTATAAGTTTCATGGCTTGTTATTCTTTAATATGCAATCTGTATATGCAAAATGTTTCATTGCACTTTTACAAATATGACTTCTATGAGACTTCTGATGAAATATAGTATGTTTACACTGAAGTGGTATATTTTCATGGAAAAAAGAGCATTAAAACTGACCTCTTGCAACAAAAATCTATTACATGAATTATATGTTAATCACAGTTGCAAGAAACAGTATCACACACGTCAATTGTTGTTCCTTGAGCACAGCAAAAAACAAGAACTGCAGCAACTGCAATACTTAAGGTGACATTTCATTTAGATATCTGACACCACTTATGTGTTTGTTAATTAAATATTTTATATATGCTTTATGCTTTCAGCAACCAATAACATTTTAGCACTCTTCACATGCACTGTTCCATGTTTTACCATATTTGAGAGCATAGATTTTTGTCTGTATTTAACTTTGATTTATTTGAAATAATACATTTGAAACTTAATTTTACCAATTTACTATTGACATTACAGACAAACCAATAAGCATATTTTAACCACTTAAGCCTATTAGATATAGGCCCTGTTTCACAGACAGTGCTTAGACTAAGCCAGGATTAGGCCATAGTTCAATTAGACATTTAAGTAATTTTTATAAACATTTATAAAAAATGTTACTGGGGTGCATCTTGAGACAAAACAAAGGCACTGATATATTTTAAGATCAGTCAGTGCAAGTTTATTTCAGTTGAAACAGCTCAGACTAACATTTTAGTCTAGGACGAGGCGTAAGCCTTGTCTCTGAAATCAGGGGATGAAGTAAGTCCTGGATCAAAAAAAAATAATACAAATAAATAATAATAATAATTATTATTATTATTATTATTTAATAATAATTATTATTTTTAGGGGAAAATGCAATATGATCACATTTTATGAATTTTTTATAGCTATTTTTCCCCCAAATAATGTATAAAAATACTGCATACAAGAGTACACACAAAGATTTTTGATTGACTGTGCTATCATGGGTGTGTGTTTGCGTGTGTATGAAAGTCCGAGAGAGTGAGGGCTTGGGTCATCAGTGCTCCATAGCGTGCAGCGTGTGGCAGCAGGCAGCGGGAGACTCCGCACACATGTGGACTTCACATCAGTGCCAGCGGAAGGATGAGTCGGGGAGACAGCACAGCGGCCCACTCTGAACTTACTTAAGGTAATTAAACTTGAGAAAGGTTATGGTTTGATGCTGAACTGAGGAGAAAGGCCTTTCTTCTGGGCATGGGCCAGGAAGGGCCACCTCGTCAGAGTGGCTAAATGGTGACGCATCTACGCTTTTTGGTAAGCAGAGAGGACACAGGAAGGCCTTCGACGCTGACAGAATAAGGATGAGGCACACCAGGGCAAAGATAGTGGTGATTCAATTAGAAAACCAACCTTTTGTTTTTCTTGAAGTATATTGTTAAAGAAGAGTGGCTGTTGAGGATACAGGGCACAACAAATGTGTACTGAAAGGAAACTCTGAAACTCATTACACAAGGAGGCTTGATACTGAAAAAGCTCACTTTCAATATTAATAAAGGTAGATGGATCTGAAATGAGGTGGAAGGTGTTTGGGGAACATGGAGAATCCAGTAGTACAGGTTTGAATGTCAGAGCAAAGTCCACGTGTATTGTGGATGGTTGCCACAATGTTTATATGGAGTTGATAGGGTATTCTGGGGAGTTGCCTATTAGCCCCAGCCAAAAGAGACCAGTCCCAAATTTCTAAATTTGGCTTGGATTGTAACTAGAAAGCCTGTTTCTGCTTCAGAGTGAAACATGCTGATTGCGACTTTATTTCACTTTCCCTCATGCAAAGAAAATAAATATATTAACTTATGTAATGTATATTGAAAACATACAAGATAATTTATTGTGTGATATATTGTGTCAGTATTTTGAATAATACATGAGGGATTGTCAATTTTTATATATACACTGAACAAAATTATAAACGCAACACTTTTGTTTTTGCCCCCATTTTTCATGAGCTGAACTCAAAGATCTAAGACTTTTTCTATGTACATAAAAGGTCTATTTCTCTCAAATATTGTTCACAAATCTGTCTAAATCTGTGTTAGTGAGCACTTCTCCTTTGCCGAGATAATCCATCCACCTCACAGGTGTGGCATAGCAAGATGCTGATTAGAGAGCATGATTATATGCAATGTCAACGGAATACCTGAGTCAATGGGGTTGTTTCACTTGTTAAAAACCACATCTCATCTAATGATTTGAGATATGTATAGCACAAATTAAATGACACAGAGTGACTGATCCACCAAAGATTAAGGCTTCAAATCACTAAGACTGGGAATGAGCAACAAGAGTAATGTATAGCATTATTATCATCATAGCATCATCACTGATTTTTAATTTAAGGCGCATGATAATCCCCGCTACTGAAACATCTTCCTCTGTTAGTAACTCAGCAACATGTGATGTGTCTCCAAAAGGCCATTACCAAAAGGGCATTATTTAAGTACTCTTGTTCTCTTGGACTACAAGAGGGCTGTTTCAAAGTTGAGCACATGTCCTCGGCTTTGTGGTCATCAGCAATTGATCCAAGCAATGCGCTTCTCCAAGCTTTTTGTTGACGTGTCAGTTGCACACTCCGGTGTCTCGTGAGAGTGGGGCACATACGCTGTGGATGATAGTCCTCTTTGTCTGCTGTCACAAGGCCTGCTTCCATCTCAATGGCCTCTGAAAAGGTCTCGCCAGCTGTCATGCAAAATGAGTGCATTTCATTACAAATTAATTTATCTGTTCTTGATGCTATTACTTTTGGTTTCCCCCCTTCTTTCACGTCTCACCCCTCCCTAATCATAATTATTTAACGCTCCAGGCAACAATCTATAGCTCACCAAAAACAAATAAACAGTGGGTGTCCTCGATCATTTGTAAGAGGGCAGAGATTTTTTTAATAGAAACATTAATATCATGCATTTTTTATGCAGGCTTTAATGTAGTTAGAGAAGGCTGTCTAACCATCTAAAATGTAAAAGGATACACTTGATTACCTGTCATTATATGACAACTGGAAATTTGATTACAGAAGGAATTATATATTTAACAGCCGTAAGAAGACCCCATCTGGATTCGGCTTGCGGAAAAAATGTGTAATATCATTTGCGTCTTTTAATCAAGCCTTCGGATTGTTTGTTTGTCTGGCTCCATCAATGAACGTGAAGGTTTGAATGAGAGCCTTCTAATAAATCACAACTGAAGAGTTGATTGTTTTCTGTCGGTGACGTCCACAATTCTTTTTGCGGGGTTCGACATAGCCTCAAAAATAGTAGAGGCTCCAATCAACCATCAGAAATCTTGTGGCGGTAACATTAGCACGCCATTTCTTCAAATGTTCTTTGATTTCCAGGTGAACAGAAAGTAAGGTCGCCATTTACACCCACGTACGTCTGTTCCTTAAGAGTCTTACTTAAAGAGTACTTCAACATCTCAGCAGCCAAAAAGGGCAACCTGAAGTGGAGCTCAATGCAGATCACACTGTTCAAGAGCCAAGACTCCTCTCAACTCCCTAAGCACATTATTGTCTGTTTCAAATCCTACATAAAATGGAAAGAAGCCTGTCAACGATCCAAATCTAGTCAGGAGTGCCTCCTTGATCAAATATGACGTTTCCTGAGGTACGGAGAAAATTAAATTATTAACAAAAGCTCTAATACAAACACCAGTGCACTTTTGCTACAATCAAATATTTCACAGTAGATCTTTTCGCAAGAGTCTTCTGTTAATGCATCCAGATTAAACGCTCTCGTGGTTCGCTAGGGCCCTCGTCACTTTAAAGCTGCTAATCTCTGGTTCCCAACTGCAGCAAATCCTATTAAAATCACCTTCAGTTTAACACTCACATTGTTATAAAATGCAAAACACGCAGCTTTCGCCTTACTCTGTTAATTGAGGGTAGCGCATCCCTGTAAAAGCGTGCCTGCGAGTGTGTTAAATAAGTCGCGTGAATTTCTCAACGTCTGTCAGGAGGACCTAACACATCTCAGAGTTTGGCAATACAGATCTCCGTCTAGTTCTCCCTTGGGTGCTCCCTAGGGTCCCGAACGAGGGGAAGGAAGTCTCGTCAGCCCTTCAGTGTGAAAGTGTCAGCTTCTGAGGATTTGACTGATTAGGTAATATTCTGACATGTTCTTGTGTAAGCAACATTTTAAAAACTCATTTGAAGGAATCTATCCCCCCATAATTCTTCTTCCATCCGTCACTCCTTTTCACGCAACTTTCATCTCTAAGACCCCTTGTCACCGCTTAAGAGTCACTGGCGTTGATGGGGTTGGCAGGCGTCAGCTTTAGCAAAGCCACTTACTGAAGGGAGCGCGCCCCCGGTGGATGTGATGATGTTTAAATTGCCTGCACCTCTACCATAGCAACCGAGCATCAGTTATAGAGTATGTCCTTGACAGGGCTACTCTGTCAATCATGAGGTAAAAATACTCTAAGAACTACTGTCACACTAAAGACACAATAAACAGGAGTTCAATTCCATTTTAACCTTGGTGACAACCATAGACTTGAAAAAAGTAAAGACTAAAGTTTCTTTTGTTTATTGGCATCATGGTTTCATGAAGAACCTTTAACATTCATGGAACCTTTCAAAGTTCTTTAATGTGGGAAAAGGTTCTTTAGATTATTAAAATGTTCTTCACACAAAGAAAATATGGTTCTTCTGAGAACTGTTCACTTAAAGGGTTAGTTCACCCAAAAATGAAAATTCTGTCAATAATTACTCACCCTCGTGTCGTTTCAAACCCGCGAGATCTCCGTTCATCTTCGGAACACAAATTAAGATATTCTTGATGGCATCTGAGACCCTATAGACAGCAAGGGTTCTTACACAATCAAGGTCCAGAAATGTAGCAAGGAGATCGGTAAAATAATCCATTTGACATCAGGGGTTCAACCGTAATTTTAAGAAGCTACGAGAATACTTTTTGTATGCAAAGAATACAAAAATAACGACTGCATTCAAAAGACTTTATTCCCCTCTACGTCAGCGTAGCGGCATGAAGAGCGTACGCAGTTTCCGTCCAGCGGATATTCTCCAAAATGCCACTAGGGTAACACAGAGACGACGAATTTGAATAAAGTCGTTTTTTTCTTTTTGCACACAAAAAGTATTCTCATAGCTTCGTAAAATTACAGTTGAGTCCCTGATGTCACATGGATTATTTTACTGATCTCCTTGCTACATTTCTGGACCTTGATCGTGTAAGGAACATTGCTGTCTATGGAGCTCTCAGATTTCATAAAAAAATATCTTAATTTATGTTCCGAAGATGAACGGAGGTCTTACAGGTTTGGAACAACATGAGGGTCAGTAATTAATGACAGAATTTAAATGGTTGGGTGAACTATCCCTTTAAAGGTTCTTTGTGTTACTAAAAATGGTTCTTCTATAGCATCACTGCACAAATCCCCTTTGGAAACCTTTATTTTTAAGAGTGAAGTCTAAAGCAGTCCAAAATCACAGTCTTGCCACACCTGCTAATGGCAAGTAATTTGAGAAAATGTATTGGTCATAAATATTACTTCCTGGCTATGAAACAGTATTTTGCATTATTATATTTAAGTAAAAGTTGAAGACATGCAAGTCACAAATTTACTTTGTTAGTTTATATGTAATAATTATTATTAAAAATTATTTTAAACCATGTACCATTTTGCGTTTTGTAATGAGTAATCAGTAAACTGGCAATTAAGTCCCAATGACAATATTTTGGAGCTTATTGAGTATTAATTGCACCCTTATAATGGCATAAACTGACTTTTCATTGCAAAGCTTTGATGAACAATTAGCGGCGTAACTCCTTCCACAAGACCAGTGGTCTTGTAAAAACACAGGCTCATAAAAGCAATAAAAATTTAATGACCACTTCACACAACATCAAACAAGTTCCCTCCCCTTCTCTCTGATGGCCCCTGACAACCTTTTGATGGCAATTTCTAGCCAAGTATTCCAGTCTTATTAAATAAATATGGATCCAAAGATTATACGAGCTCTCTATAACCGGCCTCCACCCCCGTCATTTACCTCCCAAGACACAGTTTTATTAAGGTAGAATTACACGCCCCATCTCATATGCAATACCCAATCCACTTTCCACTGCCATTCAACCACTGCCTGCCACTATCAAAATTAGATAATTTTTTTGATGACTGTACATCTGAACGCTAAATCTGTGGGGATTTATAGACCAGTGAGCCTTCATAATTGAACAATAATCAGATTAGTAGATTATCTGCACTGTATTCTTGTGATGTGGGAATAACGTTACAGAAACATTATGTAAAGAAGAAGGTTGCAGACATGGGTATTATGAAAAGAGGCTTTAGATTCCCGCCCTTGGGCTCTCTGGAAGGCAAGTGCTTTGTTATCCTATACAAGCGGTTGCTTTTTTATTTCCGATGATTTGCAATTCATCAGTTTCAAGAGAAGAATCATCCAACGGCGAATCGCTCTTTCAAATAAGCGCGTGCTGACATAAACAGCACAGTGGTCAACCATCTGTTTTAAAGATAAACGAATGATCAAAGGGCATAACCAAACGTGTAAGGGCTCTCCCCCTACTGTCTCTCACTACCCTTTCCCTTTTTTCCTCCTTTTTTTTTTTGGAAGGGGAGTTTAAAGAATGCAGAGCGGTTTCCAGGGGATACGAATGAAAAGCTCTCGGAAATGCAGGGAGGAATTGAGCTGAAGGGGTTGGTTCTGAGAGAAATTCCCCCATAGTGTTGGGACCCATGCTAGGAAACACCGGGGTTCTTCTGATCACAAAAAGGAAGGAAGAGACAGAGGAATTACCTGTCAGGACATTCTGGAGACCCGTTTAATGAACTTTGTTTATTAAAAAAAGAGCAATCGAGAGATAGACAGAGAGGCAGCGAGCAACAAAAGCTTGAGACCTCCAACTGACCTCTAACCTTAAAAAGCCCTCTCTCTGACTCTGGTGTTGTCTCCGTCTGATCTAATAAACTCTGACATGTTGTTTGGATGTCTGCATGGAATTTTGGGATAACGCGTTGCTTTAAAATGTATTTTCTATCCCTTGTTGTAGTCAGACAATATCGAAACAGCTTACTTTATGGTTTGCACAAAAGTAACTCAAGCTGTTCACAATGACATGAACACTGTATTTAGTTTTGCTATGCTGCATAAAAATAGCCTTGTTCAGACTGTCAGTCCAAGTCTGATTTTGCATATCTGATTGGAATCAGATCATATTTAACAAATGTGAACAGCAAGGAAAAAACACACACAACACATAAAATATGATTTTTACCGTTTCACGCTACATTATCCATTTCAAGCTACTTTAACATTTAGTTCTATAAATATGTTTCCAGATATATTTGTATATATGTAGTTTGAAATCCGATTTCAACACAATTTGATATTTGCATATTGCTAAGCGAACAATGTGATGTTCCATGAAAATGTTACATACATACACCAAATATTACATTAAGTAATCATCAATACATTTCGTATCAACTTTGTTTAGCATTTAGTGAATTATATTTTTAATCCAAATATCTCCTGCTTTGTCTATCATCTTGGATTTATTTATTTAATTATTTATATTTTTTTTATTTATTTAATAGCAAGATCACAACTAACCACATTAATACAGAATTACATACAATTAATGTATGCCATTTATAGTATTATTGTTGTAGTAAATTCTTACTAGTACCGTATATTCTTAATACAACTGGGAAATGTACAAGCTTGCAAAATAAATGCATTTGAAATATAACCTTTAGCAGAGACTTTTCAATCCGCAGATCAGATATTCAAAAATTACTAATGATCACACCATGCAAAATGCCAAGTATGAATGCTGCAATATAATTTTTTGTGAAGAAAAAGAAAAGCAACAAAACAGCCATGAGATGGGTAAACGTGTAAATTTGCTCAACTCTTTCTTGAGTGCCCATAAATGCACTTATGATTCTACTACTAAAATAGTCTCTTCTGTTCTCTTCTAGAAGAGGAGTTATTTTTCTCATTTCTGTGCTCTGGGTAAACGCAGTCATTACTCAGTGCTGTAAAAAGCTTCTGAAGTAAAAAGTAAACGAAATAGCTTTGTAGCTGGTAGACATACTGATGAGCAGAATGCACTTTTCCTTTCCCTTCAGTATTTTATATACTGAAGGGAAAGGAAATGCGCCTCACCAGTATGTCTACCACATACAAAACTAGATTCAGTGAAACTCGTGATAAGTTGCACTATTAGTTTTGCACCCTCAAGCAACTATTCAGCAGTTACATCAGATAAAAACATTTACAAAAGACTTCTGTTTCAAATAAAGGTTCTTCTTTTGATCTTTCTATTCATCAAAAAAAAAAAATCATGTTTTTCACTAAAAATATATAGCAGCACAACTGTTTTCAAAACTGAAAATAATAATTCTTGAACAGCAACTCAGCATATTAGAATGACTGAAGAATCATGTGACACTGAAGACTGGAGAAAATCCAGCTGTGCAATTTTTGATCACTGGTGTATTTTAGTTAATTATTAAAGGGGTCATATGATGCGATTTATTGTTTTCCTTTCCTTTAGTGTGTTATGTAGCTGTTTGTGCATGTATACGATCTGCAGAGTTACAAAGCTCAAAGTCTCCCACAAAAGGATTTATTCTATCTTAAAGAAAAGGCTGATCCAAACCAGGCTAAAACGGCTCATTAAAACACGCCCCCACATGTCTATGTCACGATGTGGAAATTTTTGCGTAATGCCACCCCAAAATATTCAAGCAAAGAAAGAAGGCGTGGTTTCCTAACCGCAGTAGAGTTGATGCAGCCAGGGAGACGCTGTGTGTTTCTATGCAAAAGCAAAAGCACTTTATGTGGCCTTCCCAAAGTAGGAATCATTGTTAAGATTTGTATACAACAGAACAGCACAACCCAAATGTTCGAATTCATGCAACATTTTTTGGACGACCGTTTTGTGAAGTACAAGGCTGGCTGTGCACAAAGGCTATTTCTAAAAAAAGGGTCAATTTCGACTTTGCTATGACAATCTGCCGCTTCTGAATCAGCGACTGTAAGTATGTATTGTTATTAGTTTAAGTATTTGCTATTGACTGTTCATGCGGAGTTTTGCGCAGTGTAGAGTAACGCATTGTGTGTGTGAGAGAGAGAGAGTCAGGGTCACATCACAGTGGAGTCAGCTGTCTTAACCGCGGCTTGAGTACTACAAATACACACGAGCATCATCACTGTGTCTGTCACGTGACTCTGTTCCCCTTTCAGGCTTGAACTGATAGTAGAACTAAGGACATTATTAACTGTCTTTATATTTACTTTGAAAGCTGACGCTCACGATTATGATAAGGGGCATTACATTTCCGACGCATGCTTGTGGTGTTCAGCCAATCACAATGCACCGTGTTAGCTGGCCAATCAGAGCAGACTGCACTTGTCGGAAGGAGGGGTTTAGAAACCACGCATTTGAGAGAGACGGGGCATAGAGGAAATGCAATAATGTACAGTGTTTGAAAAATAATGTGTTTTTTGAACATTAAAGCATGTCAACATATTCTGTTACACCAAATGAACAAAATAATGATCTTTAAGCATCATATTACCCATTTAATACTTAACCAGTGTTATTGTTAGGAAGACTGCATTTAGAGAGCTGATGCATTTCCCAGAAGTCCTTGCAGTACATGTAGCCACTCAACTGGATCTGCTGTACACCTTTATATCACATAAACACCACTGACATCCTGGAAGAGTGAAAAATGAGGCATTAATGGGTCTTTCCCCACTGCTCCTGTTTTAATGCAACACATGGCAATGGGTTGAGCGCATTTTGGCCATCCATTTTTCGCCTCTCGTTTTCTTTTGAGGCCTGATGAAATGGCGGTGCCATTATTGTTTGAGCAGCGAATTTTGTGAACCATTCAAACGCGATTGCTTCATGAGGCTATGATTGCATGAGATGGTTTCAGAGAGAACATTCAGCATGTGAAGTGCATCAAATGACGACCGGATCTATTCGCATCTGTGTGAAAATCTACAGAAGACCCGAAACGACCCTTTCTTCTAGTATCTAACACAAATTATATAACCTAAACAGAGTAGAAGGTATTTCTCATCATTAGGTCAGACGGTGTGAAAAGAAGAGCACTGGAAATAAACCCCGTCCGAAACAGGAAATAATTGGCAGCTTGTGACACCCTCATTATTGGTATGCTGATAACTCTGTGCCTGCTGCCCTCATTAAAGCTGACAAGTCACGCAGCGAGTATAAATCGGAATGCTGCAACAACAGTGTAAGCATTAGGATCAGTGACTGCTTTAACTCCCAGTGACAAGGAAAGCCTGGCCAACGACTCCTCTCCAGTCGGTGGGGAAGCTTCAGCCTCACTGCGTACCAGCGATGTAAACTGACAGCTCTCTCAAATCGGAGAAAGAGGGGCCGCTGGTCCAGCGAGGGGCTGTGGGGGCCAGGGGGTGCTTCTCTGTGTCCATGCTATCGTTTTGGCCTGGTCCGATCCTGCTGCTCTGAGAAGGAGGAGGGGGGCGGTGAAAAAAGGAAAGCGATTTGGCAAGTGAGACTACAGACCCTACTGAAGGACGCCATACCAACAACCTTGAGTGGAAAATACGAATATTTATGCCATATGTTATTTTCTCAATCTGCTTCTTAACAAATATTAATGTAGACAGTGGAAAACAAGCCAGAAACAGCTTGGGAACATCACAGTTTCCTAAGCACCACCAGCCCTGCCTGGCAAAGTCACGGAAAAGAGATATTATGGGTTTACTGAAGTGATAAATGTCCAAGAAGAAAGGACTTAAATGAATCATCTTTGAAGGTGACATGGTCTGGAAAGCATCACAGATGCGAAAAATCTGTAAATTCAAACGCTTAGTGGAGAAAACCAATCCAATTACTATTAAACACCTCTAAAAAAGCCTGTCACAGCACTCGAAAAATCCAAAAGTGGCAAATGAAATACTTCAAGGGTGACTCAGACTGTACGTGCCACCTCACCGTGACAGGCTGGGTATTTCTTTTTTGTGTTTGTTTTCCGTGAAATGATAAACAGAGGGCTTGTCTCCTTTTTCCCTGTCACTCACAGTAAATCCTGATGGATCGGAGTCAGCGTGATGCCAGGGCTGGCGTGCTGGGCACGTGGACCGAGGTGATGGATGGCTGGGGGAGCGCCAGTGGAGAGCAATCTCTCTGCCCATATGGGCCGGTGGCGGTAGCAGGAGGCGACAGGGCGATGGCACTTCGAATGCCAGCCGTGCTTTGGCCGGCCACCAGGCCCTGTCATCACCCTCGCACACTGAGCCACATAAACCTCCACACCCGCTAGAGAAAAAGAGCAACCAACTGCCATCCTCCACTAACAAGGGCTATCAGTGCTGTTCTAAAAATATGAAATATGTTTAACAAATAAATAGATAGATGCATATATACAGTATATATTGATTTATAACATCTGTTTCCTGGCCGGGCAGACATCACGCATTAAAGCGGAGTCCAGAGGGTTTTGAGTCAGTTTGACGCCACTGCTCGGGTCTGATATAACGCGAAACAAAAATAGAATGACGGCTTGGCTCTATTCTGTTAAGAGATTTATGATTCTAGGCTTGACTCTGAGTTGCTTGTGCACAGATGATTCATTAGTTCGCTTTACATCTGTGTTCATAGAAAGGCACTGGCACTCAAACTGTAAAACAGAGATTAGACAAAAACGTGAAATCTCGACATGAACGGTATATCACAATTTCAGCCGTTGGCTTTACTGATAGGGATGCCACAGTCCTGAAGACATCACTAAAACATCACAGTCCTTATGTTCAAGAGGAAGCCATTTGGAAAAGGACTGAATCATTTTATTTGAGGAGAATGTCAGTTTTTATTTGAGGACAATTTCAATGTTTGAGGTCAAGTGTGCAGTTTCTGTGCCACTGGCATTGCCAAAAGAAATCAATTATGACTGAATACTCCAACTGTCTACCACTGGCTGGGCAAACAGAATAAACAGCATTTTATGATTAAGGTCCATATTCTGGTTAATCTTGACTTTGACAAAAACTTTTGCATGCTTCACAGCTATTGGAATATTTCTATATAAAATGTAATCAGAACATACACATTTGTCAATATCTTGACAAAACCAGAAATACCTAAATATATTTTTAGTTATGACTGATATTCCAAATGAGGTGTTTACGTGAAATTCAGATTATGCCAATTCAGGCATATGCCAGTTGTCTGTTCTGATTAATATCAGAATATTATTGTTTTCAGGGGAATCAACCAACAAACAGTTGTCTGTGAATACTTAAATAGGACAGGAAAAAGCATTTAACAGAAATATATTACACATTCCAGTTTTAATATTTATATATTAAAGCTGTATGAAAATTTAAAATGTATGGAAAAAAAAAGTGTTTACATAAATTTGTTTCTTTTAGTCACGTGACTTTTGCTTATCTGCCATATTTGTTATACATATTACATTTTACATTACCCAGAACATGCTGTTAAATGTTATGGCATATCCATTCTCAGTCTCTGCTCTATTATAGGAACACTATAGGGACACTGTGCATTATTTTTGCTCTGCATGTCATAATTTTTAATTATATTTTGGGCAGAGCTCAATATCTCATTAAATCGGTGATTTCAGTTTGACAGTTTGAGAGATAGCTTATAGTCAGTTCTCTTGTGACGTTATAATACATCTTATAAGTCTGTGATTTTACATTCATTTTTTTCAAAGCACAGATTCCAATTCCTAAGCCACATATTCTTCTTCGTTTTTTTTATTTTTTATTTTTTTCAGCTGTGCAACAATAAAGAGCAAAGTAGGCAAAGAGTGTTTAAAAGAGAGAATGATGCATCAAGGTTCTCTAAAAAAAAAAAAAAACAACTACAAAAACATTTTGGTGTTATATATTTTTTTTCTTCCCCAGGGGTTGTGCTCAGCTGGAGTAAGGTGTGTTGCATTACCTAATTATATTCAGAGAGTCTGTCAACAATTAAGTATTGCAAATGAAAGTATAAACAAAATATTAAGTGTATGAATAGTTTTATACAGTAAACACAAAGGGATTTGAGTGCAAAAGGGGAAAATACGAGAAAAAGCAATTAAAAGAATCAAAGCAGATCCCACAACATCTGTCTGCCCTTATTAGAGTATTTAGCAGCTCTGTACTTGAGGGACTGCCGGAGATTAAAGGGTTCAACTCATCAGGCCAAATTGAGTGTTCACCCTGAAATGACTGAGCACATTCAACAGCAAATTAGTTCACCTGGTATCGACAATGAGCATTGATTCGCTCTGGCTGACCGAACTGCTGTAACAATGCATTTCCTCAGTCCTGAACCAGACCAAACAATCAAAGTGGTAATCATGATGCCTTGCGAGAGGTAAGTAAAGCAGGATCAGGTCTTGTTAAGGTGCTGCAATTAGTAATTTAAGATTACCTCTGCAGTTACAGATTCAGAGAGCAGGTTTGGTTCTGATGTTGAATAGTCTCGAAAACATAAGAAAAGGGACTACAGAGATATCAATGCTACAGTCCATCATCCATCATATGTGTTAATATACTGATTTTTTTTTTTTTTTTTTTATATTGAGACATGAAGTCTCTTTAAGAGATATTAAGTCAATTTTGAAACTGTAATATATAAAGTGACAATTACCTATTTATTAATTAATGTATTTATTTATTCTGAGGATGAACTGGGTTTCTATAGATGTTTGCTCCTCCTTTGTTCCTTTTTTATTTGAAGAAAAAAAGATCCTATGCAATTTGTTTCTAAATATTCCATAAGTATTATCATTTCTTCCGTTCCCTATTCAAAATATTGAAAATTTCATGTTTAGTAATAATTTACTAATATGGTTTAAGTGAGTCCTATCACTTTTCTTCTGATTTGTAAAATCCACTTCCATAATGAAATCATGTTCCATCAAGTGAAAGTATTTTGGAGGGAAAAGCAGATATCACAGAACATTAGCAATGGCTTTTTGTGAATTCTGCATTTGTTTCACAAAAAAAAAAAAAATTGAAGTATTATGGAATTACAACATTATGTATTACATAATTACTGTAATAATGTAACCCCCCCCCCCAAAAAAAAATAAATAAATAAAAAAAATAATTGAAAATCAGCAGTTTTACACCCATGAGCACACTCTCAATCCCAAAGTGAAAGTGAAGTGACATGTGGCCAAGTATGGTGACCCATACTCGGAATTTGTGCTCTGCATTTAACCCATCCTAAGTGCACACACACCGTGAACACACACACACCGTGAACACACACCCGGAGCAGTGGGCAACCAATTATGCTGCGGTGCCCGGGGAGCAGTTGGGGGTTCGGTGCCTTGCTCAAGGGCACCTCAGTCGTGGTATTGAGGTTGGAGAGAGCACTGGACATTCACTCCCCCCGCCTACAATTCCTTACGAGTCCGACTCTCTAACCGTTAGGCCACGACTTCCCTGTGCATCCTGTAAGGCATTGTGTCCATTTTTTTCAAATCCTGTCAAATATACGCTTGGACTTTGGAAGTTGAATTTCCAGAATCACACCGATGAATGAATTATTATTAAATGTTTCAGTGTGATCTGCCAGTTCACAGGGAACTTCCTATAGAAAATGTCAAAGGAATAAACCAGATTGTTCTTATGAGATCTTGTGGGACTATTCATCTGGAAGATGACCAATGATTCTGTTTCTGGAAATAGTATTGATAGAAAAGAATCATTGTTCACTTGTGCCAGTAGTTCAAGGTTTTTGTGAACGCATCCAACACCGCAGTCAGACAGCAGATTAACTATATCTGGTACTTTGCAATAAAATAAGAATTGCAGTGCAGCCTGCTGTTTCTTGGATTTAAAAAGGTCCTGTCTCCAAGAGAGCAACTCCAATAACAATGTACCACAGTGCACTTTATAATCCCATAAACATTATTCTATCTGCACATATGGCACACAAAAGATGAGAAAGAAGCAATCCTGGTATGAATATCATGTCTTTGTATTCACTGCATTAATGAAATTCATTAGTAACAGTTAGCTAACACTAATCTACTGAAATTGAAATATGAGGCCAGTATTGAGGGCAGAACATAAGTAAAATGACAACTTCATTAGCATAACTACAACCGTGCATCATAAAAGTCTTATTAAAAATTGCTCCCTAAATTGCCATATTAGTTTCTTTATGAGGTAATTTCTACAAACGGTAATAGAATCTTTCCTATAGCCTCCAGTGTGTATTAAACTCACTCATCTTCTTATACAAACTTATTGTAATCCACTCAGAATGTAATGAAGGAATGGCTACTTCAACCATTTGCCAAATTGCAGAGACTGAGAGTTATTTATTTATGTATTTTTCAGAAAACAATGTGCAAATTTGTGGTCAAACATATTGTTAGCTACAACTTAGATTTTGTTTTTATTTTAATTGAGATTATGCTTTGTCAACACCGTTTTAAATCTATCTATCTATCTATCTATCTATCTATCTATCTATCTATCTATCTATCTATCTATCTATCTATCTATCTATCTATCTATCTATCCTCACAAATAAACTCCTGTATGAACGATTAACTAATACCAATCCACTGTTCTGTTTTTGTGGTAGACATGATTATAAAATATATAGCCTATGCATATCAGCAGTAACAAGGTAGTGAATATCAAAGATGATGACATCACCCAACTAAAAATGATCTTCGCCCGGCGACATGACACAAATCCAATCGAGGCACGAATTCATCATTCAAATTTGAGTTGCGCGCAGATCACCGCTTCGGTCGAAAAAAGACAGACCTGATCAAAACCGTCAGATGAACACCTCACAGGTAATTTTCAAAATAGTTTTATTGATTGATTGATTCTTGAAATTTATAAGTTTTGATAGCTAAGCAACTGGCATGAACAGAACAATCCACTGAACACATTACCCCCTGGTTTCACAGACAAGGCTTAAGCCTAGTCCTAGACTAAAATGTAAGTCTGAGCTGTTTCAACTGAAATAAGCTTGCAATGACAGGTCTTAAAATATATCAGTGCCTTTGTTTTGTCTCAAGATACACACCAGTAATGTTTTTTCCTAAGCACGTTTATAAAAATTAGGCCTACTTAAATGTCCTAATTGAACTATGGCCTAATCCTGGCTTAGTTTAAGCCCTGTCTGAGAAACTGTATGCTTACTTCTATATCTCACACACTTGTTTTCATTCATTGCAAAAATGTATTATTGCAGAACTCACACTGACACATTTGAAAATGCTTAAATCACCTTGCAGTGTAAGTATAAAATGTCATAAACGCTTACTGAGATGATACTGAAAGACCAAACAAAGATGCATACGTAGAGAAGAATATGCATTTTCAATGTGGTTGTTGAGTTCCTTAGTTGTTCAAAACTAATAATTAAATCATAAAAATCAGATCAATTTATTGATAATCTGTTATAATCAGATATGTCACAATGCACCAAAAAAACCCCCAAATGTTCTGTTGCTGCTTTTGTTTCATTGTGATTTAGGCCTATAGCTTGAAATGATGAGACTGCGCAGGGTTGTGACTTTATTGTAGTTTTAAATCTTATGCTGAGGTTAATACTGGGATATTACTGTAGGTATTCGGAAAGGTGTTTCACATCATGACTGGATTGCTGTACTGACCAACCAGCATCCAGACCTAGAACATTAATCTAAAAACTGTCACACATTTTTAATCATTTTCTTTTATCATCTTAAACTGCAAAACTGGGGCTGGACAGGGTCATGACCTTCAAATTAATAATTAAAGGTGAACTTTAATAGAGTTTGGAAGGAGTAAGAGGAGAACAGAGGGATCGAAGCATCAATCTCTGCAGGATTTGGTGTCAGGGTGGTGTGAAAGTCAGGAAGAAGGAAAAGGTAGACACAAAGGGCATGTTTGGAAATGCCAATAAATGAAAGATGAATGATTTTACCCTGATTAGAAATATTGTGATTTTTCAGTGCTGTCAGCGGGAAAAAAGGCATCAGCAACATTGCACTAGTTACTGGCTTTTTCATAATTGAGACTTTAGCTGCTAGCTGTGCCCACAGCTCATCATTAATCAAATGGGCTAAAGCTACGACACTGTGACAGCTTCAGACGACATTAAATGAAGAAAGTGCTTTTCAGGTAGCCAGACTAACATTACAAGTCATTTATCCACTACTGAAGCACTTAATTGTTTTCCCTCAGCATTATTATCTATTTATCTATTTCATTTTTTTTTTCCTTCCTGGCTTCAGCATAGTTAATATACCTTTCATCCAGCTCCATTAGGCAGAATCAAGTCGCCTGGATCATTTATATTCCCATGACTGAACTTGTGTTGATGAAAAGCCTGGCTATTTAGCTTGCTTTGATAAGTGTAAATGCCATTTTATTTCATGGAAGCCCAGAGGAAAATGCTATTCTATTGCTCAGAGGTTCTCCTTTTATAGCTCTGGAGTATAATGGAGCTGCCAGTTGTTTCATTTAAGTATTAACGTTGTCGTGTTTTTTTTTTTTTTTTTTTTTTTGATAGTTTTCTTGATCATTTCAGCATGCTCTTTATTGCAGAGAAACAATTTTGATATTATCCTTACGTTCTATTTAGATGATTTTAAACTATATCTTGGGTTGCTATAGAGACCCTAAAATGATTTGTTTTCAAAATGTAGTAAGTGGTTCACCCTTTTTTTGAAATATGTCTATCTGACCTAATTAATTCTTGTTAAAAAAATAAATAAAAATTTTATTTACATAACATAGGTGTGTATATTTGCTATGTGCATATATAAACACACACATGCAGTATATATTTTGAAAATATTTCCATGTATATATTTATATTAGTATAAATGCTATTATTTATTATATATAAAATTTATAAATTTTACATTTTCTTAAAATATATACTGCATGTGTGTGTATTTATATACATAATATATATACACAGTTCACACACACATATGTAAACAAAAGCTTTTATTTTGGATGCGATTAATTGTTTTACAGAACTAATATATAATTTATTTATTTTTTTCATGTCCCTTTCCCCACGTTTTATGTTTATGAGTAAAGCCTTCTGCACTCGTCTCCCATATGTCCTTGCTATACTGTGACGCGCCGCTGAGAGAGGCTAAACATTTACACTGTATCATTGCTGGTGTTCTGTACATCTGTTTGTTTCATTTATCATATATTATCTTATATATTCAAACATAAACTCTGGAGATTTCATTTTACTGAATTAAAAGCGCCTACACTACACAAGGTTTCCGCAAAGGCACCCAAATTGTTGACCATCAAAAATGTATGGGTAAAATAGTTTGAATGGCAAATCCCATTATCGAAGTTAAGGATGTTCATTAATTATCTGCTTTAATTGGATGGAGGCAGACGTAGCGTGTCTTGTCTTGAGTGGTCATTGTCAGCAGAGGACCAGCCTTGTGTTTCAGCGTTCCATTAGAAAACAGCATGTCCCCCAAGTTCCAGTATTACACCGTGCTTTATTGATTAATGACTATAATTTAGTATAGAGAGGAGGGCTGTGCATCCACTTAAATGTACAATTAATCAATGCCCCATCATATTATGGGCTGAAGTAAAGGTATAGCGGCCACTATGGAAGAGGCAACGTCAAGCGTGCGGTTATACAGCTTGAGCTGCTAGTGCACGGTGACTTAACAGTGACTTAAGACTATTTCAGTGTGTTAATGCTACCTGTCCCATGTGACAAATGCTCCCCTCAGAAATTGAATATAACTGCTGTTGATGGTCTCGCCGCCATATCGTGGGTCTATCACTCAGTCAAGCCCACCAGAATAATGTAGCACCCTGTGCACCCTACAAAACCATCTATTAATCTCCAAAAGGAGGAAAAAGTGCCTGAAGGTTCAAATACATCATTGTTAAATCAACAGTATTATATTAAGCAGGGAACGGATGTAAGCTTTAAGGAACCCAGGGCAATAGGAGGATAAATTTCAACTTTCTGAAATCCATTCAAAGCCATTATTTCCCAGAGAAGCGTGACATATATGACATGTTAAATCCAGCTTTAGAAAAGCCATAATTGATCATAAATTTCAGTGGCATGCCTCAAGAGTACCATAGCTGTTTCCATTAGGGAATATAGCCGACTGGAGAGTCAGGAATATAAAAATAATAGAGCATAGATAACATTTTAAATCTTTTTTTTAATGTCCATTCATGGACATTTTACAAATCAAGTGTTCCTCATGTACACATGCAAAACTAATGTTAACATTGAATAGCTGAAATCATTTTTACTAGTTATTTTGTAACCATGGCAACAAAAATTGAGTAACCGTACACATGCGTGTTGTGTTTAGTTGACAGTGTATTATTTGAATTTGTGTTCCAACATTGTGCTACACTTTAAAGCAATTCATTTTTCAATACATCAAAAACCTTTATCATAATGACAATTTTCTTTCAAGACTATACGATAAAATCTTGTGCTTTATGATTTAGTGCACAAATAGTCAAAAAGTGAGCAAATCTAAAATATTGGCATTAAATCGCTAAGAGCACAGTAGTTTCACTTATTTGCTCACAAGGTAGCCATGTCCAAAAATGAGACTCAAGACAGCTCTTTTTTAAACCTGAAATACATGATTTTCATTATTTTTAAGTCTTACTAAAAATGCACTTACTTCAGTGTTTTTATTTTTATTTAATTTTTACCAAAACCCAAATCTTTCTGTCAGATTGTAAAAAAGCACCTGTTTCATACAATGACCCTTAGAATTCTACATGCTACAGACCAGCGACTCTGCAGTCTACAAGCTCAAGCAGCAAGACCCTTGTCACTCAAACATGCATGCCTGAAAACAATTAGCCCTGTTGTGGGGTGAGAGGTCTTTACGAGACATCTAAAGGGACATTCCCTGTGGGACCTTCAGAGCAGTGACATGAGGGCAGTGGGAACAGGCACAAAAATCACAGGGGAGTTTCAGCTTTTCACCAATTATTGGGTTTATTATTATTATAGATAAGATTATAGACTGTAGAATTATAATTATATAGATTATAGATTGTAGAACATATTTTCCCACTTATCCAGAGAAATGATGATTGAGGCATTCAGCTTTTCAACAATGATTACCTTTTATTTTCTGCGTTCTTATTTTTGTCTGAAAATGGAAAATGGATGTTTGATGATTATGAATAATCAATAATGCCAAAACACCCAGAACCCTTGTTGTTCAGACCCCCATTGCCAAAGTTTTATATAGTATTGCAGAATTTTAAAAAAATATATATTTTTAGAAATGTATTTTTTCACACACTATGATGACATTTGGAAGACGTTTTACTGCCATGAAGCCTTTATTTTATTAAAAATACATAACAAAAATAAATAAAATTATATATAAACGATTTTAACACAAAATAAAATACTGTAAATTTCAGAATGTAAAACCTACACAGAAAACATTATGGCACCTACAATTAATAATATAACCTGATCTCATGAAAGTGCGTTTTAATGTCACAGTTTTCTGTTTCTATTTGGCATACTGTTAATATGCAGAAACTGGCTTTGGCATGCATATGATATGCAATGGGTAGGATTAGGCGTGTGGGTAGATGCGTATTTTATATTCGCCAAAATGTGTATCATATGCACGCCAACAAATTCCGTATATGCACGCAAAAATTGCATTTTATATTCACATGTGCATATCGTATGCGTGCCAAAGACACAAAAAAAAAAAAAAAAAAAAAAAGAGATACGCATTTTCATGTGACTGAGCTCAATAATAATATGTATTTTGAATTATTATTATTATTGCATTCAGAACATTGAAAAGAGTGGCTAGGATTTTCTTCAAAATGTTTAATTTTGCATGACCCCTGTAAGTGCATAAAGCATCAGTTCTGTCTTTAAGGTTCATGGCTTTCCTTTATTTTTACATTCAAACAGCTTCAGTGTTTTTGAACTTTATGGTGGTGGAGTTTACAGCGAAAAAGCACTGCTCTGAGATCATCAGGGGCATCTTCAATCGTCCGCAAGCGTCTGGCAGGACTGGTGGATACCTTGTTAGATTGAGGTGCTCAATCAAGGCAGTTGTAGAGTGCAGAGAGAAAGAGTGGTGATTACAAGGCTATGGGCGCGCAGAGCAGGGGAAACGGACTAGCTCTCCGCAGGTGGCCCTCTGACATTCAAGCCTGCATTTTCTGAATCAGTCTTGAGTGATTAGGGCAGCGACAGGCAAAGGACAGATCAAACAATTATTTCCTCTCTTCCACCTGTTTTTTTTTTTTTTTTTTTTTTTCTTGGCCTCATGAAAGCGGCAGGTCATTTTTTCCTCTCCTTTCTCCTTCTCCACATATGACTTCTTTTCTTTAAAAGTCAAAAGAATCTTTGGTGGTTAATGCATCTACATTGATTGTTTTTTTGCCAGACATTTTATTGTGATGAAGACAACAGTTAAAGTAAATTGGGTCCTTCATTTTATGGACGAAAAAAAATAAAAAAATATTTCAAAACTATAATTACTATTATTTGCTCTTACTTTTTAACAAACCTAAGGCACTTAACTAGATTTCCAAGATTTAATCCAATTGTATAGTCTGATACTCTGAAAGTTTCAGACCACATAATTGTCCACAGAAGTTTGCAGAATTTCACCAGTAGTCCACCAAAATAAAATGATTTAAAATGTTAAAAGCTTAAGTTTTGAACATTTGAAAGTGAAGAATTTAAACTAAAATATTAGGATTACTTGTAGGGTACTACTATATTTTGCAATAATATTTGTTCACTTTTCATAATAATGTTATTATGTTAATATAATATGTTATTATTATGTTAATATAAAGTGTCTGCTAAATGACTAAATGTAAATGTATTATGCAATGTGATTGGGTGTGAACACCAATGTGAATGTAATGTGGACTGAGACTATCACAAATAAAAACATGTTTGAGTCCACTTTAATGTCCAGCTATAAAGTCAAAATAAAACTTTTCTATCTATTTACTTGCATGTGTTGTGACCATTAACAGACACGAGAGAACCGTGAACATGCAAATTATTGATATATTGAATTTCAGGGGGTACTTCATATAAACGTTTTGGGAATCCCTGCCCTAGAGTTTAAAAGAAAATCCTCAGCCGTTTCAAGTGGCCGCAGTATTACAGAAATTTAGGGTTGGATTTTGCACCAAGAAGCTAAAATGTCTAAAACCACAAAAAATTACCTAGCAACTGCTGAGAACAACCTAACAATGCCCTAGCAACGCCCTAGCAACACCCATCCCCAAAACATGTAAACATGTTACATTTAATGTTAGCTTTATGTTCTTGAATGCAACCTTAAGCTGGAAGGAGAAGTGATCCATTTTGATAAACAACTAAATGGTATTACTTATTCCATTTCGTAGCATCATGTAAGCCTGTGTGCTGGATAAAATGGAGAACATCATGAAATGGGGAAATTCCTACATGTTGTAAACATCCTTTCACAGCCCATAATACAGGCAGTGTAGAATCAAGCACAAGAGGGCAGCATTCAAACCACAGCTGCTTTAGCCAGAATCTGCACCTGAAACAACAACCATAAAAACAGCAGCCAGTCTGTAGGTTTCACTCTCTCTCCATGGCTTCATGTGGAGCTGTGAAGGCATACGACCAGAACATGCTCTCTTTACCTCGGCCTTCACACTGCAGTCCCACTGATTCACATCACAGAACGAAGCTCAGGCTTGCCTAGCCGCTGACAATGTTGTCCAGCACTACAGCGGGGACTCCCTTTTGATGTGGTCTTAAGACATTTCCATGTCTTCCAAGGAAAACTGGCAAGGCCTTGTGATTTAGCGTAAGACCTGGTAAAAGTTCTAGAGATGCCTTTTGGCTGAAATCTTAGAAATGGCTTAGTTTTGTAAAATAGATGAAGATATTGTTTAATGTCATGATATTATCAAAGTTGAGTTAATTTATTTCCTTAAGGCCTTAGGTGTGCTTATTTTGTTCTCTGAATCTGACTTTGTGAAAGAGTGACAATTCTAAAATGTAACCAATAAGATGACATTATGGATATATTTCCATATTGAATTTCAATTGGTCCATTTTTTTTTTCTTTTTGCTTACATCAATTTATGAACTGAATTGTGACTGGTCTCTTCAGTTTTGCTTCTATTCATATTGCGTTCTTGACACTGCATGTAGAACAGGTCTTTTGGCCTTTAAACCCCACCAAGTCACTTTCATGTCCCACCAACTGTTAAGCAAAATAGGCAGTTCCTGCTAAAATAGTAACCAACAAGATGGCATTATTATTATATTTGCATACTGAATTGTGATTGGTCTCTTCCATTTTGCATCTATTCATATAGCCGTCTTGACACTGCAAAGACAGTGTTGTGTAGGAGATGTCATGATGACACAACCTGAATGCCCACGAAAATAAAAAAAAACTGCTTAAATCTCCCCTCAGAGGGATTTCCATCTTTCCAATAACATCTCGCTATATGAAAATTTTAAAAAGCATCATTAATGCTGTAGTTTTAATATAATACACACCAGTGCGGGACAATTAGAGGTTTATTTAGAGCTATATGCCAGAGCTGCGAGCTAATGCTACCTGGAGTTAAAAGCATACAAAAGGGGGCACTAATCCTGGGATCAGTTTATATGTAGATTCAATGGGTCCACAACTAGGGAACATCTTTACAAACTATAAAACAACATGCAATATAGGGAAAATCCATTTTGATAGTTGAAGAGGTATCATGTGTATTCATAGAGGATGAATAAGTGGGAAATTGTTTGTTTTAGGGATAGGGATTTCAATTAATTGGGCAAATAGGACAAATATTGTTTATTGGAAATGCAATACATTGACCTGAAAAGACCAAAATATTTTTACATTTTCCAGAAAGCGTGGTGTTAGGATGTTGTGGGTGGTTGCCAAAGTGTTCTCTGTGGTTTAAAATAAGTTGCTATGTGGTTGCTGGTTGCTACGTGGTTGTTCACTCACCCCAAGCACTTTTTTTTTTCTTTTCTCACCCATTTAATTGTATACTTTTATATTTGGAAGCAGGTTGTAGTTTGTAGTGTTTCCTTTATAAAGGCTGTGAGAATACTGAGGTGAACTGGTAGAAATGTCACAAACACTGTATGCCGCTAAAAGTATTTGGAATAAAACAGCTTTTCTGTTTTAATTCTGCAACCACCAAATACCAAATTAAATGTTAACATGAGTTTCAGTACAGATGAAGGGTGAGGAAATTGTTAAAACAAGACCCAAGGGGGAAAAATTGAAATGAAAGGAAGTTAGTGTCTTTTTTTCCCCCCAATTTACACAGTCATATAGCATTAATTTTTTTGTGTGATCCAAAGTCCAGCTTCAAAACCAGCCTGGTGCTTCAAAGGCAAAGGATTAGAGTCTTTATCCCATAATTAATATGGTGGAGGGGAGAGTGACAGCACCTGAGGACGGGCCAGAGCAGCCAGCTTCCTGCTGAGGCCACAGAGAGCCTTCTTACCCACAGTGCAATGCAGCCCAAACCCATCAGCCAAAACACAATAACCCACGTCTCCTTCTATCTCTATTGATGGAGCATAATCTGATTCACAAGCCTTTTCATTTAAGGGACGCTGAAATACATGCATCTGATTGTGAAGCGCAAATGAAAGCGAGCCTCCTTTTCACTGTCCTGGTCGCCCTTGAAATGTATCCTGGGAAATTCTTGACATGTTTTTTGGCCTTTAACCCCACCAGGTCATTTTCATTTCCCACCAACTGTTAAGCAAAATAGGCAGGTCCTCTGCTGGCTCTCTCTCAGCCTCTCTCGCTCTCTCTTGCCTCCCACTCTCTCTCTTATCCGGCATAGAGCTGCTGTCTGGGGCCACCGTGCTTTTATGACAATACAGAGCTAAATCTGTGATTTCAAATATTCACATACATTTTTTTTTTTTTATAAATTAAACAAAGAATGTTTTGAGATTGTATTCTATATTTTGATATTTAATTATATATATAATATATTGTTAATTTTTTTTTTTTTTTTTTTTTTTTACATGACATAACAGACATAGTAATTGTCACATGAATCATGGGGAAAATTGGGAGAGGAAATATTTTGGAATAGTAGTCTGAAAGAGGGGATGACTCAAAGAGTGTGTTGATTTGAAATTGCCAGCAGTTGTTTTTGGAGAATTCCCTTCTTGCTTTGAAGTCCGCTCCCCACTGAGTGCCCTAACTTTGACACAGAGGGGTATGAACAAAGCTATTTTTATATCTTGTGGGAGAGGGGCTTTCCCCGGGATTATTTGTCTCTAAGTATTAAAATAATAATAATAATAATTGGAATACTGTATTATATAAACTCAAACTTGAACAATCTTGAATAAATCTGAAACTTGTATTATTATTATTTTTTTTATGTTTAGCTTTGGAAGCCACCGTACTACAACAGCATTATAATGCCACATAAAATAAATCTAAGATTACGAGATATTAAAATAATAATTTGAGAATAAAGTAAAAATTACAAGAATAAAGTCATAGCAAAACAAGATTAAAGTTGTACAATTTTGAGAATAAAATCTTAGCAGTATAAATTTAAAGTCACAGCATTATGAGATTAAAGTTGTAATATTTTAAGAATATGCGTAAATTTGTAGCAATACAAGGTTAACGGTCATAATATTTTGAGAATAAAGTGGTATATTGTGTGAATAAATTTAATTCATTTGAAAATTATACCACCTACTGCAACAAAAAAATAAAATAAATATATATATATATATATATATATATATATATATATATATATATATATATATATATATATATATATATATATATATATATATATATATATCTGTGGCATCTAAGCTTTCATTCTTAACATGTATTTAGTATTATAAACAACAATATAAATGTTCTGAAGGTTTTAACTTATAAGGTTTTTTATATTATGACTTTCTCAAAATATTATAACTTTAATTTCATATTGCTATAACTTTAATCTTGTCATTTTGATTTGTAATTTTCATTTTACATGACACTAAAATCATATAGCTTTATTTTTCTTTGCCTGTAAAGGCTTAAAAACTTCACATGTAGGAATAGATATTTTAAATGGAATGGAACACAAACATATGAATATGATTTTGTTTCTTTTTTGAGAGCCAATAATATAAATATGCTGTATTTTTATGTCCTTCCATAACTTTCTCCATTGACAACCCCTTATGAAATGCATGTCTGTTTTCTGTGGACCCCCTGCGGTGACTCTTTTGGCAGTCTTATAGTGGGGTCAGTCGAGGAACAGAGTGGAGAGACTGATTCTGGCTGTTCCCAGCCCATGCACATCCACCCTTACATCTGCTCCCTTCCAAACACACACACACATGCTGCCGCTACATCCCTGCATGCTGTTTGCCTTAAGGAGTCAAGCCTCGACAGTATTCAAGACAAAAGAGGAGAAATGAGAACGAGAGGTGAAAAGAATCACTCCAGCTGCACAACGTTTGTTTCTTTATCCATGCAAAAGCCGCTACGCTCTTTATGGGCATCAGTGTGGAGGAATAATGCGGTCTTTGATGTTGGTTTACAGTATCGCACTGGGGCATCACTAAGGCCACAACTAAACCCTTACAAAAATGTCTAAAGGAATTATGAAACACACCGTGGGGACCGCTAATAAATTGCAGGCATTTTAAATCAAACCGACGGGCCCAATGGAGAACAGTGATGCTCATGAAAGACACTGTGACAATTTTCAAGTCAGTGATCCAGCGTCAAGACAAGATCATACAGATGCACGTAAGAATGTCAGACTTTAGAGGAGGTTGAGAGGAAAGTGAGAAGGACAGGGGACTTGTTAAGACTTTAATCTCCAAGCTCTGGGAGCGAGAACCAGCCTTCTCTTCTCCCAGAGGGCACTGATCAATCAAGACCTGACTCACTCAAACTGTTTGCGTTGGGTTCTTCATCTATCACCAGGCCTGCTCCTCCACCATGTCCAAATATGTGGCCATGGAAAAAAAAAGTCGCTTTCAATTAAGTACCTTGAGATTCACTCTGCTTGATTTATAGTGCATGAATAATTAGATAAACCGGGTCTTTAATGAAATCGAGGGGTAGGGGTATAGGTTTATTTTCCAAGCTTCTACAAACTTGAGCTAGAAGCTAGAATGAGAAGGAGAATGGTCCTGTCCTCAGAAATGAGAGGATAATGAAAGAGTGACAGAAGCTCTTATAAGTGGCTTTCTTGGAAATCTGAACGAGTCGAAGGGAGAAATGCAGCTTTAATAGCAAATTCATTTTATTTGACAAACACCATTTTCGGAGAGCAAGGACATGCATTTCTCTTTATCTATTATGTGTTTTCTCTCCATTATTTTTAATAGCATTTAGACAATGTAGTAGAAGAGAGAGAAGAAAGGATCCCATACTACAGCTTGCATGTAAAAATGTCTTTACAAACTACAATGTTTCAGTCTCTCGACCTTCATCGGGTATCATTTCATCCAGACATAAAACTGAATGGTGAATTTGAATTACTCAACATGGATAACAGTGTTTTCTTGTCTAGCTATTCCTGTGAGAATAAACTAATTGAATATGTCCCCAGAAAGTTGGTAAAAATGCATATGCATAATATTTATTTATGATTTTTAATGCATTTATGCCAAATACCTGATGACATTTCATTGAATGGTATTGAAATGGTCAAGAAAAAAAGAAGGGGGAAAAAAGCCCGCAATTTACCATGCTTAGGATTTTTGCACTAAGAACTATACAGGGATGTCCCGATCAGGTTTTTTTGTGCCCCCGAACCGATCCAAGTCTTTGAATATTGAGTATCTGCCAATACAGAGTCCCGATCTGATACATGTCTATTCCTAGTGTTTGATGCACAATTCAAGGACATAAGAGTTATTAAAATCAATCCAATGTATACAGAGATGTATATAGAGTAAAAGTAATGTGTGTGTGCACGTGTATATTTGCACATACTGTATAAAGACATTTGTATAGTATGTGACTACTGATGTAAACTTCTTGTATTTTACATATGCAGTAAGCAGAATAATTGGTGAAAAAGTGGAGATTTGGTTAGAAAGCATGAATCTCGCGACCTCAGAATGCCAGTCTGTCAGTCAAATCCGAAGCATGACGCAACCCATAGCAACATGTTATGGCAACACGGCAGATAAAAGTAAACAATAAATGAATGAGTGACCATTACAAAAGTGCACATCAAATACGTTGAACCCGGAAGCTCAAACGTGTGTGAGATGCTAGAAAAGACCTCTGTCAACTATCACGCACACATGTTTGATTTTCTTTTGGTTTAATAGCAGCTGAATGCACATTTGAGCATCTTTTCCTCTTAATGGCGTTTGGCAAATCTACTGGAAGGCAAATATTGCATGTTAACGGCATACCAACTGGCATAAAATAAGGATCGGGCTTAGGAAAGCTGATACGATCATTTAAAAAAAAAATCCTTGAGATTGTCTCGGGACATCACTACTAAGAACATCACTTTTACGTGGTAAAATCACTGTTGCACGGTGCTGATGCATACGTTAACATGCACATTCGTCAGCACGCATATGCATTGTTTACATGAAGCATAAGCAAGCACATGTACCTCCACAATGATGGTGAGGGTTGTTGAATAAAGTCATTATTTTAGTTTTCTAAATTACGTTTGAACCCCTGATGTTACTTGGACTATTTTACCGAAGTCCTTACTACGTTTCTGGACCTTGATCATGGTAGTAACCTTGCTGTTTATGGGAGGGTCAGAGAGCGCTCAGATTTTATAAAAAATATCCTAATCTGTGTTCCCGAAGATGAACAAAGGTCTTAGGGGTTTGGAACGACATGAGGGTGAGTAATTTATGACAGAATTGTAATTTTTGGGTGAACTATCCCTTTAAGCTCGCTTGAAATTATAATTCAACCTGTCTATTTTCTATGCATTACATTCTATAATAGTCTGCTTAAACCTCATCCATGCAAGCTTACGTTCATCAGTCTCCAGTTTTGAGTGCAATGCACTTCTCAACATCCAAACAACAACCGATAGATAGAGCCAAGTCCCTGCTCTACATTTTCTCTTTTTTGTTAATATGTTGCACTTAATATTGAAGATCTCAGTTTCATTGTAACTTTAAGATATCATATTGTTCAGCTAACTCCAATAAAAAGAAGTTCCACAGAACCAGAAAGTCCTTCTGAAGGAAAGAGTCATAACAAGGTACGTTGACAATTAGCAGCCAATATATATATTTTTTTTTTGTCTGATACAACTGCAAGTGTGAGCCAGCAAGCATGGTTGGTTAACACACAAATGGGTGAAAAGTTCACATGCAAAGGGATTTCACACAGCTAACTTCTACTTCACAGCTGTAGGCACTATCTCAAGAGTGTGTGTCTGTGTATGTGTAAATATGGAGAACACCAAGAGAAGGTGTTATCAGTTTGCAATCTCACCCTTCCTGACGGCAACTCATTAAGCTGGTTTCCCTAGAAACAATACTTGCATCAAGTGACTACATTAGAGCCCTAGTGCAGCAGCTCCCAATCGAGATGGCTTCATGCTAATGGGTGTCATGAATATTAATAAAATAGCCAGTGACAAGGAAAAGAAAATCGTCCAATTGATTAGTGAGAGTGATGATGAAAGTCAAATCACCTGCTAGTGTTTGAATAAACAGCAATCGCATTCAGAATGATAGTTCACCCAGAAATGAATATTCTGTCATCATTTACTGAGCTTCATGTCATTCTAAACCTGCATAATTTACTGTGGAACACAAAAGATTAAGTTTTGAATAATTTTCTGTTTGCTCTTTTCCACATAATGAAAGTGAATGGGGTGGGTACAATGAAATGGGTACTAGGGCTGACAAGCTCCAAAATGGAAAAAGAGCACCATAACTATCATAAAAATGTGTTCATTTGATACATGAAGTGATTTGACATACGGCCAAGTATGGTGACCCATACTCGGAATTCGTGCTCTGCATTTAACCCATCCAACGTGCACACACACAGCAGTGAACACACACACACCGTGAACACACACCCGGAGCAGTGGGCAGCCATGCTGCGGCGCCCGGGGAGCAGTTGGGGATTCGGTGCCTTGCTCAAGGGCACCTCAGTCGTGGTATTGAGGGTGGAGAGAGCGCTGGACATTCACTCCCCCCACCTACAATCCCTGCCAGCCCGAGACTCGAACCCACAGCCTTTGGATTACAAGTCCGACTCTCTAACCATTAGGCCACAACTTCCCCAACTTACATGCCGTATATTCTAATACTTTAATACGTTGAGCCGTATGTGACAAATAGACTTCTATCCTTTTCAAAATTGGCCCTATTATCCACTTTATTTTTCAACATGAAAGTAAGCCATAACCTGTAAATGTGCAAGATTTCTGATTGTTTGACCGTTATAGTAGGTAAAATAACTAAGTGCAGCTGCAGTAAAAAAAAAAAATTGCACTAAAAACCAATGTGTCTGATTATGATAAATCAAAATAATATAACAACAAATACCAGTTTGCAATAACATGTTTTTGGTTATGTTTAGCACTTTAAACCAGGACAAAAAAAATCATATTATTAAGGGTATTTTCCTTGAAACAAGGTAAATTTTATTGAGAGGCGTTGTGTATTGTTTTCATAAATTGTATCTTGAACATGTCTTACTGCACTTTTCAATTGTTTTAAATGTGTTTATACATAAAATTGAAAAAAAAAACTAAATCTGCATTGGCGTTTTAGATTAAAGATGCATTCTCTGAAAACAAGTTGTAATGTCTCATGTAGTGTTGCTCCCTACCTTATCTTGTTAGAAAACTATTGCAACGTAACTATTTTACAATGTTTTTTCGTATGAATCTGTATGTGATTTGTACGCAAATGTCGTAAACCTTACTGTCGATGGTGTTTAAAGGGATAGTTCACCCAAAAATGAAAATGCTGTCATTAATTACTCATCCTCACGTTGTTCCAAACTTGCAAGACCTTTGTTCATCTTCAGAGCTCAAATTAAGATATTTTTCAATTAAATCAGAGCGCTTTAATCAGACAGCTACACAACTGACATGTTCAAGGCCCAGAAAGGTGGTAAATACATAATTAAAATAGTCCATGTGACATTAGTGGGTCAGCCTTAATTTTATAAAGCTACGATAATACTTCCGTGTCTTCGGCACGCATTCATGACAGTACCACAATGCATTCTCGTAGCTTCCTTAAATTAAGTTGTTAAGTTAAATTAAGTTGTGACGTATTGTCAAGTATGGTGACCCATACTCGAAATTGGTGCTCTGCGTTTAACCCATCCAAGTGCACACACACAGCAGTGAGTAGTGAACAAATCCACACACACACACACACACACCGTGAACACACACCCGGAGCAGTGGGCAGCCATTTATGCTGCGGCGCCCGGGGAGCAGTTGTGGGTTCGGTGCCTTGCTCAAGGGCACCTCAGTCGTGGTATTGAGGGTGGAGAGAGCGCTGTACATTCACTCCCTCCCACCTACAATTCCTGCCGGCCGGAGACTCGAACCCGCAACCTTTGGATTACGAGTCCGACTCTCTAACCATTAGGCCACGACTTCCCACAATTAAGGTTAAACCACTGATGTCACATGGACTATTTTAATTATGTCCTTACTATAAAATATCTTAATTTGTGTTGAAGATTAACAAAGGTCTTATGGGTTTGGAACTACATGGGTGTGAGTAATTAATGACAGAATTTTAATTTTTGGGCGAACTATCCCTTTAAGCAGATTTTATGAAAATGTTCAAAATGTATACAAATTAATTCGAATTAGCCAGCAATTTGCCAAAACGTAAAATATTATATAAATTTGGAGTATGTTTGTAGCTTCTCAAGTAAATGATAACCTTATTTTTTATTTATTTATTTTTAAAGCTGTTGTCTGTTAAATAATTCCTTGTTCCTCGACTGGTCCTCTATATCTAAAAAGGAGCCGCTAACATAAGCTGTTGTGTGAACAGGGTGGGTGTACATACAGTTGTTAGTGCCAAAAACTATTTGTGTTACACAGATGAAGGAAAGCCATACAGATTTGGAACAACAGGGCGAGTATATGATGACAGCATTACTTTTTTTGACCTGAACTATTCCTTTAATATCAATTTGACAATCCAATCCCCACAACCGCAACTAACATGAGATGACACGTTCAGGTAGGAAATACTTAAAAGTGGTTCATAGGCTGACGCATCACAGGGTTGATTTCAAAGCCATTTAAAAAGTCGAGAATGAGATGGTTGCCCACGTTGTCTTGAGCAAAGGAATATGAGGGGAAGTCACGGATGTCTCCAAGGCACAGGTAATGAAGGTGCCTTAATCAGTTTGCTGGTTCTGCTTGCCGGGTTCTCTGTCACATATCCACTTAAATATGGTAAATATGGTGTGATGGATAAAATCGCTCTGCTTTATCAGGCTCACTCACACTCCCAGGCCTCGGCCAGACAAGCAGGGTGAAAGATGACAACTGTTTATCACAGTGTAACTTTACAGAAGCCAAGTGCATAATCGCTGTGTTAATGCTGCTTGAATGGTGTAAGTTTGAAACTCTTGTATTAAAATAAAGCTGAAAGGAGAAAATTGCATATTTTTGCATGCAGAATGTTATGGCAGTTTCAGTGTACTTACACTGTTGTCACATACTACGTACACATCTCGTTACTATGCAAGAACACAGGTATTAGGGATACAATATAAAGTGGGACTGTTTTATTAGTAAAACAACTTTGCTTCATGTTAGCAGGTCCTCAACCCAAGCACTTAACCTAACCCTTTACCACAATGGTAACCCCCCAAAACACTAACATACCAGAAACTCTTTTAAATACAAAAAAAACAAACAAAAGAGCATTAAACATTAACAAGTCCCCCAATTTTATCATCTAAATAAAAAATGCCTAAAAAAAAAAACATTTTATTTCAAGATTTACTCTCCTTATCCAGCCCTGTGCAAAGCATGATGAGAAGGGGAAATCCACTTCCTAGTTACACAAGTAAAATAATTTATGTTCTTTCAAAATTAAAATATTGAGCTGAGGCACAACGCAACTGTTTCAAATCAGTTTAACACAATGCAATTGTATAAATGGGAAACCTAACATAATGGTGTTAAACAAAAATTTTTTTTTTTTTATATATAATTTAAAATATACCATCTTATGCTATGCCTAACAAGTTGGCTAATGCCTAAAGTTAAGTAAATCCAACAAATTTTTTTTTTTTTTTGAGTGTAGAAGGATGTCTGCCTGATAATTTATTTTCCAGTTAAATGTTTAGTTTGAGTTCAACAAGCATAAAAAAAAAATCACTTCATCAATGTATCGATTTCATTTAAACTATATTTGATCAAATTGAGTTGGCCCAACTCAATTACTAATATTTCATTGCATGTTTTTTTTTTTTTTTTTTTTTTTTTTTTTATGATTTTTTATGATTCCAATTAATTATTTATTTAAATTTTTTTGAGTGTATATTTAAAAACTTTAATGTTAGGTGGGATTAATCGTGATTAATTTCAGAAAAAAAAAAAAAAAAAGAGTATGATTAATCAATTATTTTTGGCAGCACAATTTTATTTACAAATTAATTACTTTGATAATGTATTTTTAATGTATTTAAATAATAATGCATTAAATCAGTAAATAATTATTAATAATACATAATTTTTAACCGGACTAACGTTCAGTTTAAAGAATGCATGATTCAAATTTACCAATTACCTTTAAACTGACAAAGTACATATGTATAGAGTTGTTGTTTGTAATTATTTAGATTCACTCACACATTTTCAGTTACTCCTTCCTCATGTGGAATTTTGATGCATTCATACTGAGTGGGCGTACAAGTGAGTGATTTTCAAACAGCCCAGGTCTGGGTCACTAGGAGAGAGTTAAAGAGAATCTGAGTAATTTGGCTCACTGAAGCGTTCAGTGCTAGTGCATTTGGAAACCTTAGGTTAGTCACAAGTGTCTCCCTAAGACTCCATTGATTCCCTGACATAGAGAACTCTACTTTTGTTATTTACAATGCACTTGACGGTGTCTTCATTCCCTTTTTTTTTTTTTTTAAATAATCCATTGTAACACACTTTTCCTCCGCTACCCCTTCTTTTCCCCCTTTTTTTTTTGTATTGGGAATGTCTCTCTCTGTGCATTTTATGAGAGACACAACAGTGACTTGAATGTGTAATGCCCCTTTCAAAGGGGTTGCTTGACAGGAAAAGAAGTTGGCAGATATAAAGTGGCACTCTTTCCTTCCCTCTTCTTTGCTGCTGTCACACAAACATCACGGTCTCTCCCACCACCTCACAGCATCTCATTTGTCATGTTATCAAGTGCACACTTACACGTATTTCCCTTACATTAGCTGTGATAGGAAAGACAGCACAGGACTGACATGTGCTGGCCACTGTCCAATCATCAGCTGAATAAACACAGAGAACATTTGCTTGGGTAGGTTGGCAGCCTCAGCCATGTTTGTCTTTCAGACCTTTTCCCCCCAAAGTCCTCCTCCTCTTGGTTTCAGAAGGGTGAGGGGGAAACGCACTTACAACTTACAAGTGTGTCAGCCTCCCAGTATGTGATAGGTAGGGCTGCCAATGGCCTGATCTTTTGGAAACATGCACTCTGTAAATGTGGGCGCACCAATAGAGGACTTTGAAGTGTCAGAGAATTTATTGACAAAGTGAAATGGGAATAGCAGTCGCTAAAGAAACAAGTGATGCCAATTGAATGCTCTGTGACGTTAAATTCTCATAAATACTCTAAATGTGTCAGATCCAATCATTGACTCTTTCCTAAGTCACAAATTTCATATCAAATGTTTTGTTGACATAAAACTTAAAATATTTCTTAATAAATATGAATGCTTCCCTTAATTAAATGCATCAAATTCAGTTGTTGAAATGAATTAGTTCAAATGTGTAATCTGAAATTAATAATTATTATTTATTTATTTAGAATAATTGTTGTATTTTTTATTTAAATAATTTGTAATATTTAGTTTTAATTTTGTTAATTGAATCTGATATATTCCAGGAAAAAAAAAAATATAAATATATATACTATATTTATATTAAAACTCTTTTGAAAAAAAAAAAACCTCTTTAAGGTTGGATGAAGTTGAATGCATCCTGTAAGAGTTTTAATTAATAAAATTCTGAAAGCATGCATAACAATGTCTCTGCAGCATGTCCTCGTGCATTTAGTAGAAATCTCTAGAGCAGGATATTATAGGCATCTTAAATGTGTCTTGAAACCAATTTTTAATTTCAAACTTAAGTGTCTGCTTTTCTTCAATAAAATAATCAAATAACAATACATATTTACCCCTAAAATGCATCATATGCAATAAATACAATTGAGCACTAAAGATCAAAACTACAAATGGTTGTAAGTTAAAATGGTTATAAAATATATGTAAAATGTTGTTTTTCCACTTAAATACCTATACAACATGAACAAAACTGAATGTTTAAATAATTCCAAGTCGTTAAATGAAAGACTACAAATTTGAATGGACTTTACATAAGATGTTTTGTAGCTCAAAAACCAGTTTAAAGCTCTAACTTCATTTAAAACAACATTTCATAAACAAGTCTGCAACATGTAATCAATCATTTGTGCATACATATCGTACCAGCAAAGTATTTCTCAATCTTAAAACCAATAGAGACGAATGTAAATTACAAACTAAGTGGAGACTGAGCTGTGACGAACAATGTGACTCAACAAAGCTAATGTAAACATCTAAAGGAAGCCATACCATCTTCTATTCACCAAGAGCTTCTTATTTGGAGATGCTCTTTCAGAGCCTCACAATGACACACAAATTCTGCTGTTTCTGTCAATTTAAACAAATAACAATGATACAATAGGACACTTCCAGCAAATGTAAAATGCAGTGTGAAGGAGCAATGGGCCCATCAATGGATCTCCTGCGCATCACAACAGCCACTGCAGGGCAGGACAGGCTCAATATTTACATTTCCTTTTTGAAATTTGGTGAAAGGTTTTCTTTAACCCACAGAGGCCCGAATGAGAATTGCTAGATAATAAGAGATTAAAAGGTGAAGGGGACACAGAGGAGAGAGAACGAGAGAAAAAGGGAAATCCTGGCCTGGGGGCTGATGTTAAAACACAATGGACACCAGAGCAGTAAAGCAGTCAACTGTGTTATTTTTTCTTTTTCTTTTTCTTCTTCACCCCCTTATACAAGTGCCACCTGCATTACAATTAACCTCATGGCAACCTTGAGGTCCCTGATTAGTGATGGCCCATTGTCTCACCCCCCATTAGAGCAATGGCCTCGTCTCTGCCCCTCGACATCCCCCCCAATCGACAAATCAAACCACAGTTGCTAGCGGGGCACCAGCGCTGTAGTTTCAGGGACCCAGCCCTCGTCACAACAGAACGAGGCAGTGCGTGGGGCCTTGTCATGTGTGCATAGTGCTACCTGTGAGGGTCACGACCTCTGACCTGTGTGGGCAGACACCAGCGATCATCAGTGTGATACGTGGACCTCAGGTCATTCAACATTGCTGCAGAGGATTGTGCGATATTGGCTTATGTTGATTCAGTCAACATAAATTCAAATACGATCCTACTTATATTCCCGCTTACAATACTGCACGTAATTACATCACGACTATTGTCATAATCCAATCAAAACCTGAAGTATGATTTTTTTGCATCTTTATTTTGATCTTTATTGCACTTTCTTTATTTATTATAGTCGATTTTAGCAGATTTGAGTTGGGTGACAATATAGTGTACATTTTGTGACAATACAAACAATCAAACACTGTTCTATGTGAGTGTACTGAGTGTATGTGGGAAAAAAAATAGGACTTACTTATATATAACTTTATATGTGTCAGGGTTATGCGGGGACGAAGGAGCGAGGAGTTCTTCAAAACAAGCAGTCGTTAATGACACCAAACCAAAAAGACATTTAACAGCAGACAGGGAACCAAGGAAAAGCACAGGACTTATATACAGGCAACGTAATCAGGAAGAGCAGAAACAGGTGGAGTAATTAATCAAAAACCATGGAAACTAATAATCAAAATGGGGACAGGAACTAACCAAATAAGGGCAAAACAGAACAAACTCGTGACAATATGGAGCTGCATCATAATTCAGTAACATTTTGTAACAAAATGATTTTAGTTGACATTTGCTATATAGTACATATCGCTTTGTGAAAGTATGTACTGAATGTATGTGAATAAAATCGGCCCCCTCTCTGATCTCGTCGGGGCTCTTTTCAAATGAGGGCCCTTGGAATTGTTTTTAAACATCCCCTGTTACACCGCCCCTGGGTTAGCTATTATAAAAAATGGGTTGCAAATGTAAATTCAAGTTGGCTTTAATTACATTTTAATTAAATCTCTTATTTACTTAAAGCAGTCAAGCAATGTCAACTTTAATTTGAACTACTAACTTTTAAACCACTAGAACTGCTGGAGTAAAATATGCCTGTTAAAACATCACAAGTGAATCCTCAAAGGGGACGGACCACCAAGTAACACCTCTGTCACCTCTGGTTAAGTAGTCTGACGTCAGTGTGAATACTGCCAACAAACATCCCGAATATAAAGAAACCTCAGTTAAGCCTGTTAACATAAAGCCACAATCACCAGAGTTTACAGACGACTTGCTGCTTTTATTCCCGCTCATATCCTGTAAAAACCATTGAGCAATAAACAAGCTCTCACATTAACTTCATGGCAGAAGTAACAATGATGCATATATCGGAGGCATGCCTACAGCGTGGAGGTAGTTGGGTAGAAAAGAGGGAAAGGGTTCTGGAGAACACCTGTCAGCTGTTTAGCCCAGCAATGCCATAAGGCCAACCAATGGGAGAGTACCAATCTCTCCTTGTCTTGCTTAAAGACAGTAGCAGACAGTCCCCAGGCAACCACCAGGTGCACAGATGTGGAGCGTGGTACACTATGGTGGATTGTGCTTTGGTTGCGAGCAGTTTAGAGGCTGCTTTGTAACTGTACTTTACGATAATATGAGACTTTTTATATGTCATGACCTTCTAAACCGGACCTACACTGACCAATGGTGTGTGTGTGTGTGTGTGTGTAAAGTTCTATAAACTTTAAAAGCTGGAGACCAATAGCATTCTTAGGCTAGAAACATACTTTGAAGACAATGAAGACATGAACGGTTGGCCAACGGATTGCAAGATCATGGTACTTTGCATGGCAACTGACTTGAATACACTATGTGTATTGCTATGGTGGTAACGATCTTCAGTATTCAAATTTCAAGAGTAATTTGAAGAGTTACCTTCAAATATCTAATTAAGCAGCAAACTAGCTATAAACGTAATAATAGTTTATCTTGCTCAAGAAGATCCTCATAAAATCACTTCTCTGCCATGCAAGTAGTTGACATAAAAGTTACCTGATTTTAAAATTGAGTAAAGAACTAGAGTTTTTGCCAATTTGCTATAGCACCCCTTGTGGTTGGAGTTAGGGATTCCAGTCTGGCACATTATAAAATGCAACGACACTGTAAAAAAAAAAAAAAAAAGTCAGACAAACTGATTACGCCGATTACGTTCATATTTGCACTTTCCCCCTGAACGTAAACAATGCTGATTACGTAGATTATGGTCTTGGGTACTCTCCAACATGGCGGAAGACGTAACTCGGGGGAGAAGAATTGTTAAATAAATTGTTATTTTTGTTTTTTTCACACACAAAAAGTATTCTCATAGCTTGGCAAAATTGAAGTTGAGCCACTGATGTCACATGGACGGTTTTACTGAGGTCCTTACTACATTTCTGGACCTAGGAACATTTCAGTTGTGTTGCTGTCTATGGGAGGGCAGGAGAGCTTTTAATTAAATTTTTTAATTTTAATTTGTGTTCCGAAGATGAACAAAGGTTTTATGGGTTTGGAACGACATGAGGGTGAGTAATTAATGACAGATTTTTCATTTTGAAAGTGACGTGACATACGGCCAAGTATGGTGACCCATACTCGGAATTCGTGCTCTGCATTTAACCCATCCAACGTGCACACACACAGCAGTGAACACACACACACACACACCGTGAACACACACCCGGAGCAGTGGGCAGCCATTTATGCTGCGGCGCCCGGGGAGCAGTTGGGGGTTCGGTGCCTTGCTCAAGGGCACCTCAGTCGTGGTATTGAGGGTGGAGAGAGCGCTGGACATTCACTCCCCCCACCTACAATCCCTGCCGGCCCGAGACTCAAACCCACAACCTTTGGATTACGACTCCAACTCGCTAACCATTAGGGCATGAACTAACCCTTTAAAATATTAAACAGAAATAACATACAGTGTCAAGTTTGGTGGTGAGGGTTCAACTACCAAGCTATTGAGCATGCTCAGTTTGATCACTGATAATGTATAATATTAATGTGAATAATTTGTGTTTTTGGTCAAAACATGCCAACTTATGATGCATATGTTGTTCATAATTAATGGATGTTTTGGCTCTATGTAGCCTTGATTATATTTTGTAAAAGTTGCGTTTGATTAGTGTTCTCTTGAAGATTTTTTATTTTTATTTTTTTTAATAATAATAAATAGTTAATTAATAAGTGGTTCTACATCACTTTTAATGTTAATATCAGTTTAACATTAAATTAAAGCTTATTGAATGTGCATCCACAAGTAAAAAATAAATAAATAAATAAAAATTATAGATTTAAATTAATAGAACATATTATATTATTACTTGTTTTGCGTTTTTGTTGTTGTTGTTGTGTTTTTTTTTTTTTATAATAGCACAGACCAACTTAAATTGATACAACATTTTTTACTAAAAACAATTCTGAAGGTGGTTGCCACAAGTTTTTGAGCTTAAGGTTATATATATAGAGAGAGAGAGAGTGTGTCTAGGGCAGTGATCCTCAAATCTGGCTCGTGAGATCCTTTCCTGCAGAGTTTAGCTCCAACCCTGATCAAACTCACCTACCTGGGATTTTCTAATGATCCTGAAGACACTGATTAGCATGCTCAGGTGTGTTTGTTTAGGGTTAGAGCTAAACTCTGCAGGAAAGTGGATCTCACGAGCCAGATTTGAGTTTCCCTGCTCTAGGGCATTCAGTCATATATTATGTTATCTGCCATTACATAAAAAAAAAAAAAAAAAAAAATTATTTCTTTAAAATCAACATGAAAGTGTTCACACACAATTTGACATATTTATTTGACATATTATAAGTGTATAAAATAAGTTGGCTTGGAAATTAATTTTAAAGACATCACAAATTATTACAGATTGATGGAAAAATTATGAAGACAAACATATTTTATTTCAAAATACATGCACTGATGATTTATTCTAAAACAAGACCAAGAACATGCATTAAGAAAGTAAACAGGTTTTGAATTCATGGATGAATTCATGAATTTCACTCCTCGTTATTACCAAAATAAAATGAAAACTTTTCACTCTTTATCATTCCATATATGAAAAGCACCTGGGACGTATTTCACACATTTAATAAGAATTTGCTCTTTAATTTAAAAAAAGAGAAGTAAGCTGAATTTGACTCAATTATGTAAATCACAGGTGAGTGACGTTTAATAGAACAAGTGTAAGAAGCAAATGGGTAAAAGAAAATGGGGTTGGAAACGGCAATCCCAGGAGGTCTCTAATAAGGGGTAGAGGAGCGAGTGCAAGTTTGCCATGCACTGAGAAGCACGTGCTATAGTAAACTAGGGGCTAATCCAACCCCCGCTGCGTGGCTTCTCTAGAGGTCTTATACTATGCACTCAGTGAAACAAAGCTCCCTGCTCCCAGCAGCCCCTGCCAAGCCCTAGGACACCCCCCCAGTCACTCCACCCCCCGATGGCACACACCACATCTTTGACACCCTATCACTGCTCCAGCATGTGGCCACAAGACCAGTCTGTCAGTCAGTAAATGTAATACCCCCATCACAAATTCATCTCTCCTATGTGCAATTTCCCATACTCGCAGAAAACAATCTGGGTAATTATAAAACAATTAGAGATTACATGTTTGAAAACCTCGGCTACACGCCGATAATTTCCACAGTGACTAATAAACTCGTACGAGCAAGAGGTGGAGGGATGAAATATAATTTTGTGTGCGCAGAATCCAAAACTTCCGCCTTATTGAATTCACGGTCATTGTGTTATTTTATACATTCATCCTCGTTGTTAGATATTCCCTGGACTCCCTCGGGCACTAATCTGTTTTCCATGTCATCTTGGTAAACTGTGTTATTCGGTTAAGAGGGCATAATTCTGTTTCTTGTACACGAGGCTGTTACACAGAGGACCGGGCGCAGAAAGGCTACACGCGAACTGTATCAAAGCGATTCCATGCCTGTATCGGCTTAGTGTGTTTAGGATGTATGAATACAAATGCGGCTGAAATACCCTGCTTGATCCCAGACATATGATGATTAGAAGCTGGATTTTCAAGGATTCAATCCTAGCCAGTCAGGTTCTAATGCTTATAGTATTTGTTTGAAGTCATTCAGATGTCAAATTGTACTGGCTTTTAAAACTGTATACAGTACATACACTGTAAAAATAACAATACAAAATATATGAATGAATAAATAAATAATTGTGACATTAAGTGTTAAATGCCAGCAGCTGTGGTTGCCAGAAATTTACCGTAAAAACTATGGTTGCAACATTTTAGGTTTTACAGGCTTAAATTCACAGTAAACAGCAAACAAACAAACAATAAATACATATGTGCATGCATAAATAAATCAATAAAATAGATTTCATTGTTTATTTACCAACCTTTTGAAATACTAATAACTGTTTGTAGCATTGCAATACACTGATAACCACCAAAAACAGGTAGTGATGAGAGTCACATGATAAATTATAACTCATCACAAGCAGCTTTTCCTCAAGCTGAGAGGGGAAATGCCATTCACACAAACACTAAACACCATCATGGTAACACACCTGAAACTGAAATGATGCAATAAACATTATTTTAACAGCATTAGATGTAAGATCAAACCATAATGTAAACAACTGATAAGAAAAAAAAAACTAAGATGAAATGTAGTTCTTTCAATGAGAAAAAAATAAAATTAAAATAAATAAATAACAATAATAATAACTAAAAAGTGAGGTGCCATGCAGGGAATTCTGGGAATGATAATTTTCTCCTTTTTTTATTTTTTTTGCTGTAAATTATAATGATTTTTTTTCACTTTCAAAAACCATCTTCTGTGGTTAAAATCAAAATATTTTTTTACAGTGTATGTACAAATGTGCCTTTTAAACTCTGTTTACAACTCTACGAAGGTTATTGCTCTTTTAATAAAAATACTGATAAATGCACACCAGTGAATTTACATTCTGTATTAATGTGCTAAGTAACATTAATTGGCAACCGAAAATTTATCTCTTTTACATGCAGGATAAATAGTTTATTTCAGTTATTAAAATTACCAACTGAACATGTGTCGCTATTTATAAAAACAATTTGAAGAGTTTTAGGCCTAAGCATGTCTAAGCATTTTCTTCACCTATCGTAAACTCACTATATCGCATGACTGTGAGTAAGTTTTTGCTTTAATATAAGCCTGTTTAACATTTATATGGGCCCACATTTATAGTAAAAGACACCTATGGCACCTATGATTTTAGTTCATGCTCATGTATGTCAGTTTTGGCTCTTTTTTTTTAAGAATGTAGGCTAAAGTGTGTCTGCCTGTCACTGAGTGAATCTATCCGGTGTTTAATGGAGTGGCATTTGTGAAGCTTGCAGTGAATGCAAGCCACACTTTAAAGGTGTAGTTTTCAAAGCATACTGCATCTCAGGGTTTATAAACCATTGAAAATACCTCTCTGCCAGTAATTTCATGCACTGCCCTTTTGTTATTAAATGCTTGAACAATATTAACTTCCCTTCAGATGTATATTATTTACCTTGACAATTTCAGTCAACTCTGCCTTGCCAGAAAAATATTTTATTTTATTTATTTTTTATTCCAGGATGAAATATGAGAGCAGGTGAAGTTGTATCTCGCAATTGGAGGCCAGATTTAGTTTCACTAATTTGCTTCTCTTGTAACAGCAGAAAGTCCCAGCACAGCGGCACAACAATTATATCCAGGTGCAAGAATTTGATTCAACAAATTCTAGGTGGATACATCCAGGTTTTTTCCCGGCATCCCTCCTGTTCTCTCTCTCCCATCGGAACAGCCATAACCAGATGCCCTTGGAAAAAAATAAAAAAATAAAAATTCCTGCCCACATGTGACGGAGGACCTTGACGAAAAACCTGAAGCTCTTCCAGTATCTTGAAAGTCATAAAGCATGTTGTTTATTATAATAATTAGAATGGCAGGAACCAGAGAGTAGTCCGGAAGATAATGGGACATGCTAATGAGTGTGGAAACGAGCCAATCAGAGGAGGATGAAGAGGTGGAGGGATTGTGATCTTTTGGCACGGTGTAACACTGGGAGAGCAATACGATCTGGAAGTCAGGAGACTCAGTTGGCCTGCATTGTGGGAGGGGGCACGATTAGGGAGCTTGAGTCTTTCTCAGGAGGTGGTGGTGAAGGCAGAGGTTCAAAACTGGTTTTGCTTGAGGGCCCAAATGAAACAATTTATGTATGTATTATTTGAACTGTAAAGTTGATAATTTAAGGTTTCACCCATTGTTATCATGACAACGGAGTTGCAAAATTAGAACACATTTTACACTGAAAAAGTTGGTAAATATTTTATTTTACACTAAAATCATGGAAGCATGCTTAACCTTGACATTGTATGGTTATACTATAGAAACCAGATTTTTGATACAATGAGGGACAATTATAAATTCGTTTTTAATGGAAATCAACATTATGCCACAAGAGCTGTTGAACTTAACCACTATTGTATTGAACCCACCATATTCTTACTTATATTCAAACTAACTATTCATGATTGCATATACTTGCATTTTGCATTGATTTTCTCACTGCTGTCCATGATATAACAGACCTGAAACCAATTTTTATAAAAAAAAAAAAAAAAAATTGGAGTGCGACTCACCACCAGTTGAGAGCCAGTGGTTTAAGGGGTTTATACTGGGCAAGCCGTTGCACTCCAGCCATGCCATGCTTAATTTAGAGTCCTGTTTCCCCTGTGGTCCTTCTGAAAATATGACAGGATGGACATAAATAACCCTCTTTGCTGCGCCTACAAACCATATACCCCCTTCCATCCCTGAAGTGGCCTATCAAAGCTCACTCAAGGCCAAGAAAAGGCTCGTAAATCTTCAAGAACTGAGATAGTGCCTTCATTTGCTGGCGTCGCAGTAAGCGATCGTAACAGAGGATGTTGCTCGTCCCTCGCTCTCTCTAAATGGTGGTAGACCCAGGTGGCAGAAGGGATGGGGAGGTTTGGATGCTGGTTTAATGAGGGTACCCTGGTAAACTGGGGCGGCAGGAGGGGTGTGAATCCAGATTGCGACCTCACTGCCAATAACTCTACGGCATGTGTGCGAATGCGTATGGGTGTAGGAGACGGTCATGCTGTTGATGAGTAATTGATGTAAAATCACACTGGTAAACGTGAGAGAGTAATCCATAATTGCTTAATGTTTACAGATGTGCATTAATTACTCAAGCGTAATTAGCTTTTAGAGATAATTACTACTTTGGCAAGGCCTTAAAGCGTAATGTATTATTTAACAAAAATCGTTGGAGATGCGTCACGATGAAGCTGGCTTATCGATGACACGTAGCATCTCTATTCCATGGACAGCTGATTGGATTTGCTGGAGTCGCGGGTTGGCAGAAGAACATGCTGAGAGTATAAATTGACTCTGGCCCATAGTAGAAACGGGGATAAAAGCCGTCCAGTCGTATAATGCTAGATACCCTTCCTCGCCACAGGTGCTCTACTCTGGCCATGTTATTGCAGCATGTGTGCCAGCATTCACTTCATATGATGTCAACACACCATTCAGCTTTAGATATTACTATGGAAAATCATCACACCAGAAGTCAACAGACCATAAACCTGTAACTAAATGTCTATTTTCATCAAACACCATCAATAACTCTCAGACAGTCCATTAAAGTCTAATCAAGCTAATGAAAGTAAATTAGATCAAAATGACAGCTCACACTTACAGCATGAGGACAGCCGGTGCTCAAACAATGCAAAAAAGTGTGTTTTAAAAATACATATTTAGAACATTATTTATGAATTTCACAATCAGAAAAAAAGTCTGAATGCACAATGCTCTTTTATCATAATTTTAAACTATTTGTAATCATAAAATACTTTGTTGTGTAGTCTAATGTAAATTATAAATCTGGAAATATTTACAACACAGAAAATATATATTTTATATTATTTTTTAATGAATGAGTTTGATCTTCCTCCACATTGTTGTGCATATAATTTTGCAAGGAATAAGCTTAAATATAAGGTAATTTATTATTTAACATTTTTGTATGGTTTCCATACTTCCCTTTGTGATGTTTCATAATTTTGATGACTAAAATGTGGAAATATAAAAAAATAAAAATAATAATAGTAAAGAATAAAGAATGTGTGTTCATAGTTTTGCATGATAGTGCAGATAAAATTAAAAAACAATTGAGTCACACTTTAGAACAGGTAACACTTATTAACTATTAACTAAGATTTTTCCCTCAATAAATTCTTAATTTGCTCCTTATTAATAGTTAGTAAGGTAGTTGTTAAGTTTAGGTATTGGGTAGGATTAGGGATGTAGAATAAGGTCATGTAGCATAAGGCACTAATATGTGCTTAATTAACACTAATACATGGCTAATATTCTAGTAATATGCATGCTAATAAGCAACTAATATATGCAACCGTAAAATAAAGTGTTGTCATTTCCCTCATTTTAAAACATTTTAAAAATACAGCTGAGAGGTTAACATTGTTTTATTGTATTATTTGAATTATTTTATATTTTACAGCATCACTATAATATTCAATTACATTACTAATACAATTCTGACAAAATCTGGGTAGAAACTCATAAAGTGCTAATAAAACTACAGTTGCTATAATCAACTCCCATTATGAATGATACAACATTTCTCATGCACTCATATGTTTGACAACCTAAATCAAATTTTAGCTTTATAAAATGAGTCCAAATTGCATGTCGATGGGCTCGTATAATTGTATAAAGGTATAAAAATGCAGATAGGTTAACATGGGGAGTCTTGTGTAATCTCATTCCCACGCAAACCGCCACAGGGTTCCTGTCTGTTGGCCACGGCGCAGTCTCTGGCTTTCATTTGATTTAGGGAGCCGAGCTGCTCACCTCGAGAATGTCTTTATATCGCAGCAATGTTTGAGACTAACTCTCGACATTTGCAATGCTTACATAAATATAGACTGACAAATTATGGATTTTCTGTTGCAAGGAAATACCCTTAAAATTAAATGCCGAGAATGTGTTCGCCATCAATGAGAATTGAGTCAACAGATTTAAAAAAAATAACCAGAATCCATATAAACATGCTACAGTAGTGTGTTTACAGTTTATCCACATATGTGGCCTGATATTAGTTTGTTTTTTTAAGATTCATCTGGCCTACAATTTATGTAAAGCCCCTAAATGATATCATGTAGCATTCATTATTTATGAGGTAGTGACATAACAGTATGGCATTGAGGAATGCCTTTGCAGTCCAGGCGATACAGTTTCTTTACTGTAGACTTAGGGCTGTCAAAAGATTAATGAAATTAAATTAAATAAGGTCAATTCTGCGTTACGAGATGCTGATCCAGGAAGGCAGGAAGACGAGGGATTCAGAATAATCAGGTTCTTTAATGGTGCAAACATATTCAACAACAGAATAGACAGCATAAACATGACTTTAAGACACGACGAAGAAGATTACTGAACTCAAGGCTTATAAAGAACACAAACTAATGAGGAAACAAGGTGATTAATACAAGACAGGTGAATGGAATAAACGATGATAGACTAATAATGAACTAATGAGAAGAACCGGAACAAAACCAAATATGGGCAAACAGGAACCAAACCGTGACATTCTGATATATATATATACATATACAGTCATTGCAGATCATCAGGCTTTACATAGTAGGTCTGACTGTTAACTGTCCAAGTTACTTAATGCATTTCTTCCCAGTGAAGCGCAGTCAACCGATCCAACCCAAGCAATGAGCATCGTCACGTGACCTAGTCGCCCTTCAGTGGTTATGAAAGGAAGCTTGGCTTTCTCCACTGCCTGTTGGAAAGATTCCTGGACCTTGTAACTGCCAAGGTTTTGAGCTTATCATGAGTATGTTCCCAAGTTACACAGAATAATTTTAAGAATAAAAAAAAGTTTGTATTTTCTGAAATTGTACATATGGTTGCCTTGGTTGTCGATACACCAGATCGGTCCCTTAGACGCGTCTGAATCTTGAAATGTCAGGGAGGAATGATGGACTTGAATTAAACAGGGAATGCTGTTGTCAAATATGAAGGACACACTTATTGTTTACTCAGAGACAGATGTTGATTGAAACACACAAACTTTGCAGAGAGAACGCACTCAACACCTCCAAGATTTTTTTTTTTTTTTCTTCACACAAGCAATCAATTTGTTTTTGGTGGACAAAGACATAACAAGCAAGACTGTATTTCAAGTGTTAAATAATGCCTATTTGAGAAACCAAAAAAAAAAGGTCTGCTTTGCCAATGCAGGTGCTAAAATCAATTAGTAATTAATTAGTGCAAAGAAAAGAAGCGTAATAAATGGCAGCCACCTGGACCAAGCCAAGGTATTTGGGCTGATAATTATCAATCATGAGAAGGTAGCTGACTCCGAACGACTAAGCTCCGGTCTGCTTGCACAAATGGTGTTATCTGCATAACTGTAGTCGCATCTGGCGTGAAGGGTCATCTTTCCTTCCTAATACAATACGTGCGTCTATTCTGGTTTATATATGCATAACATGCGTGTGTTTCTATTAAGTATTTTTTTTCAACATAGCAACCTCTAACACTTAGTTAAAGGGAATATTTGATGTTATAATCCCTTATGGGTTCATATAAAACACTGCTCTGTGGTAGTTACTTTTAGAGGGGGAAATATAAAATGAATACATTAACATAAAATTTAATGTTGTGCATGTTGAATGTCAACAGGCATCTTAGTGCCAGCAATTAACTATATTATTAGCTTGAAGCACAATTGGTTATGAATCATGCAGGATTTTGCTTCACAGGAATATCAAAAAAAAAAAAAAAAAAAAGTGGATATCTTTCAGTATATTTGGATACAATTGGAAGTGTAATTTTTATAAAAACCATAAAAACTGATAAATTATATATATGTATATATGCATGCATATGTATATGTATATGTGAGTGTATATATGTATGTGTAATTTTAAAAAGTCTATTATCTAGTAATAATATAGTAATTACTATGTTATTACTAGATACTAAAGTTTTTTTTTTTTCTTCTTCCTAAAGTGACATTATCTCCCCTTTCAAAAATTAACAGCTGGACAACCCGGATAGAAACAGTTGATATTCTGTATCTGGGCTAAATAAATAAATAAACATGGACAAAATAGCACTTGTTAATATGGCTCCCATGTAATGCAGACTATGAATTGTGAAATTCCGATACTTGCTATGCCAAATTATGGAGAAGTGTTGCGACATGTGCAGCAAGCAAAAATAAAACATCTCTATCCAGCTTGTCCTCCAGTCCTAGAACATGAGGAAAACATACAGTGAAATAAGATGAACAGAGCATTTCATGAACACTTGGGATAAATAGCAGAACTCAGGAATGGGTTCATCACACTTACATTTACAGTTTGCCAAAATACTGTTTTCTTTTTGGCTTGAAAGATATGGTATATTATCTTTTGTCTCATGTTACAAAAAGTTTTGTATTACAACATGCAACACTTTGAAGACAATGGTTGGGGAACGTCAGCAGATCCAAAAACCACAGAGCCATGCCAAAATGATTTATTGAGATTTTTGACTTACCTTATTAGTTTTGTTTACGTAGTCTGTGGTAACTCCGATATATGAGGTCATCAGAGGAACAGGTTACTAAATTTTTACTAGCTACTCTGGGATTTCAATCACTGATGGTGATTTGTGTTTGTTCAGTTCTGAAGTTATTTTTCTTCCAACACTGACTTGAGTGATTGTTGCTCTTTTAAAGCCAAGGCTGTAACTTTTGAGGCCAAAACAAAATCTCAGTGTAGATACATCTGCATTATTAGTCATTTAAAACCAAATTATAATTATTTGCCAGAGCATGCAATATAAAGGTTTTCATTTTTGTGATATACACTATATGGCTAGCATTTAACATGTGCGATTGGAAATGGAAATCTTTTATGGTCAACAAAGTTGGAATGCATGTGGCAGCCATCAGACGCTATTGTTATCAGCATATCTAATCAGTGGTAAACCAATGGCAAACCATTATATCCTGGTCATCTCTAGGTCATGACAACAGAGGGTTGCACACTTCATTTCTGACCTCTAATATTCATCAAGTATACACTCAGATAGTCTGAGATTACATAGCTATTTGAGAAGTCAATTTTAATAACTTTCGTCTACAAACGACAAATCTTTATGCCAAGGTGCGTTTGATGTTCTGAACAACTGTTTCTGAGATGCAAACATATCTTTGTATCTAATTACAAAGAGCCCAAACTTCCCTTCTCTGGTTCAATGCACAATATTAATGAGGTCAATGATTATGTTAATTGGGGAGCATTCTACAGCATGTTTTAATTAGTTCTCTGTATTCTGATTTAATGAAGAGCCTGAAAACTTCACTGGATGCTTGAAATGCATACAGTTCTCAGCATACACTCTTTGAAAGGACATTTAAAGAACTTTACAACTCTGCAAAGCCCCTACATAATTTGTTAAAATTATTTGAGATATTATAATTTTTTTTATTTTTTAACTTGCTTGAAAACAAACAACAGCCCCTTCACAAAATGTCCATCTTGCAGTTTACGAGCACGATATGTTTCATATGAAAAAACATGTTTGCTCACACAAATTTTCCGGGATGTGATGATGTAGGTCTGGCCGTCTAGTTTTTAATTTGGAAACATGCACTCTCTTGTTCTCTGCCTTTAATGTCTGGCCCATGAAATGCAAAAAGACCCAATATTGAACTATTTTATAAGTGCATTAAGTTTACAAATTACTTCTTTAATGAATAACCTTCTGAGACTCCATTTGAAGGGCCATTATCTGCGTGTTCCAATCTATTGCCTCACCTCCAGACTTTAACATTTATTATACTGATGAGATGCAATTAAAGAGCAGATGTCCACAAGCTGCTCTCATCTGAGACGAGTAAATAAAATACCAATCCCTCCAATAACATAACTTATAAAAAGACTTTGCTTAGCCGCACGACAGGTAACCAAGCAAAAAACCTGATTTGTTTATTCTGCAAACATGCAGACTACTGATTTAATATTTTGAAGTAATATTTAAACTGTTATTTAAATATTTTGAAATGTATACATTTCATATAGGCTATTTAGTATTTGCATATACTGTGTATAGCTATAGCATCTTAATTTACATTTCAATGTTTTATGTTTGCAATATGCGATAGATAATGCTTTTGAAATTAAATACATTGATTTTCATGGATTTCCAATTTGGTATTTTCCCCCTAGACACTGAGTGTGTGAACATCCCTGAAGAAGTCCAGCCCTGTCCCAAACAACTAATTTGGAATGACCCCATTTAGCATCGCGTCAGGGGAACACGACAACATAGACAATGTCAGCGCCTCCACAAATCTTCTGGGGTCCAAACTTAATAGCGTGTCATGGTGTCCACAACTAATGCTGGAGGGGTCACAAAAACCCTTATGACTCATGTTAGTTGACGGCTCTTTCTTTAGCAGTGTGAATCCAAGCTGTGGGCAGAGTGCAGAAAACACAGTATGGCGTGTACATAGGGGCATATACTCCAGAAACATTTGGCTAGGTTAATCCCAACAAAATAAAGTTATTTGCTAGCATTTCTCTTACAGTGTCCATGTTACACATGTAAATATAGACTGATTAAAATGGTAATAATAATAATAACAGTACAATTACTAATGTATATATATATATATAACAACAAATGAACAATGTAAATTATTTATTTAACTACATAAAAAAGTGTATTGTCTATTCAGGGAGACTAAATTTTTCAAATGTTGTCTTTTTAGAGACAAGTTAACAGTTAACATACTGTTGCATATTAAGGTAAAATATGTTACATTTTCTCTGCATGCTCCCCTGACCTATCAAAGCAAGAAGAATGACCTATTTGCATGTCTTTGCACTACCAATCTATACTGCTTTCTTTACAAAGCAATGATAAATACTCTGAAAATAATCATCCATCTCAATGCAAAATAACAGTCACACTCCACAGACTCTCTGGCGCACTGTTGTCAATTTGCACTCTGCGTTCAAGTTTAAATGTCTTTTTTTTCTCATCCTCCTCTCATTGCAACGTGTTCACCCGAACAAGACTGCGCTGAAGTCAGAGAGAGGTCAAGCGCATATGAATGAGAGGAGAAAACTGTCAGCTACTTTTACATTACAGAGAAAGAACAGCGATGCATCCATCTCTAGACAACAGCTGTGCAACAATCACAGAAAGTTCAGCAGTGAATTTAAATGCAGCTCAATATCTAGCTATCAAGAGGCTTAAACAATATGGAACTTTCCGTTATTTAGGGCTGCGTAAGTGCAGGTTAAGGTTAATAGTTACGTAAGGCTCGCCTTGACTGTTATGTAACTTGTTGGAAAGTACATTGTCATTTTTCGTTCTCAAGCAAGACGCTTAGGAAAATAAATACGGAAAACGATAAAACGAAGGTTCACTCCCTGAAGAAATTTACAACAAGTAGGCTAATGTGATTTTTGTTTAATGCTCAAATGTCGAAAAGCTTTCACTTATTGATTTGAATCGCACTTTTGCGTTCAGACTGCATTTAAAAATGAGATAAAACTCGCTAATCTTGCTCAAATTAAACGGTAATTTTATTCTCTGTTTAACTAGATGATGGCGTCGAAAAAGCAGTTTATTATCAAAATATTATGTCTTTTTCTGAGAGCGTTCACGGAGAAATCCTTTTAGTTCCCAAGCAGTCGACAGGGCCTACGATTTATATTTAATAGTTTTAATCTAGGCTATATATTTTATATGTCTGCCCATGTGGTAAAATTTAAAGTTTTTTTTTTTTTCTAAAAACATCAGATATGTATTCCTTGTGACAATTCATGAGCCTCTGTATTATGTTACAATCGTTAAACTTTTCCTAAAGTGTTTTTGTGCTATATCTAAAACAATGCAAAAACATATTTACGGCTGTAGCATGTTATGTTCTGTGCGCCTTTAATCTGGTGTTATTAGGCATATTACGTTTGTTACACCTAAATGGATTTTGACTTTTTTATTTTTTATTTATTTACTTTTTCCTAGGTTACCACAACGGGCAAACTGACAAAAAACAGGCACGGATATCCTAGTTAACAATCATATCCATCAAATAATCTAACATATCCACATTCTAATGGCGTGTCCATGGATATGATTATTGTGCTTTTATTTTGTAATGAGGATAACAGGCGAGCGAAACGACTTCCTTCAAAAATGTGCATTATTTGTACGGATCAATACATAACACTTTCTACTACTACTCTAACGGTGCATGAATGAAAATGTACCAGAACGTTTGAATAGATAGAGTGTTAAATAGAGTCGAACAATTCATTTTATTACCATCATTCACATATCTCAAAACCTAATGACCCGTGCAAGGAGAATATGAACATATTTCGAAAAAAAATCACCTCCGACATAATGCATTCCGTATTCGCCCCTACTGTTTGATGTGCCAATATGTTTATATTTTCCCGAAGTCAGTATCTCCTCCTGTCTGTGGGCTATTTCTCACGCGCATGCACGCGCACGGCAGTCTGCACTCGCGCCTGCACTTGTGCACACCCCCAAGAGGAACATGTAAACATTGTAGCGTATATTTCATTTTCCTTTAAGTGACTAAGCACCTCTTTGCTACTAGCATGTCGTCGGAACACATTTAAAAACAAAAATACATCCAAATGGCCACGAATTAGAAACACTACAGTGCTCGATTCATTAGTTTCATAGCCTTGGGGCACAGTTTAAATTTGCACATGCTAATGATCTTGTGTTATCTGAGACACACACACAAAGTTGCATGCATGCATAGTAGGCTACTCCTAATAGTACAGACCGCGTGCTTGCCTGGATTTAAGAGCGCTCAGATTGCCCCCCTCCCTTCATAGGTAGAGGTCTCCTTTCTTATTCTGGAAAACTTTGCACTTTCTGACCGTGAAGAAATGCGCAATGATTGAACGATTTATCATTTTGTATATTTTAATACCCAAACAGCATGTTTTGCAGTGAGAATTGTGCACTGGAGATATTAAGCACGCTCATGTTCTTGATGTGCCTAATGGGGCGATCAAGCAAGTTGCTACCAAGAACAAAAGCCCTCTTCTTGGACTAAAGTCCTTCACTCCTACCATATACTGGCCACAAACAAGCATAACTATATAAGGCCGTGACGAGAGTTAAGTAATGCAAACTATTTAAATAAGAACACGTAGAGAAGTGAATTCGTCACGATTTGACATTTTAATGCATTAAAACGTTACTCTGGGGACTTGGTTATTTTAATTTCTGACAATAATGAGGGGTACAAAAGTGAAATTAAATTACTTACAAAATAATTCGTCCTGCTGAATTAGTGGAGCAAAATAAAAAAGCTGGCGCTGGTTGTATTTAGGGCTGAAATGTCATTAATTCACATTTCCTTATTTAAGCGTAAACTCTTGTTAACACCAGGGCTTATTATTGTTGTAGTTATGTAATGATTTAATTTAGACTATATGAAATAAATAGAAATAATAATTAACTTGTGGAGTTTCGTCGTTGGTATTTCTCATCCTCCAATTCAATTGTTTAAAGCACAGTCGAGAAATAAAGTATTGAAGACATTGTTTTTATTGTTGTACGTTTAATTCTTTAATATTGTACGAAAAGTAACCAAACATTATTTTGTAAACTAAATTTTACATACCCTACGAACGCATTTTCCATAAATACCGATTATCTCTAACATGTTATCGGTCCTTTACATGCTGATAAATATGGAAAATTGAGTTATATACAAGTAATAATTTCTTGCAATTGCCAATGCAATAGACAGTTTTATATTTGATCACTTACATAAACAAGATTGACACGGAGCTTCAGGCTTTCACTACACGGTTTATCGACATGACATTAAATAACAACAACTGTGTGCTACTCAGACTGGACTGGAGACGAAATGTTGCACTGGATACAAAAGCACATTAATACTAATCGGTTAGGTAAACGTGTAGACTGTGGTAATACTGGGTAATTCACATTTGGTACACATAAACTATAACATTCTTTTCAGTCAAGACTATTCATCGCAATATTCGTAAAACCATCTCATTTTCCATATATCTAGGGACCACATTTTTTTTTCCACAAATTTCCATAAACTGTATTATGACTATTTACAAAATAAAATATTACATTTTAAACTAGGTGAATCTTTATGTACAAAAAACAAAAACAGGCTGTGACCTGCTGGTAACATGCAATTGGAGTTCTCTGTGCAGTCTTCGGAAAATATGAAGAAAAAAGAAAGAAAGAAAAGAGCAAAATAAATCGGAAAAAAGGCTGTCAAGAGCGTTGCACACCCCGTCCATGCACTGCTCTCTCTAGACAGAAAACCTTTCAGATTCTTCACATTGTGTGTGTATGTAGGTCCACGCGAGAATAGGCTGACTTTTGAGTCTTGGTTCCAAAGCAGTCTTAATTCTGCAGTCTTTTGAAAATATTTACACGTACCATTCATTAAAATTTGACGAAAGGGTGCTGTGGCTGCTCGTGTGGTGAACTGTGGATGATGCTGGTGATATGGAGCTGCTGCTCTGGTTTTCTGTGGAAGGGGACACGATGGTGGGCGGCGTGGAGGACTCGTAGCCGGAGCTGGCTGCCGGGGAGGGTTGGGATCCTTGAGACGACGACTCGTGAACCTGAGTCCAAGACAAACATAAATCAGTGTACATGAAACTATACTTTCACATGTGCCTCATAATTTCGAATCTCAAACTGTACCAACCGATTGCGCCTGAAAATAGTATAGATTCTGTCAGATTGTACACTGAAAAAAATTATACATTGAATTTAGATTTTTTTTTTTTTTAAGGTAAGTGGTTGCAATCAATTTATTTTAGCTATATTTAAATAATCAAATTTAGTTGACTAACTTTCAGTATTTTTTTTTATTTAAATGTAGCTAAAATAAATTGATTGAAACCACTTACCTTAAAAAAAATTAGTAAATTCAATGTATCATTTTTTTCAGTGTATTTAGCTTTGTTTAGATTATGGCGGTATTTATCGTTAGCTTTTATATCAAAATCACATATAATTTTGTTGCATACAGCAGAATTATTCAACACATTAAAAACATTGCATAAGAGTCCATTAATAGAAGTAAAATGTAAAAAGCGTTATTTTTAAATCAGCGTAGAAATTAAATAAGACGGAAGAGAAAAAAAAAACTTTAAATAATATAGGTGAAAAAAAAAATCAATAAATAATGCACGGTAATGTTGTTACCTTCATGTGTTTCCGGAGGGAGCTGGGATGTGTGTAGGATTTATCACACATTTTGCAGAGATATGGTTTGTCAGAAGTATGGACGTGCATGTGTTTCTTGCGATCACTGCTGTTCGCAAAGCGTCTGTCACAGCCTTCATACTCACACTTGAAAGGTTTTTCACCTAACACAAACAGAAAAAAACATCTCTCAAAATACGCATTTTAGGAGGCCAGCACATGTTTATTTATTTATTTATTTTATTTTAATTGAAATGTTACATTTGGAGGTACATAAATACAGAAATAAATAGGAGCAAATATAAACGCGTTAAAAAAAAACTCCATATTCCACTACGAAACACGACTCACAAAAAATATATATATGTATATATCTATCTTTAAATTTTACCCAATTTGTTTGCGTTATTTCGCAACGGTGCCTATATGTTTAATTTGTTAGATTTGATATAATCTATATCGAATAGAAATAATGATTCGCGTGCCGGAATTGTGCTGGCATGAAAATTATCGATAGGACAAAGAAGCAAATAATGAAACAGTTACAAAATAATATTAGCATTATTTGCTTGCCATTTTAAGTCCCATAATTACAACACAAAATGTTATCAGTAACATTGCAGTGGATATACATGGGGGGAATGCATTTCTTACCGGTGTGTGTTCTTTTATGGATTTTCAGGTTTTCCGATCGGGCAAATACTTTTCCACAGCCGGGGAACGGACACGGAAACGGTTTCTCTCCGGTGTGCACTCTGATGTGATTCACAAGTTTATACTTTGCTTTAAACGGTTTCCCTTCCCGGGGACATTCTTCCCAAAAGCAAATGTGATTCGACTGCTCCGGTCCCCCAACGTGCTCCACCGTCAGGTGGGTCACGAGCTCGTGCATGGTGCTGAAAGTTTTGTTGCAGGACTTTTTCGGATTCGTCAGCTGCTCTGGTTCGACCCATTTGCAGATGAGCTCTTGCTTTATGGGCTGTCTCATGTAGCGAAAGAAGGCCCCTGCCCCGTGATGGGCAGCCATATTCATGTTCATGGGGCCATAGCCGTGCAACTGCGTCGAGGCGTAGTGCTCGGACCTGGGGCTCGCGACGTGACCGTATTGCTCGGCCCGGCCGTACATGTCCCCAGAAAAGCCCAGGCGCATCTGACTGTTCACCACGTTGGAGGACGCGTGCGTGGCCGCTTGCTCGTGCAGTCCCGGGAAGAGCAGGTGCCCAGCGGCGTCAGAGTGTCCATGTGGTCCAGCGAAACTTCCAGCAGCGGAGGCGAATAGACTGTGCTGCGCGCTCGTGGCGTCTCCGAAGCCCCGATTGCGAAAGAGAAAGTCCCGAGTGGAGTTGAAGGCGGCGGTGGAGTACGAGCTGACATGAGTGGGGTGATGATGGTGTCCCAGGGCAGCAGCGGCGGCGTAGCCGGGCGCTTGCGAGGAAAACGCCGTTTGCCCAGAGCCGAGGTCGTGGGAGCTGTGGTTGATTTTGAAAGCGCCCATACCGTCGGCGAACGGATTGATACCCAAAGCTACTTCTCTGTCTGTAACTTCGCCTGTTGAGTGATGTCTGGTGGAGCCGAAAGTAGTCACTCCAATGGTGGGATACTGTGGTCCTGCGTCCAAGAGCATCTTCAGTCTGCAGCGGAGGAGACTGAGAGAGGAAGAATCTCTAGCAACTGTCTCTGCTTGCTTTTTCTCGGACTTGAGTCTGTGCGATGCGAACTCCGATCCCCTATTCCTATTTACTTTTTGTGGAGAGGAATTTCCCTCTCCTGCTCATCCGATGCGCACGCAAATCATGTGCAATATTGTCTTTTGCGGTTTATCTTCCTGTGGCGCAACTTTCACCTCCTCAGTCAGGCGGTGAGCTTCAGACTGATAGTCGCAATCATTCCTGCAGATAAATGAATTGAAAAGACAACACAGTCCACCCCTGATGAATGGGGAAGGAGGGGGGCAGCACGTGACCCCGTGCTTGGACCATCATTGGAGAGGGCGCTCTCCCCCTACTAACATTCACTCACCAAATAACAGCCCGCCATGCCTCAGCATCAGTGCGATTGGTCGGTTTACATCATCAATCTATGGGATTGTCGGGAGGTTGCTGACTGTGATTTTGCTCTGGATGTTGAAATTCAGAAAACAGAGTTTAGTGAATGCATGGCCGAATAATAGCTTTTGTCCTAGACGGAGTACTTCCACGTTTGGCCTACTTATGTGGAAGCCTGATGCTCTGAGAAGAACCTGGCGCGCATCTAGTAAACACTGGCTGAAATGTGATATAGTGTAGCCTGTTCTTACCTGGCATGGAACTCGTGAGTTTCATCCTGAAAAAAACAAATGCTGTGTAAAAAAAAAATAATGCTATGATTCTCGTTTTTTTCATAAACTCGTACGAAGAAAATTGTACCAAGAAATATTTATACCTTAAGTTGAAATCGTATATTTTTTTTTTGCACTGGCATACTATTTGCATTTTAAAAAATGAATGCACAACACATGCATCTTTTAGACGAAGTTTTCAATTGAGAGATGTCTGAGAAAGTCACAGATGTTGCTTATGCAAAACACTTTTGTTGTACTGTTGTTGGAATTTAGTAATTGCTTTGACATTTACATTAAATATTTTAAACGAGAAACGCCTTCCAAGTACGTATCACCCTTGTGTGTGTGTAAAAGTTGTGGGTTGTGGAAGTTGTGAAGTGGGATTTCTCTCTGCAGGAACTCCGGCGGCTGGAGTTCAAAGCCGCATGAACAGACGAACCATTAAAATATCAGCCTTCAGCTCCATACACTCCCAAACTCCTTCCAGAGAGAGAGAGAGAGAGAGAGAGAGAGGGAGAGAGAGAGAGAGAGAGAGAGAGAGAGAGAGAGAGAGAAGAAGCTGTTGAGTTGAATGGTTTGTCTGAAGGACGTTATCTTTTTAAAAGAAATCTGGACGATGTCTTCAACAGGTGTAAAACGGTAAGACTCGTAGCGTGGGGACGAAATAAGTTTGGAGACTGGAATCATTGGGAAATATTTACCGAGCACCAAAAACAGATAAAACTAGAAATATTTTTTTTTTTTTTTTTTTTTTTTTTTTTTTTTTTTTTTTTCATACACAACAATTAAATACCTTAAAGACTGGACACATTGAAGGGGTAGGTCTAATAAGGAATAATGTATTATTGTTATTATTATTATTATAACCTAATCGTATTTAATTAAATAAATATATATTTTCTATCTACTAAAAGTATTAATATGCAAAAAATCTGCCCTAAACTGCCCTAAGCTTATGTAAAAATTATATATTTTTTAAATGATGTTATTTTAACTGTGTGTGTTTGAATTGACGAGAAAGAGTTTTTCTTAGAAATTGACCCTTTTTTCTGCACTGGAATATTTAATCAATGTCAGTGACTTTTTGGCAATAGCTGACTTTATTCCGAGAGTTATATTCCATTGTATTTCTTGTCAAATTAAACTCGGTCATACTTTCCCCTCAAAACAGCAAAAAAGTAGCTGAAAATAAACTTTTCGTTACGTGCAACTGCGACCCATTCGACCCCGAGCCCCAGCCATTTGAATAACATCTTCACTATTCGTCATAGTTCAAACAATGTTTACTTATTTATGACACTGGTTTTGTCACTAGAAGCCTGACAGATCAATTCATGACCGTTCTCAAGGGAATACCAATTTACTTGCATCAATAATTGAATGCATCTTGACCCTGATTAAAATGAATCCGCCTAAAGTTGCAGAAATGTCCAAGGTCACGCTTTTTTTTATTTTAATAGATTACAATTGTGGATTTTAGACTTAAGTTTTGTGTTCACATGTGATCGTAATACATGAACATAAAACGATCACAATGGCCTTCAGATGAAGTCGTGTTTCCGTGAAATGCGATTTTGCAGACTTGCAATCACAAATCTACTTCTACTACTCACACACACACATTTATGTAACGTCTGTTTCTGATATGCTGTGTATGTCAGAGTAAATATACATTATATACCTTTGAATGAAGTTACAAAACAAAGTAAGCTGGGGGTGGGGGTGTTAACTGTTTCCATTTTTCCTCGAGACACATGAACACCAACACTATCTAAATGTTGTCTCCATACTCTCACGTATAATCCTCCTAATTCCAGTGGAGATTGAACATATGGTTTTTGACATATCTAATACTAACTGTCTGACCTTTTTAGGTCAGTTCACCCAACACTTCCTATCTGTGTAAAATAGCCGGCTGGTTTGATAACAATAAAGCTTCAAACATTTGCAATTACGGTGATAATTATGCATTTAAATTATGTAGTTAAACTTTGATTTCTGCAAGGAGGGAAACATTCAGTTCACCAAAACTGTTCAAGAAACACATTGCAATTCACCAAAACTTCTTTCACCACCTCATGATGATTTAAACTGATTTGACACAGAGCCTGTTTATGGCTTATTTCATTGCATGTTGGAAAATTACGTTCAATGCCATACAAAGAAACAAACAATAGCATTACACTTTTATTTACAAGGTCAACGAGTTTTAAGTAACACATTATAATGTATGCTATTTTTCATTAAGCAGTCATATATTTTATAAAACTTTTTGCAAAAAAATAAATAAATAAATATCCTTGCGGCAACATGGACACAAATAATGTTTGAAAAATTCTTAATTCCTTCCACAAAAAAATAGACATTAATTTATTATGGAAGATCAACATTCACACTTCATTAGATAGCTAGGCTATTGTTACTTGTTGTGAAGAGTATTAAACTTTTAACTTATGTTAGACCTTGTGGGCATACATTCGAGTTAGATGTACAGTCACTGACCATATCTGTTAAGATTCGCATTCGCGTGCAATGCCTTCTAGGCAAAGTTCAAAGAATGTTACTAAAACTCTTGAGCCAGTTTTCATGAGGTGGCCACTGTTGCTTTCAAGCTTTCTATAGAAGACAAACGCAACAGCCGGTTGTTGATTCATGATTGTACTTTATTTATAACAGGTTCACTGTCAACAGTGTGTTTATTAAATATCTGTGGCTAATCTGCTGTGCTAAACTTTTACGTATCGGAAAGATTGGATTAGATCTGTATTATGATTTTTGTTAAGCAGCTACTCGAGCTATTTTGCCAAGACTTCTTTGCTGCCCTGTACACTTTTGATGAAGCACCACCTCCTGTGTGCCTGATCCGCCGCCGCTGAGCAACTGAGGCCGAAAATTACCCCCGATCATAACAACAGGTCTATAGCGTTACTTTTACCCTCCGGACAATAGGCGACCTTCGCGCTTCTCACAAGACACCGATCCCACGACGACGCAGAAGCACCGTTAGAGAAAAAAGGAGGTGTGAAAACTTTTTTCGACAAAAGGGTTAAATACAGAGAAAACAGAGTCTGAGCAAGCTGCATGCAAATGCAAAATTTAACTTTGTACTAACCGCCGTTTTCGATGTTTATTGTGGAGCTTCTTCAAATGTTCTCTATAACGGACTACTAGACAGAACATATGTCGCATTCTTATTGCATGCAATTTTTGCGGTAAGCGGATAAAAGCGCAGTCGCCGATTTACCACAGATCTAATATAAAGAAAGGTTGCTTCAATGTAACTTCGAGGTTGCAGTTAAAAGTACAATAACCTTTGCATAACAAAAACTTTTTTCTTTTTTTTTTCACCCGCTGCCCGAGGCTCGGCGCATGCGCGCTTTCTGTTTGCTGTCACTAAAACATTTTTCTTCGCATTGGAAACTGTCACGAGTGACGTCAATCACAGAGCTCTGACCAATTAGAGCGCTCGGTGATTGTTTGGCTCCACGGGCTGCAGCGCCTACCATGAATCTCTATTCAGTATATCAAAGCGTCCTGCTGCTGCCTCTCAACCGAATGGGATTCCACGTAGGCACTGAGATAGCAACTAAACTTTAGGGGAAGTTTAATTTTTTTTCTTCTGTATTCTTCAAAGCGATTAAAATATATTTGTCATCATCATTATTATTATTTTGCCTGCTGTCAAGTTATTCTAAAATTAGGAGTAATGAGCGTGGATGCTTTGGGAAGCCCTGTGATGGACCCCGCGTTTTCCAAACGGAACACGACGCTGAGATTAGTTGACTTGGCAGGGGCTCACCACCATCACCATCATCACCACCATACCCCTCAGAGCGTGACAGGCTTCCCGGGGTTCAGCAGCCATCCACACTCAATGGCTCACTCGCACCCTGGGGAGATGACTGCGGAACCCCGCCTGGGGCCGAGTCCATTCGGGCCAGAACACATGGGGCACTCCGCGGCCCTCAAAATCAGCCCAACCCATCATTATCCCCACCACCATCACCATCACCACCACAATCATCATATTGCAGGCCACAGTGAAGTGGTCTCCAGTCAAACGGGAGCTTTTGGCCCGGTGCAGGCGGCAACGGTCCCGTACTCTATGTCTCACACGGCCCAGGCGCTATCCGCAGGTAGGGACTTCCTCATTCGCCGAGATTTGACAGCTCAAGCCATGCCCGTGCTGACCGATCAGACTTCTGGTTCAGCCTCTCACCACGGAATGTTTGTCTCAACAACAGGTAGCTATCCGGGACACTATGGTCATCACCCCGACCCTGGAAACCATACGCTCTTCCCTGGACTTCATCACGAGCAGCCATCTACCGGAGCACCAGGTGGCCAAGCCTTGAACGGACAAATAAGGTTAGGAATACCTGCCGAAATGTACGTTCGTTCTGATCATTTGAGTCAAGTAGCGAGCTCCAGGGCAGACCCGTTTGCTGCTTCTCCTCTGCACGGATACGGCGGGCTCAATCTGAACATGAATCTCAGCGCACATCACCACCACGGAGCTGGCGCTTTTTTCCGATACATGAGGCAACCGATCAAGCAAGAGCTCATCTGCAAGTGGCTGGAGCCCGAGCACTCGGCGAAAAAACTTTGCTCCAAAACTTACAGCACCATGCACGAACTAGTGACACATGTGACTGTGGAGCACGTCGGAGGACCGGAGCAAGCGAACCATATCTGTTTTTGGGAAGAGTGTCCGCGAGAGGGAAAGCCGTTTAAAGCAAAGTACAAACTTGTGAATCACATCAGAGTGCACACCGGAGAGAAACCATTTCCTTGTCCTTTCCCCGGCTGTGGAAAAGTATTTGCCAGATCGGAAAACTTGAAAATACACAAGAGGACGCACACAGGTCAGTGGCTTAATTTCCCGTCCCTTAGGACAATTTAGTTAAATGCTAACTGCTCGTAAAACTCCTCCGTCATTAGGCATACAGCAATGAAGCTGGAGTGTAAACGAATCGATGCACAGCAACTGGTTTATTAATGACGTGAGCTAGCTTGCAAGCTAAATAGAGGCACAGTTTGTCAAAAAAATCCGCTTTTAAGTAGGTTGACTCTTAAGAGATTTTATCGCAAAATAATGTATGCAGAGGTTCATAAAGGATTTTCGCAGAACACTGTCACCATTACCCTTGTCGCTGTAATTTGATAAGTTTTAATAGGTTACTTTAGTTCACGATAACAGAATATTATTTTAACAATAAGTCTTATTTATAAAAAAGAAGGGGAACATGTAATACTGGGACACTGTGGAATGTTACTGTTTCTGATTGACTTAATCAGAAACTGTAATCACATGTGTTGTAAAAATAATGTATTCCTTACTTGATCAGATTGCTTACAGCTTTGCAGCACATCCATATGTTTGGGGCCTACTGAGTGCAGTTTAGTCGGCTGACGAAAATAATAATATAATAATTAAGTGGTAGGGTGCTGCCTTATGTTAAAACCCATTTTTTATTTATTTTCCACTATAATTTTTTTAATGGCCATAATTTGTTTATATAACAATTACTCTAAGTCTAAACAAGTATTTATGGTCACATTGCAAACTGCTATACTCTACTCCTCTGCTACACATTGGAAACCACAAACACTCCTTAAAAAAAAATGTTCAAGTATTCAATTTCCCCTCAGAACGATCTACAGGGGCATGATAGCATGTTAGATTGGCTGTTGTCTTGTTTTGCTTACACTGCAGCTGTGTGTGTGTGTGTGTGTTCCAGTTAGCCTACCCTTGGTCAGTAGCCTTTTCCCCCCTGAAGCAGGCTTTAGAAAGAAACTGTCCAAAACGACTGTCATTAATTGCACCAAAGGACATGATGTTGTAGTTATTTCCATGTATTTCTGAACTGTAGGTAACTACGCGTAGACTGTTGACAAAACTTGCAGACTGACCGCATGCAACAAGTCGATATCAAAGTTCTGAAAGAGTAAATCAGACGTGACTTCACAGAATAAACATGCAACATATTAATAAAATGCATTAGTTTTTTATAGTTATTTTTGTTAATGTTAATGTTTTGTGAGCTCTTCACAACTAGAAGCAACTGGGAGATGTTTTTTTTTTTTTTTTTTTTGCATTTCAGGTTTAGTAGAGAAGGTCGATGTCCGCCAGTGAGATTGTTCATTTTTCTTTTTGCATTGTAAGGATGCTACGTGTAACGTTTCACTGGATACTACATCTAAGATAACATTTTCTTTCAATTTTGATGTGTGACCACCGTTATGTATTAATTCTGTGCAACATTCCCGAGGGCAGCCACATTATTTTCTTGCTTGGGCGGTATTTGAATCTTTGGTTATGGATATGGTTTCCCAAGGGTCTCTTTCTTACTGCTTTCTTGTAGTACACTAATATTCTTGATTGGCTTTCTCGGCCCAACAGCTGAAGGTCAAATTGATATTCAGCAAGCAACTGTAATTAGACAGCAGCAATTACGTAGTCTTATAAACTCCTGGAGCTTATGTCCTTCGGAAATAAGCTTGACGTGATTAAATGTAATTAATTCAACATTTCTATTGCCTGGCTGCCTTCTCCAGCAGCTATTATGGTTACAGAGGGACAGGCCTAATAGCAGTTTAGATGGTGGATCAGATGTATTTTATGAGATCTTTCTGCTCTACATTGCAAAGGTAAATGAAACTACTACAAAAGCACACGCTTTAAAGAACGGATGCCCAATAATCTGTAATTGTGAAAAGAAATCATTGCTGTCTGAGAGTCCCAGTCACAAGGGGCCTGCCATGAGAGCAGACAGAGCAGTAAAAAGATAATCACAATATCACGGGGCTCATGTGACCCCATTTACCCTGAACAATTTGACATGCGTTCGACTGATGCAAATGATATTTGCTTATGTGCCCAATGTGCAATAATGCGCTTTACATGTATTGACCATTGTCACAACTGTTTTGTTGTTTTAGGTGAAAAGCCTTTCAAATGCGAGTTTGACGGCTGTGACAGACGGTTCGCCAACAGCAGTGACCGGAAAAAGCATTCCCACGTACACACTAGCGATAAGCCGTACAACTGCAAAGTCAGAGGTTGTGACAAATCGTACACGCATCCCAGCTCTTTGAGAAAACACATGAAGGTGCACTGCAAGTCTCCACCTCCGAGTTCGGGTTACGAATCATCGACTCCATCTCTCGTTTCTCCTTCATCGGACTTGGGACGGGAGCCAGCTCCCTCTGCGCTCTCCGAGCCTCTCTCATCATCGTCCCAGCCGGCCAATTTAAGCGAATGGTACGTGTGTCACAGCTCCGGTGCCAGTGGCCCTCAGACCCCACCCAGCGGTTCATCCACACCGGGCCATACAGGGGGGCCAACGTACAGCAATCCTGAACGGAGGGACGGCTTCTAGCAAAATGTTCTTTTGGCAAAGTGACTAAAATGACTTTGATATCTTCTCTTATTTGGACAGTCCGGTTTGGACTGAATGGTCGCAGGCTGCCGCCTGTGGAAGTCAGTTCAAAGAGTAGGCTTGTTCACTTTTACTGCCTTACTGAAGGATGCACTGGCCCTTTGACAGCTAATGTCACTGCCTAACCACCACGTCCCGAGTGTCTGTGTTTCTAAATAGTGCACCGACCGTACGCATGTCACTGCATTATTTTGTAAATTCCGCTTTGATTTCAATATCTTTTTAATTTATTTTTTAATCGGTAAATAATTTTTGTTTTGTATTATTGAACAAAAGTGCTTAATTATTAAATCTGTACAGTTGTAAATGACGACGTTTTAATGTTTATGTGTGAACAGTAATTTTGTAAGGTTTTGTCTTTCAGCAATTTTGAAATGTTTGCTACTATACTTTGTACAAAATTCATATTTGGGATGATTTGAATTTCATAAAGACGTAGACTCTTTCCTCTTTGAGTGCTTTCACCAGTCAAGCCAATTTGATGGAAACAGTGTTATTGTATTTGATATGACGGTTCATTTATGATTAGTCATTAATCAATGTGGTTATTTTGTGATTTTGTAAAACTTGTCAGCAATCCATTTTTATTGAACAAAATATTAATTATCAGAAGAGACCTTAAAATGTGTACCGAAATGCCTTGTACGTTGTCAGTATTTTGAATAAATTGTGTATGATGCAAAGCTAAAAGACCTCCTACATTACGCTTTAGTAGGAAAAATAGATTTATTTTTATTGTATTTTTTATTTATTTATTTATTTTTACGTTACACGACATTTAAATTGGGCATCATCTAATAGAAAACACGTGCATGATCACAGTATACACCATCCTAAATGACTCATACGTAATATTAAATACCAGCCAACTTAAAATATTAATTATATTAGCGAGTCCCTTAGCGATAACTTGTTTTATATCCTTTTGTATCGCTTATATACACAAATATACTCCAGCTTTACACTCCAATTACATGGGCAGCAATTGATGAAAGAGTTGCATATTTTCACACAGACTTCAAAGAGGCTTTTATACAAAGAGACATTTTTTTTTCACGACAGTGAATCTTCATGGTGAGTTAAGAATTCAATAGCAAAATCCGAGTCAAATTGAAATAATATGTGCGACTGGGCTACAAAGAAGAACTACAAAATACGCTTTAATTTAATTTAAAGGATATGGATCCGTTCGTTTATTAGTTCGGTTGTTTTCATTTTCTTGGTTTGACAAACATCAATAACGACCAGTGGAAATATTTGTCTTCATTTTCACCTGATGCACAGGACGTTGTTCACTGTTTTAAAATGACCTAAACTAACAACTTATGGACGTTGCATAATAACCGAGCAAATGTACCATTTTAAATCAACAAATGGCTCAATCAATAACTATTTCTTCGCGTTGAGTGCACAAATCTACTATTAGGAGAAGCCTCATAACTTTCTTTCTTCGTTAAACTCAGTGTTATGCCCCAGATTTGATCAAGTGTGTGTGTGTGTGTGTGTGTGCGTGTGTGTGTGTGTGTGACTGGATATAGTGCGTTTACATTTTAAACTTCTTTGTTGGATATAGTGTAAAATAAATACAGAGGGAAGTAGCCAAACAGTGGCGTAGTCTAGTGTCAGAGCTGGTGTATCAGAGGAGAAAGGGATAGTTTGGTCTCAATTGAAGCAAGGATCTTTTGAAGTGTTTTTATTATCAGGGGGATTCTTGCATGTCGTCTAAACGACGCTGATGACATGGAAAGGCCTCTCCGTGTCACCATTTTGGTCGCGCAATCTTTTCAAGCGTGTTTCAAGTTTTTCATTCCATTCAACAAAGCAAGAAGAGACGAATTTGACCAGAATCAAGCACTTCCAAGTAATATAAACTACCGACAAGCTGCCTCCTGGTGAGCCTGAGAGCGCGCACGCTCGTCCGCGAGTCAATGTTGCGATTGATAAGTTTCATTTTCAACATATTCTCGTTTTTGAATAGTAACGAATCCGCTTTCCCTATTCTCTTTCTGCTAAACCAACCGTTCTCTAGTTAGTAGGCCTATGACCTGTTGTATCCAGCAGTGTCCAACTGTTTTGGAAAACACGATCACACATGAGGAATGAACCATTTCAGCCTTAATCATTTCCTTAAAGTAGCTAGTTGTAGTGCAAACAATTAATATCATAACTGTAAGGTTTTTCTTATTATTATTCCTAATATTAATAATAATAAATTGCATATACAAAATTCAAACGAAGCACTTATGTGTATAGTGAAACCATTGAAACACAAGACGCATCCATTTAACTTTTTAAAAACTAGAAAAGTTCAACTAGTTTATTCACTTGTCACAATATAGTGGACTTGGCCTAACTATGAATTCTCATTCTGATTACATCAAGCAACAACCTGCCTCTGTAAAGAAGAAGTAGAAGAAATCTTCTTTGTTAAATGCAACCCAGGGCTCATTTGACTGTTAAATATCATTTCTTTGTGAAATAATTGAGGCGATAATCACACTTCCGGAAACTGTCCTGCATTTTTTTTTTTTAACAAAGCTCTTTTAATAGGGGATTAGCGGTTCTCTCCACACCATTCAATGCTCTATTTAATGTCATAATTACATGACAAGTGCTGACTGGAATTCGCATACAAAATGACAGGACAGGTGCAATGACAAATACATAAATATATAAATTAGCCAATAACAAAAAGCAAGTTAAAAGAGAATAGGCTACTGTTAGACCTCTTTGCCCCCATACGACCTCAAACTCATATCTACACTAACTGGCACTTGGTTTGGCGTTCACATAACATAAATAAATCAATTCATAAAGCTCAGTTTTGATTTCTTAAGTTTCTCAAGTAAGTTTAATAAGGATTTGGTTTTGGTTAAATAAGCTTTCAGCTCGAAACGGAAAATGAAAGTCAAGACAAGTACATTGTTCATTTTATGTGTTATATTGAACATTGACTAAATGCATTTTAAACATTTAGTTCCAACTGTTTTTGAGTTACTTGACAAGAATATGCATTACGAAATACATATATAGAAAAAAAAAACGGTATGCAAGCTATCTTATAATTTAGCATGAGTTAAATTATGTCCAAACATTTGCTGAATTTGAGTATATTTAAAATGCTGTGATTATGCAACCCAGCCCACTATTTATTTATTTAGTTAGTTAAACTGTACATGACACAATGTTTAAATGTAAACTTAATTACAGTATAATATTAACATAAGTAACTACATGCTAATTACAACACAAACACTGCTATGGAAAAGATGTAAGATCCTTCCTGAAAACTCCTTTCTAAATGAGCTCTATTGCTTTGGTAAACTTCACAGGTTTAAACGTTAATATCGTACCAACAGAAGTTTCCTTTAAAAGAAACATCAAACATAAAGTTTCAGCACCTGTAAAAATGGCACCAACGGGACTTAAAGATTCCATATTGTTTCAATTTTGAAACAAACTTGAACTTAACACATCATGACATCACTTCCTGCATCATTACTTTTGGAGGTGGAATGGAGAAGAGAAATGTTACTGGCATGGACTAAATGAAAAGAAATAGCGAGAAATGACTAATAAATTGGGTGGACTGATTGAATACGCTCCTAAATAGTCAGATTAGCACAGTCTTCTATTCGGTGGCGCTGAGTTATTGTACTTTCATGGATGAAGGAGTTTTTCTCCAGTGAGAATCAGCCCCTATAGTTAGCAGAGTGAACTGATCTCTAACAACCTTCAGATAATGTAGCAGAATGTACCGCACTACTTCGCACCTGCGCTCTGAATGGGAACCTTCTTTCAATGTAAGATACGCTTGTTGGCCTTGAATCTCAAAGCAGCTGCTTGAATGAGCCGAGCGACCCGTGCTTATTTCGCTTCCTTTGATCTCTGATCTCTCTCTCTAATTTGTTCGTATAGTCTACAACAAGGACTTTCTATTTGCTATTAAAACATTAGAGTCTATAAGGACCGCATGAACAGGATAGATGCCATGCAAAGCAGCACGCTATGTGGGGAGCATCCTGCGCTTCTACCAAAAAACAGATTTCATGCGTTAGTCAGTGAAAGCGCATGTCATTTCTGTTTTATTTAACGGCAACGCATTTAATAGAAGGATCCAAGAGAACACTGCACTCTTTAAATATTAAAGCAACTGAAAAGGTGATCATTTGCAAAATGCTTGTCTGCTGATATGAGGGAAACGTTGCACCCCCCCCCCCCCCCAAAAAAAAAAAATAAGATAAATAAATATTATGTCCAAGTGAAGATACAAACGCAAATGTGCACCGTGCGACATTCATTGTAGGCAACCTGCAATTATTTTATATCTCAGTCATATTCACCACCAACCTTTTCACCTGACTAAAAACAAAGCAAGAAAGAACACGATGTTTTGGTTCATATTTGCCTAGTGCGCTGTTATGAATGTTTTAGCTGAAAATATTGCCTTTATCTAGGCTTATGCAAATCAAAAAGAAAATATGTATATATTAATATTCCAAAGGGAAGTGCCTCGATATCATAAACATTGTTAACGCAGTTGGGTTTCCTTTAAGGACTCACATATATTACAGTTTAATTCAGTGTACAGCATTCAGAGGGGCCTATCATCGCACAAACTGACACTGAAATGCAAACAAAAGTAACCAAATTAACTGAATTTCCATATTTTCAGTGCTCCCTATGGATGGTCCACCTTAATCTCCAGATGCCTCAAGTGAATGGTCAAAACTGTGCTGGCAATAGGCCATGTAGTCTCCTAATACGATGATACAAGAGGCATCAATCAATACAACTGCTCCAGCATTAAGCGTGCGGTACAATAGGGTAATGATGATAATGAAAAGTTAAAATAATGAAATCGTTTTTATGGGAGTATCGGATTTATTTAAGTGGGCCATACATCATCACCATGGGCAAATGATAATGAATTGCAGAATGTGCCCTTCAGCGATTAAGTATTTCTGAAATATAATCTATCATCTCGCGGTTCATATTTCATATTATGAGCAACATATTGTGCGGTTTGTGTAGACAAAGGGAAAGGGAGGCGAGAACGTTTTTCGGCTATTAAAGTTTAAGGCAGAGGAAGAAAGTGTTGTCGCCAAATATCCGTAAGATGGGGACGTCGAACTGCACATTTTTATTCTTCCATGTCATAAAACCAAAGCAGGCTTACTCTCAGTCTATGTGGCCGGAAGACAGCGTTGGCTTTTAATGGCAAATACTGCATTTCATCAGGTTTTAACTCATTTGAACTGTCGGCGTAAATGGTGTGAGGTCAAGAGAATGGTTGGTAATGCTATATGTGACCCTGGACCACAAAACCAGTCTTAAGTGTCAATTTTTCGAAATTGAGATTTGTATATCATCTGAAAGCTGAATAAATAAGCTTTCCATTGATGTATGGTTTGTTAGGATAGGACAATATTTGGATACAACTATTTGAAAACCTGGAATCTGAGGTTGCAAAAAATCTAAATATTGAGAAAATCCCCTTTAAAGTGGTCCAAATTAAGTTCTTTGCAATTAATATTACTGATCAAATATGAAGTTTTGATATATTTACGGAAATAAATTTTCAAAATATCTTGTCTGATCTTTACCCATACTATGTCATATTTTTTGGCAATTGCTACAAATATACCCCAGCGACTTAAGACTCCAGGGTCACATATGTTCAGTAAGGAGGTGGACCTCTAAGACAAGCTGCCACGGGCTTCCGTTTGAACATCTGCACTAATCAGAAATGAACCTCTCGGAAACAATCCAATTCAATTCAAACCATTAAACCAACTGCTTTTTATTATTATTATTATTATTATTAGTCACTGCTTTCCTTATAAGCAGCCTCAGCAACAGGTTGTAAAATGGTTTTGGGTTGTGCAACTTTCCTAAGGTGTCAGGTTTCAGACGTCTGAGAGTAACAGTGGAGATTGACCTCTGGTCACCTGAACGAGGCACGTTTCAGAACTCTGCTGTGAGAAGAAGAACCTTCGCATTGAAACACTGAAACCCGCCATGGAACAGATCAATTTACATTTAAGGTAAAGTAGTGGATAGGACAGCCAGCTGACTCGAATGAGAACTGAGGTGAAAAAAAACAGTATAGAATAGAATAGAATAGAATAGAATAGAATAGAATAGAATAGAATTTCTGATGCTTTGTTGCGAGTTTTCGAAACCAGAGGCGCAAACAGATGAGGCATCAGATATCATGCATCATAGCAGGCTAACTTGTTTCAGACATGCAAATGTTCATTGACAATGTGACGTTTTAAGTCATTGGTTTATGTGCACTATTTCACACGACGGCTCGGAAATGTGCTGTGCATGGTGAAAGCACAGTTTGAGCAGGGGGGAATAATTCGTGTGATCACTCTAGCAGCAACACAGACTTTGGGTCATTTCTTCATCTCCCGCAGAAAAGACATTACGCCTCTTATATTTACATACCCTGTAATATTTGTCAAACATTCATAAATTACAAATTAATGAAATGTTGCACAGCCCTCTGAGATCACTCTAATGAACATATGGAGTGCGATGTGATTTTCTGACACATCTTTGTTAAGTTTAATGTCTTTTGCATCATCACGGTCTATTAAACAGCATTATATCTGTGCTGTCAGTGACTATATGACCTGCTGAAGGTAACAACACACGATCCCGAAACCAATGACCCACAGCCTGAGAGGAACAAAGAGCTACACTTGACCAGATATGTATTTATCGATCGTGAAATAAAGCGAAACTATTTTTATACCAATATGTGCTTCTTAAAATATTTTAATTTTCACATATGTGAACATGTTTATTTTTTTCCTCATTAAGAAGTTTTTTTTTTCTCTCAAAATAACGTATAATTTTATTGTAATTAAGCACGTTGTTGTTGTTGTTGCGTGTGTGCGTCTTTTGATTGCTAATAATTTGCGCGCTGTTTTATTTCTTTATTTAGCTCGTATATGATATATATGGTTATGTGGATTTTTTTGAAGGTGAGGCTCCGAGTGAAATGTCAGCAGCCACCTGCGTGTTGTTAAAGCACAACGCTTGAAGGGGGTGTGGATCAATATTAATCACCGGCAAGTAAAGTGTCATTCAACTGCAGTTCATTTCCGCTCCGGCATTCTTTCTCTCCTTCTTTCTTTCTTAGAGCTACAGACGCGTGGCTAGGCTTCCAACATCGACTTTTCCAATTAAACACACAAAACAAGTTCTCTCGATATATGCGCTCTCTGTACTTGACAAATGACACGTTTTCAAGCCTGTCCTGAAGGAAATTTAAAGGTGTAGATGAAGGAAAGAAATTCCTGATGAGTGTCAGTAGCAACCTTTTCTGATGTACTTTAATGAAACAACTCCTCGTAATCTTATCAATATGACAACTTCTTTTGTTCTTTTTTGACAGCACCAAGACAAAGAAGTCATGTTTACAAATGGGCAAAATAACATAATTAAAAAAATAAATAAAAAAAATGCCAAGATTAGAAATTGTAAAATACTATTATTATTATTACCGGTTAATATACCGATTTAAATCTATGCAATTCATACACAGAGTTGTTCACAAATAACACAACTTTTTTTTTTCTTTGCTTAAATTTAGTTTTAATTATCGCCGACATTTCAGAAACATTTCCGTTACCACATGCTGCATCTACACGTCTTGATCCTGACACAAAAGCTGATGATCTTTCTTTTTAAAGTCCCAAATCATCATAAAAAGGGTAGAATTATGTCTAGCCAGACTTTTTTCCTGTTGTGCACGAGTTAATTCATCAAAAGGAAAGTTTCTATAAGATTTTTTTTTTTTTTTTATCCCTATATAATGAAAGATTTAAATAATAAGTCGACCACTGTGACATTCTTTGGACTTGGGCTATTTTTCATAATACTCTTTTGTGTGGCCGAGGAAACTCCACAGACGAGGACTGAAATTTCCCCATTATTTGCACAGATTCAGTGTTAACAGTTAGTTAAAATGTGTAGTTTCAGACGCTGGCTGTACCAAAGAAAAGCCTTTTTGACATAAAAATGAAGGTAAGAACTATTTTGTTTTATTTTTATTTCATTTGATCTATTTATTTTTTTCTAATCCAAAGATCACAAATGGCTGGCTGACCACATAAAATGCATGCATTTGCTTACATGAGATAAGAAGGAAACCGGAGATTGATATACGCGTTCTTATGACGGACCAAGATGATTTCCTTTTGAACATAATTAACTATATGCTTAAAATCAATTGTTTCCCGAGCCCAGTGAGGGTCCATGGCTGCAAGCAGAGAGAGGCCTATTTTTGCACGTGTGAAAGCAGGAAGTAGCTCTACCTGTCATTCATTAAGACGACACAAACTCAATAGAGAGAGGGGAAGCTAGATTGGACCTCCTCGTTATACCTGCCGCGCAATTAGTGTTACTTGTTTCTCTAATCCCTCTGTCTCCTCACAGTTAGAATTGAACTTGCGGAGCAAAGGGAAGAACGCAACCATTAAAAACAGATACTGCCAATGCAGTGCATATTTGATTAATGTATTACCAAAGTATAAAAATGTATTATAGCAGTTCACACACACACACATATGTGTGTGTGTGTGTAGTTTGTATGTATGAAGAGATGCAATGCACTGAGCAATCTTGACTTTATGGCTTGCAAATGATATCATGATTAACATTATAATTTTCCAAACCAACAATGCCATAGGCTCTTTTTTTTTCAACGGGATGCAAAATACAGTTGCTTGGTCATTGCCTTCAGCTGCCATACATGTGTATCTTGTAAGTGGTAAATTAGATAGACAGATAGACAGACAGACGGACGGATGGAGGGATGGATGGATGTACCCATCTTAGTTTTTACTTTAAATTCCCTCTTTTTAGCTTCAGGCTTCAAACTTACACTATGAGAGATAATAAAGTGGTGCCCCATCGACCTGTAGGTGAATCAGCACACACTTGAACTGGAAAAGGACTTGACCTTTGTCTTTATGTTGTGCTCCAGTGTTTGTCTAAATGACAATCGCTCTTTATAAAGGACGCGCGCAGGCCTGACACCTCCTTTTCATCAGATGGATGTTCGCACTGAGAATGAATCCCGTGGATGTGAATGGCTTCTAGATGTTTGTAAACGTTTTTGTGTCTGGTCTCTGTTTTCAATCAATATTAAGACAGTGTGTGCTCATCGACCAGGATTATTTTGTGAAGGGTTGTTTGATACATGTGGTTAAAATGCATATAAAAATAGCAAGGCCATTTCTATAAGAGGCATCTGAATCATATTTAATAGTGTGTATTTTAGGGAATGGGACTATGATCATCATAAAATATAGTCGATATACGCGCTAAGAAGAAATTAAAAAGACCAATGACAAAAAAAAAAAAAATGCTGAACCTATTCCAATATTTTAAATGATACATGATAATTTTATTATGCATTATTACCATTTTTGGGGGGGACATGATAAATGTACTTATTTAAAACATTTGGTGAGGTGTCCCCTTTAAATGAGGGTGGACTGAAGATTTTGTTCTCTAACACCCTAAAATGAAAGTATATCAGCGTAAGGTGAGCTCTAAAACAACAGATCAATAAAAATATAATTACGTGTCTTTATGTAACCCGAAGTCCACATTTTCATTATTTGTCAACATTTTTGAAGAGCAACGATAATGTATAACAGCTGTGGATAATAATACTGTCAAGTCAACGTTATGTCGCTTTTGGCTAACTTAAGAAACTTGTAATATCCCGTGAACAACAGGGGGCATAACAACTATTTTGTATTGGGCTATTCGCAGAAGGTTTGGTAGCTGAAAAGCACGATTAGACTCTGTGTTCCTTTTTGGAAATAAGTTCAGCAACAAGTCCAGATATGTTCGATTCAATTTAAACATTAATAGGACCTGAACGCTTCACATAAAACTAATATTCGTAGATTTGGTTAGCAGTTAAATTGCAACAATGTAAATGTCGTTCTCTGGCATTTTAAACGCTTAAAAGAAATAATAATAATAATTATTATTATTATTGATTGTTTTTAACATTTCGTTTTTTTTTTTTTCTTTAGAGAGAGGCTACATTTAAGACTGCATGTTTAGAGGATAGTGAGTATAAGACTGTGAGAGAGAGAGAGAGAGAGAGAGAGAGAGAGAGAGAGAGAGAGAGAGAGAGAGAGGGAGGTTACTTGATGATTGCTCATGTAATTCGAACAGAGAGCCATGAAAGTTGACACCAGACGCATAAAAGCGCATCTCGAAATTAATGTATGGTGTCCATATTAAACGCGCTGGCCAACGCGGACCAGATGAATATCTGAATTTCGGGATCAAATTAGCCATAATAAAAGTTCATTTTGACTTTACAATTACTTTTACAATGACTTTGTATCATTTTACCAGTGCATCTCTTCATCAAGTGGTTCATCTTAGAAGTGCACAACTCCGCTGAAAAATTCTTAAACTGTATGACATCAATCATCAATTATCTGGTTTTCCACATTGTCCAGTAATATTAAGAACATCTAAAAGCCGGAACACAAAAGCCCCTTCTCTCCATAACTTTGTTCTTTTCACTCGGTAGATCAAAGAACTCTAAAATTGGTGTCCAGGAGATGAACATTGTTGGGGTGACACGATGACAATGGGGAGTGAAAGTGTGCTGGAGCAGATATGTCAATGCTGGAAAGAAAGAAGCCGGGAAAGGGCTCTTTTTAATTCATAGAGCATATGAATTTGCCATGGCTTACTGAGGGAAATTAAGCGTTCCGCTCGCACGTCACAATATGATTCCACAACACATTGATGATATAAGTGAAACATTTAGCCTTCTATGGAACATTAACGATTTTTATGACATGCTTATGTATAGATTTCCAAAGAAAGAACGAAAGAGGCCTCCTTCAAGTCTATATTCTCTCCAGTGTACAGAACCTGCTGCTCCAACAAAGAGTTGAAACGTTGAAAAGCAGCTGAAGTGACTAGAACGTGGACATCAACAGAATAAACAATATTTGTATTCATTTGAGAAACGAGGGGTTTGAACAACAAGACAAAACCAGACAAAGACAAAAAAGCGAGCATGAATACAGCCATTGTCCGTGGCTTTGAGATTCTGATTCACCATATCATAACCCCCGCGACGAAGAAAACATCAATATTCCCAGGGAAAGGAGATGTTTCTATGGAAAACCAAAGAATTTTAGCGCATAACAGATCTGGTGTAGAAACAGGAGGGAGAAAAAAAATGAAAGAGATCAAAGGGTGAGCGTGGATGCGTCTGTGAATCAAAGATAGACGATGTTGACTTTTAAGTACTTGGCAAGAATTGGAAAGACGCCTGAACCCCGTTTCCAGGACATTCTCCTAAGAACAGCCAAAGCAGCCATAGATCCTCAATGGAGAGAGAGAGAGAGAGTGCAACTGTATACACATTTAAACTGAAAACGTTTTAGGCTAACACAATGAACACACATTGCTTAATAAATCAGTATCATATATTTAAATGTAAATATAGCTCAATCGAAAATAGCTTAAATTAAATAACAATTCTTACCAAATTTTTGGTAAGTTTATTTATTTATTTGTTTATTTATTTACCCATGTAAAGCGAATGCGAATGGCATATAATGGAGAAAACACTTCTGAAACTCATCTCGCATGGCATATTTTTCTCCGAGGCGTTTTATCCTACATGTGCAGGTTTGTAACACATGCGTCTTTAATTCGTTGCTAAGTAAACAGCACTGAACCATTTGTCGGACCACAACAGCTGCCCGGCCCACCATTGTACCGAGATAGACTGACCGCAGCCAGCTCAGTGCACAAGAACAGAGAGGGATGCTCAGTCTTCACCTCCTCCAGTGAAGAGACTGTCAGTGGAAATCACAATGTCTTAGTAAAACAGCCCTCCAGGAGAACCGAGTTCGAGGACGGGTGTACACACAAAAGAGCAGGCCGTGTAATCTCTGGTCCAAGTCAACATGGTTTGCATGAATAGTCAGTGAGTTATTGGTAATAATATATAAGTCATGTTAGACTGAGCCTTCAAAATCTGCTTAGCAAAAAAAAAAAAAAGCACGTGGGCTCGATCCTCTGTTTAAATAATAATTAATATTTTATTAGCTATTCCAGCCCACTTATTAATGACTTTCCATTAAGTCTACATTTTAAGAACTAAATTGTAATTATTACACAAAATGCTAATGTTCATGTAGCCGCATACAATTCCCGTGTTTTATGATGTAAATTGGCTGTGAATTGCTATAATTTATTATATTAATGTATCTGTGATCCCCGCGTTTTCATTTGCTCGGAACTTTGCGTTAATGCTTGATGAGGTACAAGAACACTTAATGGTAATGCGGTTGGGTACAAACAAACACCAACAAACAAACACAAAGTATTTCCCATGCTCAATTTAACTGCCTGACACATTCTCGAGAGTTTCACGGGGTGATACAAGGACAGAGTAAAATCCTCAGCTGCATTCAACATGAATTATACTGAAAACTGGCCAGATACCGAGCATATATCGTGGAGCAGAGTTTCATTTTGTGTCAATCTAGAGAATATGATTAGATGCGTTGAAAAATGATGATGATGATGATGATGATAATAATATTAAAAATGACGCAGTGCCTTATTTAAAATAAACCTCAACATTTTTTGAGAATGACAAAAATGAGATTTTTACCTTAATTAATTACTCAGGACATTTGTCTGTGTGTCTGTACCTAATTAACTTTATTATGAGGGCACATTTGTACCCAAAAGTGAGCTAAACCTTACACAATCTCCTAAAACCTCCCTTTGGGGATGTCCTCATTTGTAAAACTGGTATAAAAATAAAATAAACAAAGTTTTCTTAAAACTGTAAAAATGCTGAACATTTTCTGTGAGGGGTAGGGTTAGGATTAGCTTATAAAATCTATAATTATATGTATATAAAACAATAAAAGTTTATATAATGTCCCCCATTTATACTTTTAAATTGACTTGGTGTCTAATTTTCTCTTCTGAAATAAAATCACAATAATGTCATCAAAAAAGCATGCAGTCAGTCTACCACAGAGTGCCTTCATGGCAGCGGTGGGCGTAGGAGCGGGTGGGTGTTAGGGACTTGTGGCCACAATGAATAGCAACAATCGTGCACTCCCTGAACAGCAGTGACAGGTATACTAAAACTGTGATGACTTGTTGAACGTTGTTGTGCAGGTTTTAGAATTTACACTGATGGAGAAGACGTGTGGTGCCTGGTTCCGTATGGCACTCCTCAGGTGCACCCCACTCCAGCCAGGCCTGGAATGGTGCCCCATGCAGGGACTGGAGGTCCACGCACGACAGGCGAAGAATACGACCCTGTTGTTTCAGAATGGCCTCTTGATTTATGCTTGTCACAGTTTAAAGGGCTTGTCATGTCAGCAGACACATAGGTGTTGGCAACCATACTGAACTGACTTGCGCCCATACTGTTATAGTACTGTTATGCTGTAGTAATGCTCATTGCAGGGTGTTGCTCAAGCCTAGTCTAATTCCCAGAAGGCAACTTATTCAAAACAATGGAAAACAGCGAGATTGCGCTGCCAACTTTTCATCACACAAATTCAAAAGGCACTTTTGTCAATTAAAAGTACAAAAGCAATGCGATCGTAGAATAACAACTGAACTTTCTAAATTCACTGGAGATGAGGAATATCCTTTTGTTGTGCACAACCATTCCATCGGGTTTGTGTGACCGCCATGACCATTTGACTGCCTCAGCGATGCATTAGAATTGAGACATGCGCAAAACTGAATTTCTCGCAGAAATATCTTGCAATCTTTGTTGACTGTGCGTTCCAAAGGTCGTAGTTCAAGAAAGCTCATAGCATTTGGAGCTGCTGTCTCAGCCAAGTCAGCATTTGTATGAGACATTCAGTTGCCCCGAGATGCACATGCCACTCCTGAAACTCATGGAGATTTCCAGTTTACGAACAGATTACGAAACTGTAGAAGCGAAGTTGGGCATGTAAGCAGAAGTGCAATAATCTTAGATGATCATACGTGTGTGTATACAAAGCATCATGGATGGTATCTCATGTAGTGGTTGAATTGCTGTTGGAAATTCATATTTTGCACGTTATCAGTCTGTTGCATTGATATACAATTTTGTAATTTTAAATATTTTCTATTTAATATTTTTATAATTTTTTAACATCGAATTAAAAAACAATTTGTTAATACCACACATTTGAACCTATTTAAATTACACACTCTTATTCACTGGCCAAAATGTTATATTTGATAACACTTACCACAGGCCTTTACAGCCCAGAGCGCTTGTGAGTTTAAAGAATCTGAATGGTGTTATACAATTCCATGCATTTATAGCCCAGGTCATGTTGGCATTGTGTCATTATGACACTGTCACTCCGGCTGTAAAAGTATGCACCCTGAGGTGGACAGTATATCAAAGTGCTATGTTTGACATTTACAGAGCAAGGTAGTATAATCGGGCCTTATGCGATTATGAGCCCCAGTATTTATGCAGATATATAATGCCTCATATAACCTAGACAAGTCAGGCTTGCAAATAATGCTTTATTGTTTGATCCGGCAGAGATGGCAATGAAAACGTAAGGGAATTACAGACCCTTCTGTTTGTAGGGACACAAATTGTAGAAAGTTTATCCTGAATCAATAATTTGCACAAACACTACATGCCTTTCTGGGTTTTGCCAGACAAAACAGCTCTTCTAGCCAAGAAAATCAATTCTTCAGTCTAAATTTCGTTGTTACTCTCTTAGTCGTGTAAGAGGCCCACACTATTAGGTTTTCATTGATTTTGCTTTCACTTCCCAATGCCTCCTGAAGTCAGTAAGCGCTTTTTGGCGTATGAAGCACGAGATATGTAGTTTGTAAAGACTGAGGGACTGGGGGGATGGGAGTTGGGTTGGTTTGTATGGATGAGTGGTAAACACATGAGGGGGTCAGTAGGGGCCAGTCCTTCCTGCCCTCTTCTTTTCCTGCTCAAGGGCCCCCCTCGCTGGTGAGAACAGCATGATGGGTATGCATGGCTGCCATGCATGGGCCCCTGCATCTCACACATGTAAACCAACAGGCCGTGGACCGAGGCCTAAGAGAGGTTTGCTTTATACGTGGTGCGCCAAACATGTGTTGCGGCCACAGTTGCATCAAAGGTCAGGGAGCTATGCTTTGAACACTTCAAAGCCTTTGGATGGGACTGTAGCTTTTAAGTTTTATGGCAGGTGTAAGCAGGGGTTGCTGACCAGCACAGGGTGGTCCGTGCCCTGGTCTGGAGGAGTCAGAACGGAGGGGTGGGAGGGGGGGACTGCAGCCTGGCTGACCAGACTGTCCGAAACATCTCTGTGCGACAGGGCACATTTGGAGCTTCAGAGAGGCTGGAAGACATTGTGGACTGGTTGGACAGTGCAGACGTTCACTTCAACAGTCTCTGGTTTCAGAAGGTCCCAGCAGGGTATAGCCAAGGCCTGTGCCTGTCCCACTCTGAAAGAGATACATTAGGCAGAGGGCAAGCCCCGCTGCTCTTCTCTCGCACTGGCTCCAGTACTGTCGGCGCACAGCTAGAGTCCGGCGAGTTCACCGAATTTGGCATTCCCCGACACTTCCTCTTGTTTTGTGCCTTCTAGAGGGAAGAAACATTAAAGGTTGACTTTGAAATGAGTGGTAAATGCTAAAACGTTTATGCCAGGTTGAACCCTATATATTATAATATTTCATACCATAGTCAAGCTTCTGGACATGGTGAAAAAGCGTTCAGAGCAGGTGTGACTGAGGCCTTTCACAGATGGAATTCAGATGATGCGGAATTCAGTTTAGTGTCTAAGATTCTAAAATCATATATATTTTAAATGAAGAGTAAAATAAGTACTTCAATTTCACAATCTACATCTAAAAATATAAACCATTCATATTTGTTTTAAATAATAATTTAATCCCCACACTTCATTTCCATGGGCCTGCTCACCATTCCTACCTCAGCACTGTCAGAGAGGCAGAAATTTAGCTGTCATGTTTTAAAATCATCCTATTAAACATGCCAGTTTTTGCAACATAAGATATATTATCTTCCTCAAATGCAATGGTGTTTTTTTTTTCACTCATCTGTTGTGACATGAAAAGTATAATGTCACATAGAGATGATTAAAAGAACATTACCTGAGCCCTGTGATTCCCTGAATGAACAGCTCTTTGCTAAATTGGTTGTTTTCTATTCTTGATTAATTGAACTTCCAGAGTCACATTTCAGCTTTCTTTTTTTTTTCTTTTCATCCCCAGTCATCTCTTATTATTAAAGAGAAATTCTGAATCTCTCTCTTGGAGTCCAATTAAGGATTTGCATTGTGACTATATTTTTCACTTTAATTACTGAATATAAAGTGGAGCGTTGACTTATTTCCTTATTTATCAAGCAAGTGGAGAATAAGAGAGTATTCATCAAGTAAATAGATGGCTGCACCTATAATTGCTTGCGACAACACAAAGGAAATATGAACATCTAAACGTCTTTATGGACAGTATAATAAACATTAAAGTAATTAAATTTAGCACAAATGACTCAGTGATGTCAAATATTGGGAGAAGCAAGGTACGCTTATTCCAACGTATCCGTTCGATATCGGACAACATCAACATTTGGAGAGTGTAAAGGAGCCAGAACAAAGAGCAATCATAATAAGCCCCCACACACTTAATCTGAAAAGGGCCATTGTTATCCAGATTGTCATGCAAACTAGCTGGCTGGAGCAATCGCAAAGTCAGTGTTCGATATCATTAGATTCTCGCAACCAGTAAATCTTCCCTTCCGAACCCTTAGCATTACACTGCGGAGTTATAAAAATCTGCATGGCCTCATGGGAATTCCCGGCAAATGTGCAGTCGACGTTATTAATTCCATTATACCCCACGTTGGGAAAACAGTAGGACTCGCTTTATAGTCATGGTGGCGATGTAAAATGGCTCTTTGTTGGGCTTGCCAGAGAGAGTGTTGAAAATGTGGTTTACAATGATTCCTTGTGATAAATGCCTTGCGTGGCTTAGTAGGATCTAAACTGGACCAGGCCTCAAAGATTCCAGACAGAGAAGCAGTGTAATGCTGTTAAATCTTAATGGCCTGAAATTGTTACAATTTCCTCCGAGGCTCTCATTACTCTTGCTTTCCTTCTTTTTTCCCTTTGTCAGAGTCACTGAACACACAACAACCCAAAAGGGGTTTTCTATGGGTCCACGGCATAAGGTAAATACTAGGAAAACAGCTTCAAGACCCATCCCCTTGCCGAGCTCTTGTTGATGGGATGGGGAGCTCGTTTCGCTGATGACAGCAGATGAGGATGGCCTGCAGAATTTAGTTGCTCGGCTTCCTGCTGTACGCCCGATTTTCTTTGCCACTCCACACCAACTCCTTTGTGTGACCCTGCAAATATCCTCTGGGCCTGCTCATTACTCTATGCAGCCAGCACAGATCAGCACTCCGCTTAATTTGGCACCCCTGGATCTGGTCTCTTCAAAACGGGACTGTGGATGAATAAGGGAAGGCAAACTCCCTAGTGCTTATAATCACACAGTCTCTGACACATGCCATTGTGCATGCGAGCATATTGTTCTCGGTTTCCACGTCCGGCTTGTGCGTTTTAAGGATTAGGAAGTGGCTTGTTGGTGTTGACGAGCTGATCACGTAACAGTCCGGATTGCGAGGACTGGAGCAGATTGCCACAAATATGGCTTCGCAGGCCTGTTTGGCTCAGCGTTCGCTAGTTCAGTTGACCAGAACAACCAACCGATGGGTATTCTGACTAATCCCAAGGGGGAAATGACAGTGATGCAACCAAACACGCTGAAAATCAGTGGCTTGTTCTCTTGGTCTGCGAATCCCAACTTTATCAAGCTAATTATAAATACGATACTATGCTTTTTCCATCTAGGTCTTTGCTGCCGAACTTCGCTTTTTGTGAGTAGTCATGGGCACTGTGCCCTGGCCTCTCTGCTGGTGGCTGGCATGATGAGTCTGGGTGTGACATGTGCCTCCATCTGAAAGAGCGCAGCAGTGGCATCGCTAGACAAGAGGTGTCCATTCACGCCATTGAAAATGGAGAACCCTGCAGAGTCAATGCTCTCTTCCTGGCATCGGTTGTGGCACCAATCACTGCTGATGGCGTGGCAAGTCACTTCGGAGAACAAAGCTTTATGGGTTGAGCTTTGAAAGAGAGAGCAGAGATGGGTTGGTTAATAAAATGTAAAAAGCTCTATTTTTGATTTCTCTTGCTTCATGAATATCGTGTCAGAGTGTTGTCAAAAGAGTTTTCTCCACTGAACAATTGTTTGTGTGTCTTTGTCTTCACTGGGGTGAAAGGATTGCAGGTGGACTTCATCAGAATCAATTCCATCACCAAATAAAGATGCAACCATAAATGTAAGGAATTTCCAGAGTGGTCTTAAGAAAAACTCAAATAACAAAGTATTTATTTTCTGCTTCCTGTAATACGTTGCTCTGTAATTTTCTCATTTATACCCGCTGTTTCTGGGTTTACATCAAGGAACGTATCCCATACGAAACAATTAGGGAAAGAATCCCAAAAAAATAATATCTCTTGAATAATCACAAGTGGGTATTTATAGTGCATTTGTAAATTTCCAATTGGTCTCACTCAATGGGAGACTGTGTCTTTTTTTTGTTGTTGTTGAAATGAACAGATTCACATTCTCTCTAAGAGAGAGAGCGAGAGACAGAGAGTGAGACACATTAAAAACAAGTTGATGTGACCCAATGTGTCAGATATAATTTTGGGCTTTAGCTTACACTCTGCATGATAGGGTCTATTTTTGCTGGAGGTGGGCCAAATCTGTCTGTTCACTGGAAAAGTTGCAAGGATTGGGATTCTCTCCAGACTCCCTGGAGGAAGTAATCTACATTGCAGAGTCCTGGGAGCGCATGAGCTTTAGAGGAGAGGGACGTGGGTGTACATTCCTCCTTGACTGTGCTTACTCAAATGTCACAGTGCAGCCAACAAGTTTACGGAAACTGAAATTGAAATGCTGATGTTTTAATTAATAGGCAACAGGATCGTGCTGGTTTCAAAGTCATTGTTTCAATGTCAACTTTATAAAACCTTGCAATAAAATGTGTTAACAGCATTAGTCTAAGAAGGAAGCAGTCCTAACTTCGACAGTCGAAGCAAAGCACAATGACAGGTGTGAAGAAGGCTGACCTCTTGACAGGATCTTTACCAGTTTTTACCATCAATGCTTTCCAAATTAGTCGACTCACAATATGCCTAGGGTATCTGGCCAGGTACCCGTTGACCTCTGCTAACAAACAATCCTTGAAAGGATGTCATTGTACACGCTCTGACTCATGATGATATTAGTCGTAGGGCAGGATACATTAGGAAGCTGTCCACTTGAGGGTAATGAACCTTACATCGCATCTACAGGCTTGGGTTAGTGGAGCAGATTGCTCATTTAGGACTCATATAAAGCATTGCTCATTATGTTAGCCGCTAGACTCCCACAGCAAGGCAAAGATAGCTTGATGTTAACTCTCGATCAACACCAAGACGTTCATTACACAGACAAATAAGAGGTAAAACAGCATCAAGTTTCCTCCAAGTCGTTTCCATTAGGTCGGATGGCGGAGTGTAACTTTTTAAACTGACCATTTTTCTTGCTCAGTGCTCTGAGACGCAGGGGGTTGGGGGTTTAATCGTCAGAGTGAAATCATAGGTCTACAGATGTTTTCAAGATGTTTTTCTGTCAGTAGCAGATTATCCCCTGTAGCAAAATCTCATTAAACTGCAATTTACGGAGCTGTGCTGATGTTGCCATCAACCAAAATTAAAGGCATTCATTTTTCAAAAAGAAGTTCACAGAAGTCCTCGCAATAAATGATATAACACTTCGAAAGACTGATTTGCCCAGGCATTATTTGTAAAAAATTAAACGGCATTAACAGAGAGAGGGAATTGGGTGTGAGCAGCTCAGGAAATGTGCAAATCCGTCCATTTAGTTGGAGAGGCACTGCACGGAGATGTGTGTATTAGGGATCCCATGCTGGGCCAGATGAGGGAGGAGAGGAATATGACACCCTGGCCTGGGTTATGACACAGACACACGCAGAAATGAGTCCCCATGCATTACTTTCCCCTCCATAACCAGGGGAGAGCAGCACTTCGCAGACTGCCACTAAAACTAATGTAGCACAAGATGGTATGGCACAATGTAGGCTACATTTCCAAGCCAAGGTTAATGAGGAAACCATTCAAATATGTCCTGTTTAGCCTCATCTTTGACTAATTATGCTCTCATCCATCTATACCAGTGAATTTAAGTGAATTCTCAATAAATTCCACACCAGTGTGTTACTGTTAGCTGTTGACTAAATGGACTCGTTAATGTTTACCTGTTCTTTTTTAGCTGTTAAAATATTTAAATCTTGAATATTTGCAAGACAAAAAATATGTTCAAAGACTTTACTTTTTTTTTTTTTTTTATCAAATACCTATTGGCCAGATAAACTGAGAGGAAGTGAAATCAATTTACTTTAAAATTGCATGACATACAGACAAATAGAAAGAAAGACAGAATAGATAGATAGATGCATGCTTAATGCACATTAAGCATGCATTTGTTCTTATTATTATTAATATTATTTAAAAAACAACAACAAACAAACATGTGGTTTTTGAACATTTATTACACAAGTTAATAAATACATTTTTAATAAAAACTAAACTATAATGTACATGAAAAAAATAAGATAAAAAGAACAGATTTGAGTTCATAAAATAATTATATAACAAACCGTATTTGGCAAAATATTTGTTCTGTTCACTTAAGCATTTAAGCATTATGCTGCCAGATATTGGTCTTAATATTAATTATCATCAATGTCCAGACGGTTTTATATAATAAAATTATATAGAGCAATGCCATATTAAAATAAAGAACGAAAAAAAAACTATAATATCAATGTTGTAATTATTATGCACAAAAACTATATTAAAATTTCAGCCATTCGTAGAATAAAAATGGAAAAAAGCAAGAGATTTCTGGCACAATGTAAAGCTAAATATACAGCTCTAGAAGTGCATAAAATAACTTGAACTGTGATGTTTTTAAACGCTTGATAATTTCAAACTGCTCCTGGCTTTCAGTAAGGCACGGGGTCCTAATCTTCACCACAGAGCAGGAAGCTCCCGGGAAGTAAGTGCATGATTTATTGGGAAGGAGAGCTACTGCAGAACACGTTAGGAATGTAAAAATACAGGCAGAGTATTATTATACATCGCTGTGATTTATACGCGCATTTATGATAGGGAAACGGCGCAATTAACATTCAAAGACTCTGGGTCTAATAAACCCACAAGTGCACGCTTTTCACTTACACGGACATAACGTTCATGTTTAAATCAAATAATAGGTACGAAGATTGCGAATTTGCGACCTTTTTTCCCCCTCACATGGTGCATTAAAATGTGGGACAGCAAACTTGAGGCGTTTAGAGATTCGACCCCATGCAGAAATACATTATTCATAAATTATTTTATTAAAATCATGATTCATAAAATCATATTTACATAAAGTACCTAAATATATATAATGGCCTTTTAAATAACTGGGGGAGGGGGGTGAATCCTTAATTATTTAAAACATATTTTATTATTATGATTTCTGTAATAACATAACGAATAATTAATACAATATGAACAAATTATTATTATTATTGCAATAGTAGTTAGCAGCTAATGTATGAAAAATAAAACACAGTAGAAAACTACCCAGGGAAACCCAAAAAGTTCATGTAAATAACAGCGTTTTACACTTGAGGGGCTGTTTGAAGACAGTCAGCTAACAAAAGCTAAACTGGTAAAGAATATGAGAACAGTCTCGGGTGGATATATGTTTAATTAAGTTAACTGATGAAAAAGATGGCACAGCATGGTGCTGAAGAACTCGTGCAAGCCTTCTGGATTCCGTGGGCCCTTTTCGCCGGGGCATTATGCCAAATGTAATCAACTAAATATGATTGGACTCGAGCAGAATCTTTTCTGCTTTTAGTTTTTTTTTTCTGCTTTCTCTCTGTTTCTCTTTCTCTCCTTTCCACAACCACCTGCTGATGAGGGTTAACTTCTTCAAATCTCTCTTCTTTTAGGAGCTTGAAGGCACGCACATATCCCGAACCAGCTCTCACAACGGCATTGTCGTGTTTGTTTCATCCTCAAAACGGAAATCATTTGCAAAGGAAATTATAGGCCTCAAGAGAGTGGCTCTTTTGCATACTAATTTTGTTAGACTTATCTCCCGTGGACCCAAGTCTTCGGAGAAAACCATTAGGGAGTGTGTGCGCATTCATTTGTTCCTTTTGTTCATGAAGAATGAGTGGCCCCTGCCTCATCTCACCTTGACGGGCCCTCTGGAGAACAATGGACAAGCAATCTTACACATGAAAAGTCGTCCGTTTAAATAAACACATTCTTTTATCAATTAGTGCTGCAGCCAATCTGCGGGGACTAATTGATTTCAATATACATTTTTATATGGCAACCATATGACTGATCCGCGTTGTGTCTCACATGCAGGAAATCTCCAGACCCCACAGTCAATTTAAACAAGAGGTATACAGACCATTGTCTGGTTTGAGCCCCCCTTTGCACCACTGAGGGCACTAATGCCACCTCCACCAGTCTGAGACCACCGCTCACCAGCATGGAGTCCAGGCAGCTGTAGCCCTTTAAAAAGATCAAGCCTAATCTCGCTTTTAAAAATCTTATTATTATTGTGGGAAATTTTGAGAGCGACGGCTTGCAAAAAAAAATCATTTAAAAGAAGCAGAACTCCACAAAATGTATGCACGTTATGGGATAAGCCGTTAATCAAAGGATGCTTTAAAATATGATTTTTAACGAATTATGAAATAATTTAAATTAATGCAATTGATACAAATTAATAATTTCGTTTACATGTGTATTCCCTGCAGGAAACCAAAATGATTCAAATTTTCGGTAAGTTGAGGCCAACATATCATTTAACTATATACGCATCATAAAACAACCTTCACATAATTTCTACTCATTTTTATTTCGTCAGCGTTTTTAGTTTAAATTTGTCAGTAATTTTACTCAGCTTGCAGTTGCATTAATTCAAATAATTAAAATTAAATATGGCCTAACTGAAGTCGTTACCACATGTTTTTGACACCATCAGATTTTGACAAAATTACACTTACATTTTACTGTAATACAGGCTACCTAAAATAAATCACATTTATTTAATTGTTAATGTTTTACAGTGGCCAGGAAGTCCAATCAAATGTCAGAATACAAATAAATCAAGGAAAAAGACCAATCGAAATTCACTAAATATCACAAGAAGTCACTGCAGTCAGCTATCGAAAGGTTTGCATTTAATTTTAAATGGCTTAAATAATATAACTGTATAAAATGGAAAACAGATAACACAATTTTATTCATTTTGCTGTAATGTCTGTACATTTAGCGGTTTGGTCTGTACTAATTCAACGCTGTTTTGCAAACACTGTAAATATATTTAAAAATATGCAACAGCAGATAGTAGTGTATGCATTTCTACAATAAGCGACTAACCGATATTTATAGTCATTATTTCAATAAATGTATAAAGTAAAATCTCTTGTTTGCATTAGTTGATTTGCAATGAACGTGAACAAGAAATAAAACCAATACATTTCCTTTCACAACGGATTCTGTAGGCTACTGAGGCTGTTGGTAAATTCAGAGAGAGAGGGAGAGAGAGAGAGAGGGAGAGAGGCGGCTGGGGGTGTTTTTTAAGTGGTCACACAGGGGGAGAAATCAAAAGAGATTACCAGCAGGTGGCGGCAGCATAACGTTCCAGCTGCCCCACCCCTTCAGCCTTCCAGACCTCTGAAAGCTCATGGCATTTTCAAATGATTTATCATATTTACCTATCCACATTATTCACATTTCATTGTTTAACATCTCTGTAGCAAAGTCAAAAGTAGCCATGGCTAATTTGTGCACTTACACCAACAAAAGCTGATGGTGTATTGCAACATTTCACCAGTTGGGCCAAAAACAGACATTTCAGTTAATCTAATATATACATACATTTGCTAGATAGCATATCAAAATGTCACTGTACGCCAGACATTTAGTAGGTTTAAGTGCACAGAGGAGCACTTTAGCAGTCATTGTTTTCTGACCTCTGCGGTGACTTTCCCATAGTGACGCCGGTCCTGATGCTGCGCTCAGGATGCATCTCATCTCCATCAGCCGGTCCAGCTCTCTGCGGGTCCGGCGTGCACAGGAAGGCCAACCCGCAGCAGGTAAACGGTGTGGCATTTAAGACGTGATGTATGAGGGTAATTAACAAGACTGGGCAAGAGGGAACTTAGGTCACTGCACATTTTAGAGAAAAGGCATAACGAATCGGTGACATTGGGTTCTTTTCAGACACATGGGCACATTTTTGATTCCTAGACTGCACTGATTTGAGTGTAAGTAGTACTACACGTCTCTCTTCTCACACACACACACACGCAAGATATCTGGATCCCAGCAAACCTTTATTTGACATATGTGCTGCTTATCAACACGTTTACAGACAACGCGTCGAATCACAAGTCTATTTCAGTTTTTGGTCCCTTGATTAGTTGCAGGAGATATTAAACATATGTTATCGCTCTCCTCACCCTGGCATGGTGTAACAACAGTAGAAGATTGGGGTTAATTACGGAGGTATGGTGTAATAACGAGTTCAACCGTGGTCCTTTTGTTTCAGCACCGTCTGATGGATTGACAGGAAAGGTCGTCTTCATTCCAGCTCCGTTTTTAGTATTACTGTACAATATCTGTTCCATCTCCAGAGGTCAATTATCTCTAGACTAGCTGTACATCTCATATGGAGCCCCGAGGTTGAAAGCTCACCATATGTGGCCTGACAGTTAGGTTTTATGTCACAATATTTTCAGATTTAAACAGATTGGAGCGAATGAAGGTGAGAGTGCAAATAACACGGCGAGGACGTTACAAAAGAGCAGTTTATTGAAAATTAAGCAAAAGCCTAATTGCGTCGAAAGCCTGTTCGCTTCCTGCATCCCTGATGGACCGAGAGGACAGTGTGTCAAGAAGATTAAAAATGGAGAGTCGAGGAAAGAGTGGAAATGGGGGTGCCAAATGAAAGGAAATAACCCAAAATGTAATAATGTGCCGGACCACCTCTTGTGCGAGTACAAGCGTAGCATCTGTGTCAGATGTTGTTAATTAACGTCAGTATGTTCCTCACTGGCGCTCGGCTTCCTGTCGTCCGCACGGGGCAGAGCCTGGTGTCGTGGCGCACTCACACAGGGGTGATGTGTATGTGTGTGTCGGGGATAGGAGGGGTGCTCTGGTAATCCCACTCATTAGAATTCCAATCTGTGACTCGTCGAGGGACCGCTTCTGTTGGGGACCACCACAGTAACTTATCAATATGTATTTATTCTCTGTACCCCTCCTTACAAGGCCATGATGTGAACATGTGTGTGTTTTTCTGTTTGCGCAATTACAGCTCCAACCCATGGCCATCAGAAGGATGACACAAACTGAAGAGTGTAAATTTAGGGTCAGTATCTTGGCAGTGGTGTGAGCCATGTTTGTCATTTAATTTAAATTTCCATTCTGTTATTTCTGTCTTTACAGTTTTTGGATTAACACAACTTAATGCTGCACAATAAGCTTTTTTTTTTTCTATCCATCTGGCCAATATTATACAAAATGGCTATATATATATATTATGTTATCATATTTGAACAGCATTTTTATTGAGAAGTAATTTTAAACTTATTTCACAATATTTACTCAAAACTGTGTTTTCTATTCAAAGGTTGCTGGTTATTTTTCTAGACTGCCCACATCAGCCAATAAATAAATAAAATATCAGTCTTACACTACAACAAACCAAATTTGATACCATTTAATTCAGTGCATAAATGCACTTTCTATTATATTTCATTATTTGATTGAAAGCCTACACAATGACGGTTTTTTTTATTTTGCTTTAAAATGAGATAAGCACCATCACTTATTGCCATATTTATCATGCCAGTCATTTGAAAATACTGACACTTGTATCATTTTTTCTAATACTGATTGATAACTTTTCATGCTGAGCCAAAGACAGTCAGTTATGAATTATTACTTCTGAACGAGTCAAACAGGTTTTGATGAAGCAAGAGTTTTCAGCTAACTCTAAAACAACATCATTTATCCTGTCAGTCATCATGATCAAATAAGAGACATTAGCCATGACAACACGCTCTTGATTGATCTATTTCAGAAGTTTATAAACCCTTATAATTCCCTCGCATTTGCAATCGCTAAGAATTTTTAGTCAGTCTCAATGATTGATCACTCATTTTAGGATAGATGCACCTTTGAAAGTAAGATTACAGGCTCCGAGACACTTTGCAGTCAGGTGAAGAAGTTTCTCCTTATTTCATCTTCAGCATTCCAGCCGTACTCGAAGTCGCTAACGTGCACCTCAGCTGGCGGTTTACTCCTTAAGTGTTTCTGGGTACAAATCAGGAGTTGAAAGTCAGTAAATTATCTTTAATGCTGGCAAAAAAGCATGAAAAACGAATAGGCTATTTTCTAAATGATGTGGTGCGCAGTACTGCGATCATCAGGATGTTGTAGTCGCCTCCCTGTTGATCTGATAATTTGCCGAGCTGTGCACCTGGTGAGTCTTATAGAACGGCAGACTCTGGAGGCAGCGCTAAGCTATGTTATATGCATGAGACGGAACATCTAAAGACCTGCCACTGACAGTGTTTGCATTAACATTCCATTTAGAGTGGAATAAAATCAGTGTGGAAATAGATCGAGGATGGTATAGGACCAAGATGGCTTCACTGTACCGTCGGCCATGGGCAGACTGCGCTTTAATATGGATACGCTCATGATGTGATGCTTTTGAATAGACTACTGTACTTCCTCCTCGAGGGGCCTGTAACCCTCAGTCTGGGACTGATGATAAATGCCAAATGGTTGTGGCTAGCAGATGGTGGATGGGTTCGAAGCAGCAACGAGAGTGAAGGGCCCCCAAAGCACATAAACGCTTTTGCAAACTGGGTGCTTACGAGTCAGACTAGAAACCTTTCCTTCTGTTTATCTCCGCTGCTTTTTTCCACACGTCTGTCTCGTGTTGGTATACAGTCATGGTGGAGGTGATCTCTTTTTTTGGCTGGTTTTGGTACGGCTTGCCAAATGGATGTCTGTCAAGGCAAGCCTGGAATGTGTTTCGGAGCCACACACCTCAGCACTAATTTTAGGTTTGGGGACCACAGAGTGCGAGCGTGCTGTTGCCATGGCGACGGACGACTAACCGCGTGGTGCTCTCTGCATTGTCGGCCCCTCCCGATCATTAGCCAGACCGCCGCCGGTTCTTACCGTATCTCTGTAATCCCCATCATGAGTGCTATCAACCTAATTGTACACTAAAAGTGATGCACTTATTTGTCTAATTGCCGAGCTCGCAACGCTTTCATAATAATTAAAAGTTCAAGGTAAATGTACAATACTATTAATATCCTTTCCAGCCGCATAATTTCAGCTCATCAGCACACCTTCCCCCTGGGAGAAATTATTTTCCTTTTTTTTGGAGGAAAATCCAGATTTACCACCGTGAGATGCTAAGTTGATCGATCACAGAGTCGTGGAAGAAAATTTCGCAATTCAATTTAACAATGCAGAGTAAATTGGCAATTTAATGAGAAAATGTGTTTTTAAGATCAAACATAAACCACATAAAACCTACAAGGAGGCAAGAAAACAGCTTTGAACTAAAAGGAACAGATTCTTCCATTAGAATCCAGTCGTTTTGCGAGCAGCCCTTGTGGTATTAGCAGTCAGGCTGCAGATAACCGCCTGAGCACTGTCTCTGTTCCCCATCATTCTCCTTTTGTATTTTTAGACACTCCTTTATGTGAGAACAATGGCTTCCATATCAAACATTTTAAATGATGCTTGAAATACCAGTCACTTGACTTTGATGTCACAGGCAATTAAATCCGACCTTCCCCTTCCCTGTTAATAACAGCAATCGCGCCCAGTCTAGTACCTAATTAATATGTGCTATTTGTCACTTTGCAGTGACACATGTATTTCAAAAAGAGAGAGCTGTGGAAGGATAGTGCTGTTGGAAGGGACCTTCTCTGTTATTAGAAGAAAGATGTCACTCGCTCTTGTCTTTCTTCGTGATCTGCGCAGTCTTTCCTTCTGTCTTGTGCTGCCATTTTGTGGGAGAATGCCACAAGACAAGCGTGTGGGCACGGATGTGTGACATGATGTCTTCAGCCATTGCTTCTCTCTGGTGTGTGCGCTACAGTGTTTGTAAACACGTTTTTTTTGAAAATGCTTTGTTCAATTAAATTTGATTTTAGTTCATGCAAAGGCATTCTATTCTGTTGACAATGATAAAATATTAAGAAATATTCCTTGTTAAATGCTTCTTAACATCTGCTGAATAGTTTCAACTGTACAATACTGTACAGAATTGCACTCACAATAGAAGCCTATGGGCCCTAAAATTATTAGCTCACAATAGTTGAAGGATAATTGGCGATGTCATAGTACTTGTAAAGAACGCAAGACATTCTTATTATAAATTATTAATTTAAATAAATGAGTCAGTGGGAAATAGTTTAAAATGCATATGCCAAATTCTTAGAAATGTAGCTACACTTTGTATTCATCTTAACAGTCTGTGTTGTAGCTTTATAAAAAAAAAAAAAAAAAAAAGGTAAAAGGGAAGATTTTTCAAATATTTTGGGGGAGTTGCACCACTTGACATATTACAAATTACTTGAAAAAACCCAAATAAGGTCAAATTATGTAATATTTAAGAGATTTATTGACTTCAGCATGCTGGTCATAAAACACGTCTTTTATTTACTGAAGTGGGAAAAAAATGTTTTGTCAGAAGATGCTTTCAGTAAGGAAACCCGTTGCCTTAAAATTATTAAGTAAATAATAATTTAAAAAACTACGTAACATGAATTGTCAAATTCACTTATTTTTTTTTTTTTTATTAAAACAGGTTTCCTAATTTTTAAGTTAAGTCAACTAGCATTAGCATTAAGTTAGCATTAGCATCTGTTCTCAATGTAGTTTAACTACGGATACCACAATGGTACTAGACACTTCACTGCCATAATATCAACATGGTTCAGCATATCACCTCTGAGTTTTAAACTATACTGATACAAGTGTGCACTAAAGATGGTTTACACAACAATTCCCTTACCTGCCCAACTCCAACACATCACCACCCAGGATTTTCTCCATCATCAATTTCCACTTTGTGAATCTTCTCACTTCAGACATTTTCTGCTTCTTCGCTCATCCAGGTACTGATTCTCTTGTTGTCTCCGCTGGTAAATGACTATACATAAATATGTTTTGTCATCTAATTTTCATTATTCACATTAACAAACAGCATTACGCTACTAGGCGGCAACCAATGAGCGTGAACACTCTCTACTGTGTTTGGTGAAACATGCGGGTCACACTGATATGTGACATAATCATATATAATTAGAAGACTTAAGTACCCTCAAGAAAATCAACCATGGTTTGACTATAGTAAAAGTGTAGTAGCCATGTATTGATTGCCATTTGTATAACCACAGTTTTACTACAAATACCATGGTTAAGTTATGGTTAGTGTAGCAAAACCATGGTTAATTGTGGTTTAACTATATGAACAACCATGTTTTTTTGGTTTTATTTGTAAGATTAATTTTCATAAGGGTAGCTATAGCCTTATTATGGAATAATACAATTCAATAATTGTATTCTTTTAATGAGGCTATTATCTTATGACATCAGGACGGTTGTACCACACTGACATTTTTAACTTTCACCCTTCAAAAATATCAACACGAGTTTAATTGAGAAATTGCTTGTTATAGTGCATTTAGGTGACTGAAATTATTTATTTACTCAGTTGATAGATTAATAGCACAAAACAATGAGTCACATTATGTCATTGATCCAATATTTACAAAACACATTATCTTGCCAAAAATAATTTATGTGTTTTAATATAGCTAAATTGGGCTTCTAGACAACCTAAACCTGATATTCATATGTAATATCCTTCTTTGGAGAATGATCTGTCCTGTCTTTGATCATAATAGACATGAATTCAGAGGTCCATAGCAAAGGATTTATGTAAATTAAGTTAATATAAGCCCCTAGATGTATGGACAATTAGCATAATCCACCCATGTGACAAGGTCTATCAAGATCGAGGGAAGTCAGACGCAGTAATGTGAAAAGCACGGGTGACATTCATTGGACTGTCTCTTTAATTAGAGCCACGTAGCGTGTGCGCGAGCGCGTATGTGTGCGTGTGTTGACAATAGCAATTTCAGCAGCGACGCAGCAGGTGGTAAAGCAACATTGTGGACAAAATCAGTGATACTTCGTCTCGGAGATGTGACCAATAGACTCCCTCAAGTCCTCGCTTGAGTGGATCAAAAAAAGAGACATTATAGTTGGACACAGGGCTTTGAGATGATCAGTTTGAGGCAACAGGAGAATTTCAATGAGCAACCCTTGTACAGCTTCCATACAAGATGTCATTGTGGTCACGGTCAAGAGAGTGTCTCATCTGTTCTAGCCTTTTCCCACTCACTTTTTCTCACTATTTCTATCTCTTTTTGTCTCTTTCTTCCTATGCCCATCCCCGCTCACACATGCGACTTGCCCCATGCCGCTTTCCGCCAGAAACGGGCTGCAAAATGCTGCCAGACTCTCACATCTGTGCTGCAAATGAATAGTTTCCCTGAGCACTGTGACTCAAGGATTCACTTGTAAAGAATGCGGTTTTTATTGGATGAACCGACTAATGTACCATGCAGCGTAGTAGCACTAGCATTTTATGCCACATTGGTAGAGCCAATTAATTTGCATAATTTGGTGTGCGGTTGCCATGACTCCAAGGAAGTCACGTCTGCTCTACGTGTTCTGATCGATTCATCATTCCCCGCCATTCAATTAATTACATTTATGACAAACTGAAGCCTCTGCCCACCCGTAGGCCTCTGCGGTCGTCCTGTGATATTGCGGCTTCGCCGGAGCCCTCTGATTTACGGAGCACCTTCGCACGGCTCCATGCCTTAGGCTGAATAAAATTAATATTTTGTTTCCCATCTGGAGGACTCAGTAAAATTAATGAGGGAAGGAGGCCCGTAGCTAGAGCAGGACCAGGGATCAATCTATCCGTGCGTGTGCTTCTCGATGTGTGTCTGTCTACACGGCTGTCTGTGTACGAGCGTTTTGTTCAGCGGATAACTGAACTTCTTCACTCTGAAGATTGCACGCAGACACAATTATTGAAATGGTGAAAATGGAGACTGTTTCGCAGATCACCCAACATCTGAAGTTTACAGGGTTGGTCTTTAGGGCTGAACACTGGAGAGGCGCAATATGACACTAAGCTAGCATTCAGGGCCCCTTCATTCTCTTTTTTGGACTCCCGGCTATTGCTGAAAGAAAATATTCCAAAATAAAATGGCAATTTTCAACTGGTTTTGCTTCAGGATCCAGATTTCAAAGTGGGTATCATGTGGTGACCCAACACAGTATCAAAATTGTTTACCATAGATGTTAATTGGTTTGTTATCTAAAAAAATCCAATGGTTTCTTGCTCTTGGTGGTCAATAATTCATACACTGTAGTCAAGATAAGCATTGTTTTTTCATGGTTTTCAAGGGTTAGGACAAGCCAGAAACGGTCTATGTTGGCATCTACCTAATCAGACTAGCTTTTACCAAGTTACAGAAAAGTTTGTGCCAAAATACAGTTGAATTGCTTTAATTGGATCTTTCATTGTTTCCCTGCTGTTCGTGACATTATGGGACCATAAAATATACTTTTATTTGATAAAAACGAATAGTTCAGACTGTGAAATGTGACTGGATGAAAGTGTTGTAAAATAACAGATATCTGCACACCTGTGACCAGACATCAGTTTACTTCTACATTAATGTGCTCTGTCTACAAATATACAGTATTACATACAATTAAGATATAAATGTAAAACTGATTAACATGTCTTGGTAGAAGAATTGTTTATAATAATAATTAATAATTTTAATGAATTATTGCATCATATTTAGTGCTGTCAAACGATTAATCGCATCCAAAATTAAAAGTTTTGTTTAAATAATATATGCATGTGTGCTGTGTATATTTATTATGTATATATAAATACACACACATGCATGTATATATTTCAGAAAAATATATTGTTTATATATTAAATATATTTATTTATAATAACATGTATTTATTTATTTACATGAAAATATTTTCAAAATATATACTGTATGTGTGTGTATGTATATATACATAATACATATACACAGAACACACACACACACACACATATATATATATTATGCAAACAAAAACTTTTATTTTGGATGTGATTAATCGCGGTTAATCATTTGGCAGCACTAATCATATTGTGTTGCAGGTGTTTTGCATTAGTGTTGCCGTCTAACAACACACGTTTACTGTAGTAAAATCACTGGAATACATGGCCTCTTGTGGCTTATTGCAGTTGGTGATCAATGTCATTTATTGATTTGTGCTTTTGTGTTTGACCGGGCCTCTGTGTGAAATGGCATGTTAAAAAGCTCTCTATATGCTAAACTCCTCTGTAAATCAGTGTCTGTAATGTTTTTGACACTTTGTATTGACCTCATTTACCCATCACGTCAGTCATAATAATTAGCCTTAAATGTTGATAAATGATGATAAATTCCCCCCAGTGACATCAATGAATATTAATGAAAAGGTGTTAGGTCTTCGTTTCAACCACAGACGTTTCTTTGTCAACACATGATGTTGTGGCATTACATTGTGTTGTCTGTGAGATGATCACAAAAGCACTTTTTAGTGTGGCCAGGCCCATTTAAATACAGCCTGCATTATTTACAAGTTAAAACTTTTGTTTTAACATGCAGTGAAAAGTGTCGTCATCTATATGCATGTGGAAAATGTCATTGAAGACAAGTCATTCCACAACCAGGAAAATGACTCTCAATACACATTTGTGCAATGGTGGAAAAGAATACATTACATCAGATCATTTGATTTTATTTATCCATTTGTGGCCTCGACGCAACTTAATGTTGCATTTGTGTCACTCATTTAATGAGTGAGAGGAGATGAGAAAGAGGGACAGAGCGGGAAAAATGATGAGATGGATATGGAGAGAGCAGCTGTAGGGGAGATGAGACCTTCCCACAGAGCCGTCCCTGTCCAATCAAACACACACACATGCACACACATACTGGATGCTGTCCCTCTCAAATGGTCCCCTCTTTTTCTACACTCACACATACACACACACAGTATCTAGTGAAGGTGGTGGTCGTCGCTTTGAAGTATCACTTCAATTACGGGGTTTAACCCCACAGGTCAGCCCTTGATTATTTACACAAAGCCAGTGTAATTCTGTTGGAAAGCGTCGCTTTCAGAGCCATTACAAAGCAGGGCCGAGTGCTGGTGGAATAAGTGTCACATCTTTCCCCTTCTGCTTTCGACCTGTGTGTGATAGGGTTAGACTGTGTCTGAAACACAGCGTTCTCTCCACCTGCCGAACCACACACACCAATATCTCCCATAACATCTATACTTTAAAAAATAAACCTTGCAAAAGTCTTGTTGACTGGTCTGAAACATACTCTACACCAGTACATGAATGAAACTGACAAGCTATGCAAACTTGATTTCACTGCATTCTGAAATGTGTCAAAACACAATTTGTAATTCAATGCAAGATGCATTCTTAGCATAGCCGTAAGGGGTGCAATAGTGAGCATTAGCGTTAAATGCTAAGTTAGTTGAAAATTTGCTAATTAAATTGTCAACATAAAATAGCTAGCTACTTGAAATGGGGCATTACTTGCATATAATATAAATAAAATAAAAGGCCACTTAAGTGTACTTAAAGAGAGGTCTTAAGTACATACAGTTTATATAAAAGAGTAATAATGTAAGAATACCAAATAATGTAAATTTCAAATTAAATGTTTGGTCCCACTTTATATTAGGTGGCCTTAACTACTATGTACTTACATTTAAATTAATAATTTGATACAATGCACTCATTGTGTAAATACATGTTCTTACATTGTACTTATATTTTTTAAAAATACCTATATGTAGTTACATCTGTAATTAATTTATGTAATTACATTTACAATTACACTGTTGACCCATCCCTTACACCTGAGCCCACCCTTAAACCTACCCATACCACTTAACCTGTCCCTAACCTTACCCGTATCCCACCTCGATAGCAGCAAAAGTGTGTTGCAACACAATATGAACACAATAAGTGCATTTTACTTATTTATTTGATGTAAGTACATAGTAGTTAAGGCCACCTAATATAAAATGTGATTTTTTAACCATATTTCAAAGACAATAGACGTAATTATGTAATAATGTAACAATGTAATCAAAGGGCTAGTAGGTAGACATTGACTTCCATAATAAGGATAAAAAGGTCAATGGTTACCATCAACTGTTTGGTTACCAGCATTCTTTAAAATGACTTATGTGTTCAACAGAAGAGAGAAATTCACACCGGTTTGGAACAACTTGAGGGTGAGTAAATGATTAAAGAATTTAAATTTTGGGACTACAAAGTACTCTGAATGTAAGATAATACCTATATGAACCATTTAAATGCAATTAACATGAAATTAAGTATCCGAAAACATAACATTTGGTTCGCACTTATTTAAATACTGTTCTCTTAAAGTATTATTTCATAGTAAGTACTCTTTTTTTTAAAAGCATGCAAAAGTTTACTTCTTTTTGAAGTTAAGTTAAAGTATCAAATTGTTTATCACTGAACTGGTATTAGTATAAACTGTCATGTTCGAGAAACAGTTCTTGCGAACAGAATCTTGTGAAGTTAGATAAAGCTAAGCTAAATTATGTAAACTGTCGAAATGTTTAGCTACTGTATATACCAGTTTTCTTCATTTAAGTTCAGTTTTCTCTTTTTGTACAACTGGCGGAGAAACAAAAGTTTGCTTGTTGATTTAATTAACCTGTTGATAGTTTAATTAACCTAGTTTAGCCAATTTATAGTTAGAGCTAACCTAGGTTAATTAAACTATCAACAGGTTAACAACTTGGATACGTAGGATTAGTGTAAACTAATCCTAGAAAGTTTGAAGAAAAAGAGAACGTTTGAAGAAAACATGCTAAATTGGATAAAGCTAAGCAAATTTAATAAGTCTGTCAATATGTGAAGTGGCTGAATATAGCTCGCTTGAATTTTTAGTAAAAACTGTTTTCTACAGTCAGTTTTGTCTTTGAAGTCAATGGCAAAGAAACAGTTTAGTGCTAAGTTGCATAGAGCTAAATTATTTCAAATTGTTAACAGCTAGCCACATTAATACCAGTTGTCTTCTTCTATGGTAAGTTTTCTTTTTCAGAGGACCAGTTTGAAGAATGTTTTGCTACCTGCATAGTAACATGTGGTTTGATGACACAGACCTTTGAAGGAAAGTCTGTCGCCCCCTTGAGTCCTGGGGTTTGTCACGGTCACAGCCCACAACAAACGTTATGTACAATGAGTTTGTGCATCGTACCAAGTGTTTGCATTTGCGTTCTCACTAAACATGTTTCTTAATCCACAATCAGTGTGGTATTTATCAGCACTCTTTAAAATCGATCTAGTGCATTGGTATTGAATAATGGATCAGGCTGTGTGTACTTACCCTCTCTATGATTTCTGAACATCTCCTCACAGCTGGGGACAACCTATTCCCCACTTTTATTTTTCATGAGGACAAGAGAGAGAGCGTTGATGGCCTCCTACAATACATAAAAAAAGAAAGAGGAAATAAATGACTCGCTGTTAGTTTATTCCGTGTTAGCTCACCCGCGTCAACTCAAGATGCGAGTCAAACAAATGGACGCCGTCACCGAGCAGAGGGATCCGTCTTGCTCCCTCATCTCTCCTTCTTTTTCTCTTTATCTGCCTCTCTCTTCATCTATTCCTCTCTTTCTCTCCCTCTTGCATGCTTTCATGGCCACGGAAGTTGTAAGTGGCAGCTCAGGTGGAAAAATGTTTTTGGAGTAAAAAATGTATTCAATAAATAGCGGGAGCAGCATGGGGTCGGCCCAAGTGTGCATGAAACGGCAGTTTGGAGATTGGAATAATGGAACGGGAAGGGTGATGGAGCATGAGTGTACATTAAACAGTGGAGCTCCACACCCGTGACAGCCAGACATCCGCTGGGAATACAGCTACTAACTATCCTCATATTCTTTCAATTTCAAATAACGGCCTCCACTTTCATCAGGGTGCTTTTTTTCTCCCCTTGCCCTCATCTCTTTCACTTTGTTCAATTGTATTGGTGTGAATATTGAGAGAAACCTCATTGTCATCATGAAATCGGAATGGCTCCGTGCTGCTCTGGGTTATTCATGTTTCATGACCCCTGTTACAGTCTTGTGATGCGTTCAATGTTCTTTGCCACTGTGGAAGAAAAAACACAGTGAAATCATTAAGACTGCGAATGCGAACAGCGCGACGCAACAAAACAAGATCGCACGCATTAAAATCAACGAAGCTCTCGACACGGCAAGAGCCCTTTGCGATGTGACACAGCTTACAGTTGAAGGATGCCATTTTCTTTCTTTTTCTTTCTTTTTTTTTTTGTCTGGTGCTGCCATTTTTTTTTTCAACATCACAAATGGATGAAGTGAAACTTAAGATTCTGGCATACTTTGCTTCTAATCTTCTTTCTGTTTATCCACTGTTGGGGCTAATATTATCTTTGAAATTATTGCACTACTCTATTATAAAAAAGTAATGTAGGATACAAAGGCACTCTGATTGGTCCTTATTCTGGACTTTTCAAAATAACAAGAATTCAGAAAGAAAAAAACAACAAAAAACAGGCTGTCCCATTATGAAATCTGGCTATACGGAACAACTGACAAACCGACCCCTAATGTTGTTGTGCTGCACGTCAGCTACCTCTTTTTTTAATATTGTCTGCCTGAGAAAAAAATTAATAAAACAAATAAAATACTGATATTGTATGTACTGATTGCTTTCAATTTTATTAGTTAGATATTTAACCCTAGAATGCATAACCCCTCAAAAAGATATAGAAAATACTTAAAGGGGGTCAAAATGTCCTGTTCTGAAATCAATTAATCTGTTGAATCTATATCTGTAGACCTGTCAAATGATTCACTGATTAGCCATTAAGATGAGTTAGATTTAGACAATGAATCTATAATATATTATATAAAAAAAATTATAAATGAGTTAGACAATAACACACACACATTGGCTGACACACACACACACACACACACATTTACTTAGCTATCTAAATGGGGACATTCCATAGGCGTAATGGTTTTTATACTGTATGTGCTATTGCCCTACACCTACCCTACACCTAAACGTAGCCCTCACAGGAGACTTTCTGCATTTTTAAAATTTAAAAAAAACTTTTTTTAGTTTATTTTTAAACCCGTTTTACAAATGAGGACGCACACACGCACACACAAAAGCCACATGTTCATTTAACACCTTCAAACAGAGCAAATCTGCTGTCTGACCCCCTCTCACATTCTGAATGTTTATGCATAATTGAAAATCATAATGTAAAACATTTAGCATTTTCTAGAGCGCCCTTTGTATGTCACGGGGAAGAAACACTTAGACAGGCATGAGTCCTTCATCTAATCATCCGTCTCTCTGTGGTCCTCACACTCTGTAATCTGACTGACACAATAAAGGACATTTAGCCCTTACAAAAGCCTACCAGTCAGAATGCCTGCCCTGCCTCCTTATCTCTCAAGTGCAGCCATTACCACGGCCTCTTCTTATTGGACACAAGGCATAATTTCAAGAGCATAAGTGTGGGATCATCAGGCATAAATTACTGCCTTTCCACCTTGCAAATGTCATTTACCTTGGAGGGTCAGCAGACGTCACCACCGACCCCCTTTTGCTTCATCGGACGTATTTGGATGAAAGTATTTGGTAGATGCATTTATCCAAAATGTTTTAGAAGCATTCGAAGCCAATCTACTGATTGAGCTACAGAAGCTTCCCTCTACACTAGTACAGCAAATAAAATGCTGAGTTACAAGACAAAGACAAAATAGTTGCATGATGAATGGGGCCTTCCTGCTCAGAGAAACACAGCAAAGCTATTCAATTTGCCGCATCTGCACCGTTTCAATAATTCATGGCGTTTGGTGGCATTTTAATGTTTTATAAGTAAATTGTGTACTCTTATGGAACATGGAATGGCATTTCATTTGCAGCTGTTGGGTGTTCACTTTATCTTTCATAAACAAGCTAAACACGGATGCTGCCATAATGTGTTTTTGCACAGCCTGTTAACCCTTCGTTGTGCCTGCCTGCATCAGTCGCCTCGGTTTGTCGTTTCACAAGGAAAGCGGTTCAAACCCATTTGCTTTCACATCCTCGGTCGGTCTCCAAAGATCCCTCGGTGTTGACATCATTCTTGACACGAGGCCACACTGTGAGCAACTCCACATGAATGCTACAATTAGCAACTACCTTGCACGGTTTTTATAACTTATCAATTAGGATGTGGCTAAAGACAATAAAAAAAGCATGAAAGGGCACAACGTCTGCATCTCTGTCTTTGCGTTCCACGATTCCATCATCTGTGTTTGCGTTCAGCTCTGTGACTGATTATCATTACCTTTTCTTGCAAATATCTGGCTCATTATAACTAGCTAGCTGCCAACGCGAGCGCACCAAGCCCATCTCTCTGGGAGAGGAGGAGAGATAGGCCCAGCATAGCCTCCTGCATTTGGCTATTAAACACAATGAATGTGCTGCTTTGTTATTAACATCTGTTCATCAGGGATGGTGGCTGGATAATCACCCCTCACACCTTCTGTTTCTACACTCCAACTCCGGCAATCACGGCCATCATTTGGCAGCTGGTTGAAGCCACTAATGTTTCTCTTTTCCCTACATTCTCTCATTTCGCTCTCTCTCTTTTGCTCATTTCCTACAGCTTGTTTTTCCCCTTCCTACCCCTTTTATCCTGCTTTCCTGTTCTCGCTAACAATGTTTACATTCAAAAATCTTCATCAATGCAAATTTAGTTCAATCTGATTGCAGATTCTTAATGTATTATTTACTTGTAGCATAATATCCCACCTTTTTTACCTCAGGATGTTTGTAATACCTGGAGAAAGCCATCCATAAGCATATCCGTTTTTATCTACAGTGGTTGCAATAGATTAATTTTCCCTAAAATACTGTAGAGTTTGGACAAAAAGCTGTCACTGTCAACCTGTCAAGTTTAGACGGAAATATTGCAATTATGAGTTCCAAGCTCATGAGTGGCAACAAATATGCATTCAGGTAGAAACTCAGACTTTAGATGATAAATGAATTGTCTGTTATCACAATGATCTGCTCTACTCTAGAAGACTTGGAATGCAGTGCAAATGTGGACTGTTTTTGTATGGTGCCTTTCAATTGGTCCTTCAGAAATGATGCTGATTTGCTCAAGAAACATTTCCGATTATTATCAATGTTGAAAATGCAATACATTGCCATTCAGTCTTGGCTAACATTAAATATATATTAATACTTTTATTCAAAGTATTCAAAAATAATTTATTTATTCAAAGGTTGCATTAAATTGATTTAAGTGACAGTAAAGATATGTATACTTATTACAAATTATTTACATTTCAAAGAAATGTTGTTCTTTAACTTTGTAATCATCAAACACTCCTGGATAAAGTTGAAGTATCACAGTTTCCACAAAACATTTGTTTTTCAGTCTACTGATAATAATAAGAACCATTAAGAATAACTGATCAAGTCAATATTATTAGTATTATTTGTTTAGCGCTTTTACCAATGCAAATTGTGTCAAAGCAGATTTGCATCGGCTTGATATAAAGCTGGGTGGCTTCATATCAGTTTACAGTATTTACGGGGAAATAGTTTGTCGAAATAGTGTCATTCTCCTCTGGCCAGACAAAATCAGCAGTTTACATCTAGGCTAAAGCAGAATCAGATTGTGCAAAGGACTCATCTGGTTCCTGTGCTCTTGTCCCGATGGCCGTCTTGGAGACAGGGTCTTCACTGGGGATCAGTCTCTGGGGCTCATCTAGGTGTCCTGGCTGTAGAGGTCATCTCTAGGTGTTGATCCACCATCTGATCTGGATCTGGGTGGCTGCAGTGACCATCTGATCTGGATGCAGTCTGGATATGGGTGGCTACGGTGACCTCGGAATAAGAAAGAAACAGACTAATATTAGTGTAGATGCCATTCTTCTAACAAATGACAACTGAATGATCACAAATGACAACTGATAAAAATCAATCAGCAAAACAGCATATTCAAATGATTTCTGAAGGATCATGTGACACTGAAGAATGATGCTGAAAGTTCAGCTTTAATCACAGAAAATAAAATAATAATAATATATCTTTAACACAACCCGAATTCTGGAAATGTTGGGACGTTTTTAAATTTGAATAAAATGAAAAATAAAAGACTTTCAAATCACATGAGCCTATATTTTATTCACAATAGAACATAGAGAACATTACAGATGTTTAAACTGAGAACTTTTACACTTTTATCCACTAAATTAGCTCATTTCAAATTTGATACCTGCTACAGGTCTAAAAAAAGTTGGCACGGAGGCAACAAAGGGCTGAAAAAGCAATACATTTTGAAAAGATTCAGCTGGGAGAACATCTAGCAACTAATTAAGTTAATTGATTTCAGGTCTGTAACATGATTAGCTATAAAAGGGATGTCTTAGAGAGGCAGAGTCTCTCAGAAGTAAAGATGGGCAGAGGTTCTCCAATCTGTGAAAGAGTGCTTAAAAAGATGGTGAAAAACTTTAAACACTACGTTCCTCAACGTCAAATTGCAAAGGCTTTGCAAATCTCATCATCTACAGTGCATGACATCATCTAAAGATTCAGAGAAACTCAAGAAATCTCTGTGCGTAAGGGACAAGACCGAAGACCTTTGTTGGATTCCCATGGTCTTTGGGCCCTCAGACGATACTGCATCACTCATCGGTATGATTCTGTCATTGACATTACTAAATGGGCCCAGGAATACTTCCAGAAACCACTGTCGGTAAACAAAATCTGCCATGCCATCTGCAGATACCAACTAAACCTCACGGATGCAGTTTCGTCCGGGCTAAAGAGGAGGCAGACCTTCCAGTGTGTTATCAGGGTTCAGTCCAAAAGCCAACTTCTCTGATGGTATGGGGGTTCGTAAGTGCATAAATTATGGGCAGCTTGCTTGTTTTGGAAGGCACTATGAATGCTGAAAGGTATATAAAGATTTTAGAGCAACATATGCTCCCCTCCAGATGACGTCTATTTCAGGGAAGGCCTTGTGTATTTCAGCAGGACAATGCAAAACCACATACTGCAGCGATTACAACAGCATGGCTTCATAATAGAAGAGTCCATGTGCTGAATTGGCCTGCCTGCAGTCCAGATCTTTCACCTATAGAGAACATTTGGCACATAATTAAATGAAAAATACGTCAAAGTCAACCACAAACTCTTCAGCAGCTGGAAACCAAGGCAATCAGGTAATAATGGGACCAAATTCCAAGACGTCTTCAAACTGTTTTGAAAAGAAGAGGAGATGCTACACCATGGTAAACATGCTTCCGCCCAAAGTATTTCGAAATGAGCTCATTTTGTGCATAAAATTGTACATTTTCTCAGTTGAAACATTTGTTATGTTATCTATGTTCTATCGTGAATAAAATATTGGCTCATGTGATTTGAAATTCTTTTAGTTTTCATTTTATTCAAATAAAAAAAATGTCCCAACATTTCTGAAATTCGGGTCTAGAAACAAACTATCATAAATCTAATATTACATAAATTAATATTTTACTGAATTTTTGATTAAATAAATTCAGCCGTCTTTCAAAAAATAAATGAACAAAAAGTCTTAATTATTTCAAACATGTTAACCAGTGTGTACATAAAATAATGCATGTAAACTAAGTAGCATTTATTATTATCATAGGCTATATACCGTACACAAAATTAACAATTGTCATTTTTAATTCAGATAGTTATTTTGGAAGATAGATTCTGTAGTTATTTGGTTTTATTGCTCACAATATGTTTTTGTTTTGTTCAAGCTGCTTCAGTGTTACATACACAACCTGAATGCCTGACACGTTGTAATAACGACTGCTCAACTCGGAGGCAGTAGAATTAAGGAATGTAGCTAAACATTTCAAGAAACTTTTTTTTTTTTTGCATTTAACATGCACATAACTTTAAACACTACATTCTGCTGAGAATATTCATATACTCATGCATTAGATAAATTCCAATATTTCTGCACATACCAAAAGTACCATTTTAGTGTCAACGTTATCAAGGCAGCTTGAAGTCTTTTCATAGAAACTGACTGAGTCAGCAGACTAACAAAGTTAGGCATCTCAGCAAGGCATCTCAGTGCGTATCTGACAAGTTTGCCTTTCTGACATATCTAAAAATGAGGCAAAAATATTTCTTTTCATAATGCTAGCTTTACTTGGCAAAAGAGACAAGAATTTGAAACAGCTTAAAATGTTGTACTGTATTGTGTAAACATAACATAGCTACATAGCCATTATTTCCTCAATAATTAGACATTTCTGAATTAGATTCAAAGTTGTCTTGCACTGTTAAAATGTATCTATGTATATATGTATAAAGCAGTAGGATTCAGAGATTCAAACTATATTTTGGGAAACTGACCTCAATTTGTTGTTTTTTTAATTATTATTTTTATTTTATTTCTTTCTTTTTTATTTTATTCTATTAAGCTATTTAGTCTGATTTGTTATGCTTACATTTTTATGTTACGATGGAAACAAACCATTGGACTTTTTCATTCTGCATTCCACTTCTTTTTTTTTTTTTTTTTTAGCACAGTGAACTGAAAAACAGACTTATTTATGACACATTTCCATCTCACAGATGTTTTATGGTCATAATTGGTGTGTTGATGTGACATTTCAATTATTTTTTTGGATCGTGTCAAGATTTGAATCGTACATTCTTTGGCTGTAACATTCTCACGCAGACACACGGTCGCTACACACACAGTTGGCCTGACTGTAAGTAACTTGTCTTTCTGATGGTGGTAAGACGTTAGATTTACTGATGGGGTCTATGTGCCTCTCACTGGGTGGTGGAGCTAAACTTGCTGCGCTGAATCAGCCGCAGATGTGTGAAGAGCAAAGCAGCTACAAGCATGTGTGCGGCGCTCAGAAATGGAGAGCGATTCCCTCCGAGACGCCAGATGACATTCGGGTCAATTTAGCAGTTAAATAAGAGTGAGGCCTCTGGGGGATGCTTGTTACAGTTATTTCTGAGGTACTATTCACAGCATTTCTCAGTACGCTTTTGATACCAGCTATAGCAGCAATGAGTAACCAGTCTCAAGATTGAGTCTTCATGGGTTTGTAAATGTTTTAACAGTGTTTCTGAGCTGCATGAATCAGTTAACGTGAAATGGAACATACGTCTCTGTGTGTTGTGTGCATGTCTTTTCATGCATGTCTGTCTGTGGTGTGTGTAGCTGCTTTATGCAACTTTTTCTAACATGAGTTGAATTTCTGTGTGTACATGTGCCTCTGAGTGCATGCACTTACAAAGAAGTACCCTTTTTTATCATTGCATTTTTCTAATAACTCATACCATGAAAATATCGTGATGAAATGTAATGTAAAATTCTCTGGATGACATTTCCTGTGAATTAATATAACAAAATGTATGTCTTGATCTAACCTCTTATGTTTAAGTGCTTGTATTTAATGTTGTATACCAATGTAATGTGGGGTAAATATATTAGTGTTTTTTTTTATTATGTATTGTATTTTTATAAGTAATATAAATACAACACTAATAAGCATTTCAGAAGTTTTGAGATCAGTAAGATTTTGTATTGCTTTTGAAAGAAGACAAGTTTTATGCTTAGCAAGGCTGCATTTGTTTGATTGAAAAAAATCAGTAATATTGTGAAATATTATTGCAATTAAAAAAATGTCAATTTTAATATATTTTAAAATGTAATTTATTCCTTTGATACAATGCTGATTTTTTGGCATCCATTACTCCTGTCTTCAGTGTCTCAATATACTAATTAACTGGTCATGGAATATTTCTTATTATTATCAATGTTGAAAACCTTGTGTTGCATTGTTGTGCCAAGCATTGTGCTGCTTGCTTGCTTTTTATTTATTTATTTATTTACGTGTGTGGACACCATGCAAGTTTATAAAAAAACAACATTTATTTGAAATATATGAAACATTGCTAATAACTTTTGTAACATAAATGTCTTCACTGACACTTTTGATCAGTTAAATACCTGAATAGGAAACGTATTTATTTAAAAGAAAAGTATTTATTTAAAAGAAAATTCTTACAGACCACATTTTTTATTAGTAGTGTATATCTAAAATTCTATATTATAAAATTATAAATTATATATTAAACTATTTCCTAACTTTTGTTTGTATATTTCACTTTTTTAACCCTCTACCGCACACATTATGATAGACCTAAAAAAAATATATATATAAAAAAAAAAAAAAAAAATGATATATGTATGACTCTTTTTCTTTTCTTGGAATGGCTTAACTTGAAGTGCTGTAAAAAAAAAAAAAATGGGAAAAAATATTATTTTAAGGTACTTTATTATTTGTTGCCAACAACATTCAATAGTGGATCTAACTTAGAATAAGTGTACGTTTATTTAATATTTTTCCTCAGAAATGTTTATGGTGATTCAATTGGTGTTATTATAAGCTTTAACACACACTTATAACCTTATACATACTTTCCAACAATTTCTGCTTTTATTTATTCCATTCTTTTTAGCTGAATAATGCTTTATAGTCTTTGCATTTTTTTTTCATTTTTCATGAATATTATTTAAATTTCAAATTTATACAGTTATTATACAAATATAATGCTGTATAAAACACTGACATAAAACCAAAAACAGTTCATGAAATTTCAACATTACGCAATCTTATGCGAGGAAGACTATGAACTTGAAGCTGTCTCTTAAAGAGCCAGTGGCAAGGAAATGAACACAAAGTGTATGTTGCCATATGGCTAAAACATGCGGTAGAGGGTTAAGGACTTTACTGTTGTTAAAAATTATAAGTAATACAAAAAGAGTAGTACTACCATCTAACATCACCAAACGTCTTGTATTTGAATATGTAGACATTTGTGGATTTACTTGTCATATGGCCTACTACATTTATTTATTTTTTTGGTATGTTTGAATTTTTTCAGAAACATATGATGCGTGTTGTGTGCTTATGCTCATGCCAGTGCGTGCAGATCGTGGGCAGGTCTGAGTATCACTCAGCGTCAGCTCCGGCCTGGCTGCTAGGCGTTCTGCTCCTCCTTCTGCCATACACAGGAAGAGCTTGACTCCAGCATCTGTGTCTCTGTTCGTTATGTCTAAATCAGCACTCTGCGCTCTGACAGAGGACTGGAGCAGAACATAATGTCTTCTCCCTTCGTGAGGGGCCATGGCGGCCCAGCACCCCTACGAGTGGGGGAGCGAAAGAGGAAGCCGTTCTCTGAGAACGTTTTCAAACGGCTGTCAGATCCTTCCTCTACCATTCGGGAAACCTGTGCTATGCACCATGCTGATTTGTCACTCAAAATGGCTGACATGGCTTGTTATTGTATGAAAGGTTGAATATTTTTTCACCTCTCTCTTTTGACTGTTTATTTTTTGCTGGTTTTATCTTGCACCAGTCTTGCAGAGAAAGGCAAAGAGTGCATGCATCTCATGGGTGACCATATGCAGGATGACTGCAGCGTTTTACCATATGTTCATAGCATTCATGGCATGTGTGTGTGTGTGTGTGTGAGGGGGGACTAGTGTTGCATGATGGAATATGAGGCAGATCTTTTGTGTTTAACTGTATATATTCACATAACTGGTTATGCATCATGCAATACTTTCTAAAAACTGCCTTGTGACAGTGCACGTAATGCACGCAGTGCAGTTAAACTACACAAAAACTAATTTGGCTGATTTTATTGAGATTTTTTACAAGGTTTCTTACAGACGTGTTTCATAGACTGCTGGCTTTTATTGTAAGCCATTACAAAAATATATATAATTAATTTTAAATCTCATCACAAAACAAAAAAAGGCTTTTTGTAATACATAAACGCATAAATATATTGTTAGTGTACATAGGGGTTAACATTAAGTCAAGTATAAGAAGTATAAAACTTAGTAGTATTAGTGAAGTGCACAAATAATACATAAATAGTAAACTATTATTATGATGTAGAGTTCACCTAAAGAAATCTTACAGGTATAACTATAATATAAAAACTATGAATCTAATAGTTAAATATGTCAAGCTGTTGGATAAAAGTATATACAGTAGCTATTAAATTCACCGTATATCTTTAAGTTCACTTGCAGTATAGTTCACAGTTGGAATACAAAAGAAAAAAAAATTGATTGGAACAGTACTGAAAGTTTAGTATTACGCTTAAAGTACATTTTATTTTTTACAATTTCATTTCAAGCAAGTATATTATAAGAAAATAGTTTTTAGCATATTTACTGCATACAATGTACTTGGAAAATTGGTTGACTTCTTTTGATCAAATCATTTGCTGCTCTCAATTTATGTAAAAACAAACAAACAAAAAAAATTTGACATCTGGTTTTGTTTCAGTTCATGTTATCATGTCTTTTATTTTAAAGTTTCTCATAGCCATAGATGCATTCATACCATGTCATAATTACCATAATTCCAGGATGTCAACATTTGATGTTCTACTTGTACTCTGATTTATGCTTTTCTATGGCAACACTATCAACACCATAGCACTCACATGATCCAGATTCAACTCGTGATTACAACTTGTTATCTCAGATTGCTCTGAGAGCTACCGCCAACTGACTGCCGCAGATTCATATGTGACCCTGGACCACAAAACCAGTGATAAGGGCCAGTTTTTTTTAAACTGAGATTTATATACATCATCTGAAAGATGAATAAATAAGGTTTCCATTGATGTATGGTTTGTTGGAATAGGACAATTCTAAATTCCTAGAATAGGAATATTTGGCCGAGATACAACTATCTGAAAATCTGTAAACAGAGATTACAGAAAATTGAGAAAATCACCTTTAAATTTGTCCTTAGCAATGGTCCTTAGCAATGCATATTATCAAAAATTAAGTTTTTATATTTTTTGGTAGGACATTTACAAAATATCTTCATGGACCATGATCTTTATTTAATACCCTAATGATTTTTGGCATAAAAGAAAAATCGATCATTTTGACCCATAGCTGCAATGTATTTTTGACTATTGCTACAAATATACCTGTACGATTTAAGACTGGTTTTGTGGTCCAGGGACACATATAGGCGCTACTTAGGAGCTACCTCCAAGGACTTGGAACAGCTCAACGTCACGTGTTTACATCTCAGAATTATACACTCTAAAAATGCTGGGTTAAAAAATAACCCAACCTTAACCTAGCCGCTGGGTAACTATGGGACAGAACACGCGCTGGGTTGTTTTGACCCAAGTGCTGGGTTTAACCATTTGACCTGACACGGCGTGAACACGACTCTTGTTTCTTGTTTTGTCACGATTCCCTGTGCCCTTCATATGAAATTGCCATGTGCTTCCTTTACTTCATGTGTCTTGTTGTGATTGGTTCATTGTCTTGATTACTTTCAGGTGTTTATTGTTAAGTCATATGTCCCTATAATTTAACAATAAAACTGTACATGAGTCCTCAACTCCGTCTCACCATCAGTGGATAAAAGCGAATTTCATGAGTCCCAGTACGCTATATAATAAGACAGTGGTTTATAATTAACAATTACTAAATACAAACACATTTTGTAGATTTTGATCTAAGAACACATTCTACAGATTACTGCAAGAATGTAAAGCAAGTTTTTGTGTTGCAATACCCTTACCAAAAAGTAGTATACTTCAAGTTTATTTTATTAAGTATACGTAAGTAAAGTTCAAGTATATTTTAAGTATACTTTATGTAGTAATATCAATGAAACAAATATCAGACTAAAAGTATACTTTCCTATTTTTAGTGTAAAATAAGTATACTAATAGCACACTTGAATAAACTTCTTTTTTCGTAAGGGTAGGCCGTCACTATCAATCCTCTTTTCTTTCTTGGACACAGCAACAGTAAAGCTTCAACTAATAAAAGCACTTTCACAGACTAAAGAAAGTTATTATTTATGCTTTTCCAGCCTTGCGTGTGTAAAACAGTGTTTGCATATTGTATGAATAAGTGAGTATATATGTCCTACCCCCGTTGTTTGTTTCTGTTCCTTTTATAATTGAAAAAATGTTGACATCTGTTTTGTGAAAAGCAGAGTGACAAATAGCCTAGGAAACCCGTTGCCTTTAAATTATTAAGTAAATAATAATTTAAAAAAATAAGTTAAGTGAACTGTCAAATTCACTTAACTTATCTTTTAAAATTATTATTTACTTAATAATTTTAAGGCAACAGGTTTCCTCATTTTTTTTTTTTAAGTAAACTTATCACTTTTTACAATGCATGACCTTTTAAAAATTGCTCATTGACATCGAGCAGCTAAATCTGAATATAAATACAGATTATAGCAGCAAATTTTTTTTTTTTTATTATTATTATCCCCAAGGAGAACTTTAGACATTACAGCAGAATAGACAAGATAGAAAAAAGAGAACAAATATTATCGCAAAAAGTGTTTCATTGGATTAAAGTAAAAATTTTGCGTCAACTCGTTACATCTAATTACTTTACTTTTTATCAACTTTAAATTTTTACTTTGAAAATAATTAACTATCCATTACTTAGCCAAAGCAAAAAGAATCCTTGAATCAAATAAAGTTGTTGAGTTTAATGAAATCTCAAATTATACTTTGTCTTAATGTTTTCTCTTTGTATTAACTTAATTACATCTAACCAAATATCCAACCAAATACAATTTAAAATATTAATGTAGTATAAAGACATTTATTTACTTTCAGAATGTGTAATTTTATCATCTAAGATGAATGACTTCAAGCATCAAACTTGACAATTTATTTTGTCATAATACAAATAATTTTACAATGTGTACATATCCTCATACAAATACACACTGCCTATTAATGTAAACATCATAAACTTGACAATTTTTGTCATAAAACATTTCTACAATGTGTATAGTATTGTTATAAAAACACATACTGTATAACAGTTTTTAGTATCCATATACGACACACTGGATACAGTAAATTCACCATAAGAATCAGTTACGGTTTCGAAGAGAAACATGCAATCTTGCCATGAACAGTCAATCAGAACTGACTACAATCAAACCTTTAGATTTCTTCTGAAGTTAAAACAAGTTTGGCACAAAAACTGGTTTAAAATGGACAGTGTAAAACCAAACACTTTTAATAAAACACCTACCAAATTAGCCAATGGTAGAAAGAAAAAAAATCGTCTTTTCACCTTCATGGAATAGTTTACCCAAAACTGAAACTTCTCTCACAATTGTCATAAAATGTCTCTGAACCAAATTTAATTAAAGTTAAATACTTGAATAGCTTAAGGAAGAATTTTCATTTTTGGGTAAACTATTTAACTAACCCTAGATAAAACACAAGTTAACCAAGATGAAACAAATTAGGTTTAGTAAACAGTAGTACAGTTAACTTTGTATGAAAGGCTTTATACAGTCCAACATCTTTACCATCAGCAGAACATTGTAGCTGGGTCAAAGGAAACAAATTTACTCCTGCAGCTTTGAAGAGAGGTTCTGCACCCTTCGGCTCATCTGCTTACTCTCTATGATTATTTTTTGAAAGGCCTCAAAGGTATATTTGAGTCCTTCAGGATATTTTAAGTTCAGTGCATAAATGAGTCCAAACATCATGGCACAGGCACATGCAACAGAGGGCAACTCATTTAGTACTTCCACACCATCAATGACAATGGAAATGTCCAGTGCACGACTAAGAGCATCACTTTCACGGATCACAAAAAATGCCATGGTGGTCTTTTCAAATTCTCTCTCCGCTTCCTCCCTCTGGTCAGCCTAAAAACACACAAGAATAGAGAGTAATTGAGGGACTGTGGAAGAAAAAAAAAAAAAAAACACCCCTTCATCTGAAATTTTAATACAAAATTCAAAACGTCTGTTGTTAACTTTCATTAAAATATCTTCATTTGTGTTCAGCGTAAACATACAATTTGTACGGTTTATTACAAGAGTAGAGTAAGTGATGACAAAATGTTCATTTTTGGATGAAAACGTACTTTTACACTCTCTTTGGCTTTGAAAATGCTTTTAAACTCTTGTACAATCAAACGCTCCTATGTGTTGACCATTGTAGACAATCACAGACATATTTGTTGAGTGCAGTACCACAATGGCCAATCAGTGGCATTTATCAATCTACACAACAGTGTTCAAAATGCATTTTTGGGTCAACCAACCCCTTTTAAAGGGGGTTTATCATTTACACGCCCTCTTGTCATTTCAAACCTGTATGAATTACTGTCCTCTGCAGAATTTTGAACAAAGTTGGTAACAGAACAGCACAGCCCCCATTCACTATTATTGCATGGACACAAAACCAATGCAAGTGAATGGGGGGCGCTTAACAACATTCTTCAAAATATATTCGTTTGTGTTCTGGGGAAGAAAGTCACACAGGCTGATGTGTAAATGATAACACAATCACTTGAACTACTTTAAAGCGATGTATCACTACCAAATCATAATTTCCCCACGTTTTACTCACCGGGTATGCTGGTCGACGCGATACGTTAAAATAAGTGTTTTGGCACGTCACTAAAGACATGTGTTTGGGCCTTCATGTAAAGCTAACGTTATGTGTTAACATTAATCATAAATGAGAGACCATACTAGTAAGCAGAGCGAATACCTTGCGAACGCGAGCTTCATCAATAAAAATCATAATAATAAAGTTTCATAACAACGTTAAGTCCATACAAAGCATCTGAAGCGTACATGTACTTTATACAGTATCGCACTCCAGCATACCCAAAACAGTCTTTATACTACGTTTCAATATCAATCCATCTCACCTCAAGCAGTTTACTTTAATTTTTTTATTTCTACTCGGTTTAACATCGTGATGAGGGAAACTTGTAAACCTTCTAGCCGAGTTACAGCCGTCAAACTACTTACAGTAACTTACTTTACACTAACAAGACTTACTTTTAATTTAAATCAACCAAACTTTTTACATAACATGTAAGCTAGACAGAAAATTAAATGTTTTCAGTTAGATCAAGTATAGCAACTTCTTTAGAGTAATGACATGCCTTGTCCACTTTTTTCAGTGTAGATATTGCAGACCTCCATATCTGTCACTGACTAGCAACAACAAATATAAAACCATGGCTTATGGCTGTGGCGTAAACTAAACTGTATTAGTTATCTAAAATAATTGGAAACGCCCTTTGAAATGACCTACATATTCTTTCTGTTTCAATATTATGACAAGAAAGAAAACTAGGCTATACTATGTTCCAGTATAAAGCAACATTTTAACATCCTCCGTAAGTTGATTTCCACACTACTCTGCATTTCCATAAACAAGCCGCTGTTGGTGTTTGACTTTTACCTCCAAATGGCCGTTCTTCTTTTGCCTTGCTTCACAAGCTTCACATTTCCCTCCACTTGTCCAGGCTGTAAATTAGATTGTTTAAAAGTCATTCTGCCCACCTTAATTGACATCGTTTCCCTCACATCTTGACCTAACTGCCCATGGCAATGTTCATTACCCCCGTTTCTCTCGCAGTCGCTGCATTTCACATGTATTCACCTCACATCTCCCGTCAGTTGCCCCCGAGAGAGGGAAAACCTCTCCATTACTTCTACATCTCATCTCAGACTTAATGGACAGCATTCAGCATTTCACTCTATTCTTTTTTCATAACATCAACATTTGCCTGCCTGAAATGGATGCTAAAATATCAAAATGAAGAAAACAAAAGCAGATGGTTCAATTTGCCTGTAGTGCTGCACTGAGGTGTTAAAGCAATGCCCTTATGTGTTTGGCTCCCAGTATCAAGAGGAAACATGGGCAAAGCCGTAAACACGTCACGTGGATAAACAGGTCCAGATGAGAGAGATGGATAACAGGGAGCAGATAGATTTACCTCAGGCACTGCAGTGGCCTGCTAAACTCAGGGGGGGTTCTAAAAGAGTGTGTCCTGTCTTCGTCCAACCTGAGAACAGCAAGGGGCTAAACATGTTCCACCTCAGCGCTTCCAGCGTGCTAAGAGAGCCATTAGAGTCAAGACACGAGCGTGAGCTAAAGAGAAAAGAGACGGGACCTCAGGTTGGCGGCGGTACAAGCCCGAACTCGCCCAGAGCGCCGTGAGAGAGAACGACGTGGAGACTAAGAGACTTCGTGGCCTGCTGGAGTTGACCCCACCGCGGGAGACTGCGTAACAGGGGAGCTGGAAGTCCAGTACATGCCATCAAAGAGAATGAGAGAAAATGAATACCTCAGCCGAGAACATACTTACACACACTCTCAGAAATGTTAGGTTTTAACACACATGTTGAATGAATGTTACTGTGTGCTTGTCATGAGCGATGGTTTCCTCTTCTCAGGCATTTAGCATGGGGCCAAATTCTGTTGTCTGTTTGGATTTGATAGATGACTCCTTGCGAACAGGAAACAGGAAATAAAGCACAGTGCAGTCAGACCAATCACACTGTTGCCCTCATAATAAACGGGGTCATTGAGTGAAGCGGATGCCTTTTCCATTTCGAAAAGGGTGTGTTTTTTTTTCGATTGTTGAACAAGTTAAAACTTTTTACGAAGGAGGTCTTTAGAGTTTTCTATGAGTTTAAGATTTTTTGTTTAGATTACCTCAGATTAACTCAGTATAAATTGACTTTTAACTTTTCAGTATCACTATCCTTGTAGTTGTGGTCACTCTAAAATTAGAAACATTTAATGCATTTGTACAAATACCAACGTTTCAGTATTCAAATTTTTTTAACCTTCAAAAGTGCTTATTTTCCATTATTTTTTATTTTTTTTATTTTTTTTACATCATTTAAATCTTCAAATATTCTATTAGATAAATAAACTGCTACTAAATTACATTGTGCCATCACAAACTAATTTAAACATTCATAATTAACTATGAATTCAAAGGTTGACAGTTTGACAGTTAATTATACATTATTAGCTTTTTCAGTGTCATGGCACTATAAGGTGGTTATTAGAAAAATATTTTAATAGTGTTATTTCTAAAAAAAAATTATTTATTATTAAATAAATTATTAGTTATTTAGGTAACTCTGTTTTACAGTGTCCTTGTTACACATTACATAACTATAGTAGAAACTAACAGTAAATTACAAGCAACTAACGCTAAACCTATAAATACATGTTCTTAATTAATAGTACTCATTTGTGTAACTATACTGTAGCAAGAACATCTTAAAATAGAGTCTAACCATTGTATACTATACATGTCAGGTCAATCTATGAAACGAATGCTTGCTTATCACTTATCAAACCATAATCTACTAAGTAACTTCGCAAATAAATGCCAACTTATTCTTATTACACCAAACCTAACCTAACAGTCTACTAATACTGTAATGAGTTAGTTGACATGTAGTCGCAAATTAATTCGATTTTGGTACTCATAGTATAGTGACCATGAACCATGCAAACGGTCAATCAAAAAAATAAAACAAAATAAAATAAAATAAGGGAAAGCAACAGAGTCCATAATAAAATCCAAATCTGGTTTATTTAGAGATGGGGATTTAAAAGATTTTACAAACAAATCCAGTGATGGCTTCCTTACTCAACAGGTAAAATACTTAATTTAACTAATAGTTCACGAGTTCACACTTACATATATTTAGCACGAGTTACGTAATGCGTATTTGGCGAGTATGGTAATATGTAGTTGGCGTGCTGTCCTGGGGAAGGGCTCTGAGATCGGGAATGGCCCGAACCCAGAGTATTGGTGGAGAAGGGGTGGTGGAGGTATGCTGATAGACCGTGAAATGAGTGGAGGTATGTCAGCTGTATTTATGTCCGTGAGTTGATTGACTTGATTACGTACCACTTGTGTTTAATTAGGCTAAGTATCTGACGTGCTCATCCCGAACTTTGTTAATAAAACATCATATAACCATGTAGCTCTCTAACAGTAGCGTGAGTCAAAGACTTTAGAAATAACAAGATAGTGCACGCATATACAGTATGGGAGAAAGTGCAATGCAAAATATAGCAAAATAAGTCCCGCCTTCTAAATACGCGCCAATGGCCAATTGGTCTTAGGACTGTACATGTGCATTGACTGGACCAGCCTGAAATTCAAGCTTTTAAATGCTATTTGAACATAAGAAACTAAATTTATAACAAGCAATTTTGTAGGTTTCATGATCTCCCTATTTAATTAAACTGGACTTGCATGCCCAAAATAACTGCCTGGAGGCTCAAATATGGACGCCAAGTGAATAGACTTTCCTTAAAAGGGACTTTTAGCTATTGTAAAGGGCCATTTTATTTTGGGTTCTTGTAGAACTGGTCTGGATTTTATTTGCAATGATGGACCAATTTAGCATCAATTATAAATATAATGGGTTGCAAAATGAACAACATCTTCAGCTCTCTCTAGTCAACTTGCGACCCTTTTCATCTAAACTGATTCTCTCTTGAGCCTGTGTTTTGGTTGCCTTTCAGATCTGAGGCTTAGAACTGACAAATTGTAAACTTTTCTATGTCATTTATTTAAAAGCCTCAATGTTTCCAATTAATCAAAACAACAGCATAAGACTTAACTGCACTAATGACATCTTTTTTACATTTATTCATTTTAGCTGACGCTTTTATCCAAAGCGACTTACAATTACTATATATGTCAGAGGTCGCGCGCCTCTGGAGCAACTAGGGGGTTAAGTGTCTTGCTCAAGGATACATTGGTGTCTCACAGTGGATTCGAACCCGGGTCTCTCACACCAAAGGCATGTGTCTTATCCACTGCGCCATCACCACCCTAGATTTCCTAACCACATTCTTCCATGCAGAGTCGAAGCACAACCAACCAAGGGCGTAGGTTTGCGGTTTGCTTTTGACATCGGTGGGGACATAAAAGCGCACAGTTTTCTAACATAATTACTTTAACTTCTTATGTCAATGGTATGACCTTTCAGATTTGTCTGAAATTACAAAAACATATACATATATTTAATTGTTTGATCAAAATTATTTCTAGGGACAGTTTGGTAGTCGCTGGATATTGGTAGGGACACGTTCCTTGCGTCCCCCCCTAATTCTACGCCACTTCAACCAACACAATGTTCCAAAAGTTACATTGTGTTGCTTTAAGATCATGAAAGTACTTTTCAATACTTAATTCTTAATGTAAGAGGGTTGACATTTCATAAATGTTCACTGTTAGCCAAAGCAGGTCACTCAAACGGTGAAGAAAAACAAACAAACAAAAAAGGTAGAAAACTAGTTCTACCGTCGCTTTCACTAGGGTCACTGTCCTGAATGTGGAGCTGTAATGTTGACCTGCCAAAGGTCAGCTTCAAAAACACACTTAAAAAAAAAAGCTCCCAAGCACAAAGACTTCCCTTATTCTGTGTTGTTGACTTTAACACACAGCGGCCCCTGGCTCCTGAACCCGCCGGCCTTGAGGGAGGAGTCCAACAATGTTTCTTGAGTGAAGTTCTCTCAGCAGGTGGAACTTCAAACAGGTCTCAGACCAGGGCCACCTCTGGAGGCCGGCCAGGCATCGGATGGCTGTTGTGGTGGCTGTCCTCGGTTTGACATGCTGGAAAAAAAAGCGGGCTTGTTCCACACAATTGCAGCTCCCTACGTTAAAATAACACCATAACGTCTGGGAGGGTGCACCCTGAATCGCTGCCCCCCCACACACAAATGCCCCGCTTCATTGGTCCCTGCCTTTGAAAGAGAAATGCTTGAGCAGCAACCGAATGTGTCGGAACATATGTCGACCAGGACAGTGTGTGAAAGTGACATTTGTGACGTCAAAGGTGTGAGATAGTGAGAGTGAACCAGTGTCTTTGATCTTAGACTGTTCAATTTTGTTCATTGTTTTTGCATAAAATAAGCACCTCCATGTCCAAAGTCCAAAGATGAATATCAAATGCATTTCTTTAGTACTCAGTAAGTATGCAAAGATGTCCATGTAGAAGATGGCCATCTTAAAAGAGCCCATCTGTCTTTTTTTGGGTCTCCGATTCATGACCCAAACTTGACCCTTCTTCTCTGAGTCATTAGAATGAAAACATCCTGCAGTGGGGATGGCTGTTCAGTGCCTGAAACATGCGAAGGAACAAGGCTTTCCATCTCATTGGCTCGATTTCAAAAGGCCCAGCGGAATGCAAAACCTGTCTCAAATATGCTGAGCGGACCACAGCAGACAGAACAGCCTTGACTGCTCACTAACTCATCACTGGATCTGCTGGATCTTCTACTGAGGAGTCAAGTGGAAATGTGAGCTTAAATACAGTAATCAATTTAAAAATTGCTGAATGGGTTTAAGAGAAATGAAAATTATGTCATCGTTTACTCGCCCTCATGTCAATCCAAACCTGCATGCATTTCTTTCTTCTGAGGAACATAAAACAAAATATTTTGATAAATGTTTGAAGCTTAGCCATTTTGGTGACTGTTGGCTTCCACTGTATGAACAAAAAATGATCCACAGGAGAAAGAATGTCATAAAGTTTTGGAATGACATGACAATGAATAAAAGAGAACAATGTTTAAAATAGATGTCATCTGGAGGGGAGCATATGTTGCTCTAAAACCTTTATATACCTTTCAGCATTTATAGTGCCTTCCAAAACATGCAAGCTGTGCACACCGTATGTACTTATGCACCCCCATACCATCAGAGATGCTGGCTTTTGAACTGAACGCTGATAACGCGCTGGAAGGTCTCCCTCCTCTTTAGCCCGGAGGACACAGCGTCTGTGATTTCCAACTAGAATGTCGATTTTGGGCTCGTCTGACTATAGAACACTTTTCCACTTTGGAACAGTCCATTTTAAATGAGCCTTGGCCAACTTTTTTGAGTCCTGTAGCAGGCATCAAATTTGAAATTATCTCATTTAGTGGATAAAATGTAAACTTTTTCCTTTTAAACATTTATGTTCCCTATGTTCTATTGTGAATAAATTATTGGCTCATGTGATTTGAAAGTATTTTAGTTTCATTTTATTCAAATAATTTATTTATTTTTTTAATTTAAAAATGTCCCACATTTCCGGAATTTGGGTTGTAAATGGGTTGTATTGCTTTCTATTTTGATGTCAGTCATTCAGACGATAAAGCATTGAACAAATGTTTGACAAAAATTAGATTTTTATCAATTTCCAGTGCATGTAAAGCTTTGGAAAATCAGTGAAATTTAGACATGACTTCGGACACCACAAACCCACTGAAGACTGTGAGTCTGTCCCATTTTTGCTTCATTTTCATTTGTGTCAAATGAAATCTACCCTGAGTGAGGCACAAAAAAAAAAAAACCTTCGATAGATTTAAATGAGGAAATGAGAAAGCATGCTTTTAAGATGTAGAATCTATTACAGTGTTTGGTGTACTGCTATGATGAAGGAAATTCCAATGAACACAACTTTGTCTAATTTATTTTTAATTCAGCCAGATCAGCCAGTGTGTCTTCTAGGGAACACAAAATCCATTTAAAAGTGCACTGATATCAAAGGCCTTGTACAAATGTTCTCATCAAAGCAGTCAGACAAAGAGAAAAAGACTCGGGCGTCCTGACTGTGATAGTGCGTCTCATCAATACAGCAAAAGAGGACGCACACGCTCATACATGCATGTTCTTTATGTTAGCAAATTGCATATTTTCTTGGAAAAAGGAATTTGAAGAGAGATAATGACTGTGAAGGATAAAGACACAATAAAAGGCCATTTCATTGTGATCGACAAGGAACCCATTTGAGATGATGCAGTGAGGAAACGCGGAAAGGGAGTGAATGCTATTTGATCTGATGCTGATTATCCAGCAATTTGAATTGGTGATATGAACTCAAGATAATCTTCGGGGGGCTATTTGAAACAGGGGAGAGGGGGCGTAGTCCCCAATGAAAAATGCCTGAGTTTCAAAAAACACAGCAGGTACGTAGGTCACCCTGACTACCATCTCCGGTCCTGAAAGGCCTCGGCATTGTGAAGGACACCAGTTAGCGAGCAAAGCACTGGTCATTAGAGCCAGCCTTTCTAATCCAACACTGGAAAACTCACCAGGCCAGCTCCAGCCTAGGTTGTCATTTAAAGTCCTGTTTGTGCGCTCCAGAGGAGCTCCGAGGGCTCAATTGGCTAAAATTGCTCTTCTGGAGACTTCTGACTTCTGAACGAAGCTGATTTTGAGTTCTTTTAGAGTTCCAAGGTCATTCAGCCGTGACGGCGACTCGTTTTAGGAAAATTGTGAAGCAGTCTTGGCTAAAAAAAGGCCAGTTTGATAGGCGTGTATTTATGTTGGTTTGGTGCTGGTCCACCACCATAGACTTGCTATTCACTAGTATGGTCTTTCTGGTTGACCACAGGAAGACTTGGACATCCAAGAACATCTAGCCATGCTAATGGTGTCTCCAAATCATGTGTTAGAAGATACTGTAACCCATAATGTATCTGAAGATGAAACCAAGCAAGAAAGAACAATAACCTCAGGGGGTCAAATTTTATTTTTGTTTGGCTTATGGTATCATGCAAATAAGGCTTCAGTGTTGTTGGATCTTATAGGTTTTGCCACCCTGGTGAGTGTTTATGGCTTTGTGGTTCAGTGGCGCTAGTTAGCTACCAAGCTTCATCTATATCCTCAAGTCAAGAGCAGGTGATTGTTGAAGCAGCGGTCTGATTATTTTTGCAAAGTAGATGGTGTTGAAACTAATCAAATGTGTCAGACAAAGACAGTGCTACATCCTCACCTTCTCATCCTGTCACCAGTACAAAGATAATGCGAGATTATTCCTTTTAGTGCTGTTTTAACCAGTGGGGAAAATGGCAAAACAGATTTTTGTGTTCAATTTAGTTGCTGAATTTAAAAAAAAATGCAGCTGTCAGCCCCACATTACTTTACCCATCCATAAATTCAAGAGGCGAATTATCGCTTGATAGTGAACATGTGGCTATTGAGGGACAGTGCTCTTTTTAATCGCCCGGCAGAACAAGCAGTCCATAAAGATGTCAAGACATTGTTAAATATTCATGGAGACAAATGAAGTAATGAATTAATGGACACATGAGTAATGGCTGGCTAATGTGATTAGAACAGACAAGTAATGCCCTTTGCCAGATCAATCTAACTCAGAGCATTAACCTGCAATACATCTTCCTCTCCCACATCGCTGTGATTTACACTGTGCTCGGTGCGCTGGGACGCTACATTGAGAAATGATTCAGTTTTTCCACAAAACATGCTATTACTTTGTTTTGTGTGCCTTGTTAAAAGAGCTATTATGAGATATACATTTAAGTTAGGAGGTGCTTGAGAGAAGTTTTTTTTTTTTTTATCTTCCTTGGTCATGCACTTACTTGAGAAAAGGTGGGGTATTAGTTTTCTAATTGTTATGGTGCAATGTAAAATGAATGAATGTATTTATTTATTTATGAATGAACGAGCCAATCAATCAATCCATTAGATACATGGGCACTTTTGAGTCATTTTGGTGTTTGGGTTTATATATTTTTTTGTTCAGTAGAGCATTGCTTTAGACAGATAGATAGCTAGAAAGAAAGAAAGAAAGAAAGAAAGAAAGAAAGAAAGAAAGAAAGAAAGAAAGAAAGAGAAAGAAAAATAATGAAAATAAATATGGCATCATGGCAGTCAATCACAATTCACATTTTCATTAATTCATTCATAAATAAATGAATACATACATACATACATATACTCAAGTTACTTTCTTTTTTTGTGGTCATGTCTTATTTAGTCTTTGGATATTTATTTATTTATTTATTTTTCTAAATCTTCACCAGTGTACTATTCTGTTTTATTTAAAGATGATTATTATTTGAATGAATAAATGAATTAATAAATTAAAATTATATAATAAATATAATATAATATAACAATATAATAAAATATTGTATGTTGATTATTTAAATGATTATGAGTATTAAAATGAATGAATGAAAATGAACAAATGTAAATTCTATAATATAATATAATATAATATACTACACTATAATATAATACAATAACATTTTGTACGTTAAGATTTATTAAACATATATAAAGGTTTATTTTAATTCTTTATTAATTCTTCAAAAACCAAGAATTACCCCCCCATGGGAATATGTGTGAAGGACCTTTAGGCACTCTGATCAATAGACTGCTCTCAGACGCACTCTAGAGGTTAGCGGTGGTATTAGGGAGAGTCATTTTTTTCCTTGAAATGCTATCCCATAACCCCACAAAGGGGTTGGACAACGATACCCCGGAGATACTTGTGTTTATGAGTTTGTGGTGCGCTCGGGGCGCTAAAGTAAAGTGAAAGTGGTGTGATACACGATGAGTGGTAGAATTACACGGAGGCTGCAGAAAACAGGATAAATACGAGCAGGATGGGCAACATTGCGTTTTATTATTCGGCTTTGATATAGTGTGTCTGTGGTCTTCTCTCGGTTTAAACCCCCCGTTACCCTGTAGCTTTATTAAGCTGGGCAGCTGAGTGCTGTCTGTTCCTCAAACAGACCTCCACACCCCCACCTCACACACACGCACACACACACACACACACTGAAAAGCTGCACACATTATCTCAGTTTTGCCCCTCGCTTTGAAGTTCACTTTGTGTCCCACACTGATCAAGGCCACAGGCAAAATATCAACTCCAGTAATGACACAAGCAAAGAGTGAGAGAGTTTATTTACATGGGTAAAGGGAAAGACACTTGTTTGAAGGCTTCAGAGAAAACAACATCCCTACATTTGGGCACAGCGGGGTTTCCGTCTGATTGACTGAGTGGACAAAGTTCTCGTAGTCCTCTTTTTGTTTGACGGCTTTTGAAATTCCCCCGGTCTGGGAATGGAACGCCTGTGGCAGAGGATGATAAATTAGAGGTACATACATTTCCCAAAAATCAGTCGGCACGCAGCTCTCTACGACGAGATTCTCTGAGATGCCATAAAGACGGACGGCTTGGATTCATTTCCCAAAAAATGAAGGGACAAAGAAAGTGTCACGCTCCTGAATCATATATTCATAGGCAAAACTGCACGCTGTTGATATGGTTCATCATGTCTGCCTCGACAACGTAATATATATCTTTATTTCACTCTGTGAGCTAATTCTGGAGAAAATAACTTTTTTAAAGAAACACTCGTAAACAATTCAGACAGCTATAATGTGTTATACTATTGAAAAGGCAATCATACTCAATATGCATTTACTGCATTCGTTTTGATCACATCAGCCTGATGATGGAACTAAATCATGAAAATTGTGTCAAATTCCGTGCTGCTGCATGAATCGTAAATGAAAATGTGACATTATTCAAATGATGCCACTTTAATGTACTTAAATCTAAATTACCAGATTTCTGAAATGCTGTCATCACTATATAAATGGCTCATAAAATTCAAAACGTACCTCTATATTTATCAATGTTTATTTACCTCATCTCATTTCCCCAAATGAAACGGCTTCAAAAACAGAATTTACATGTGATATAAATAGCAATGCAAGTCATTACCTTTCATTTAATATTCTACTTCAAATACCTCTAAATTTAACGATTTAGCTTGTCCTGCACTGCTTGTGCTGCATATACATATATATATATATATATATATATAATATAGTTTATTACTGTGTAGAAATTCCTACTTTATTTCAATAAACATTCTATAGAATACTAATCTGGACTTTTTGATGGTTATCTTATTCTACAAACTTCTTTGCAACTACATGTCAAGTAACTCTCACTAATTTGCAACTGCATGTCAAATAACTCTCATTAGAGTATTAGGGTTAGTAGAATATATTGTTACTTAACTTGCAAACTTTGCATGAGTTGCTAAAGTGGACTGTTGAAATACTGTTTATTAAGCTCTGGTCCCAGAACCATAAAATACTTGATGTCCTCTTTGCTATGTACATTGTTCAAATGCTCTTCAGATGGCTTGTTGTAAATGGGATGGGGGATGACACATGCTCCGAGAGCCCTCTTAACCTCCGCTTATGTGAAGTTACTTATAGAATGTCCTGAAGGTAAGAGCACAGCAGTGCAAGCGAGCACCACAGTCGACTGTACTGGAGTAATCTCTGCACTCCACACCTACCACTGACAGGAGCAAGACCTCAGAAAGACCTCTGGACCTTTAGACAGCAGAGAGAAAAACTCAGAAGGAAAGAAGGTGCTTACCGTGCACATGCATAGGCGGTTATTTAAAGGAACGTTATGAATCATTATGTAACCTATTGGAAACTGTATCTTCATTTAACCCGTAGAACACACACCAATAATTTGTTTTGCTGACTATATTTTATCAAAAACGATCATGCAGTATTAAATGCATTCTCTCTACTTTTTTTTTATAGCACATACAGCAAACAGTAATACAGTAGTTTTTCCCTTTCTTTCTTGATTTCTTGCTTGGTCTTTTTAGGTTGCTTAATGCTTGGTTTCAGGGTTTTAGTGAGGGGTTTTCCTGTAAGGTTTTTATTGGGTTTTTAAATATAAAGTGGTAGATAGAGAAAAAGTGTGTTTATTAAATTGGTACAGCAAGGCTTGTAATGTGGAAAACAAGGAATTGGAACTTGGTTCAACAGATGCAGAAATAATGTTGAAGTGTATGGTAAAAGAAAGGATAAAAATGGTTAAAAATTATTATTTTTATATATATATATATATATATATATATATATATATATATATATATATATATATATATATATACAGTATATAGAAATTTGGGATACTAATGAGATTTTATGTGTTATTGATGATGGAGTTTTATTCGTTTTTTTACATTTTAATTTGATTTTAATTGTTTTTGAGACAAAATTATACAGGCAACAATGTTGTTGTAATTCCTGGATTTACTGTAATAACAGAGATCTGTTCAACCTCAATATTTCTTTCTTTCTTTCTTTCTTTCTTTCTTTCTTTCTTTCTTTCTTTCTTTCTTTCTTTCTTTCTTTCTTTTCCCTTTCTCATTTTTGGGTGAAACTACTCTTTTAAATGTAATTAATTTATAGTCTTAATTTATAGGTGTGTCATTATTTTTGTTAAAAACTTTTTTTGAAAAAAATAAGTTATTTAAAAGTGCACTCGTGATTTTATTTCTTCATTAAATGTTTTATGTCTAATATGCATACAGTAAATTAATAAATAAATAAATAAAGTACATACAGCTGAAGACTCATGTTTAGTCACATAAAACCTTTATTTTACACAGAGCAGGTCGCCTCATGCACCTTAAAATTATTTCCATGTAAATATTTGTGAAATTTGCTAGCAGAATACTCATGTATATATGATGTACTTGTTATAGTAATTACAATAACTAGTTAATAACTAGGTACTAAACCTGAACCTACCACTTAACCTAAACCTCCCCATGTAGTTACTTTATATTACCAGTACTTTCTTAGGTAGGTACTGTAAAATAAAGTGCAACCAGAATCTTAGTGAAAACTGTTTCTACACCAAATATACTTGAGTGTGTGGATTGACAGGTTTTGATGAATTGACCAACCAAACAAACACAATTTCCTGTAACTATCAGCTATATGATTACATTTACATTTTACATTTATTCATTTAGCTGACGCTTTTATCCAAAGCGACTTACAATTTTGCTATATATGTCAGAGGTCGCACGCCTCTGGAGCAACTAGGGGTTAAGTGTCTTGCTCAGGGACACATTGGTGTCTCACAGTGGATTCGAACCCTGGTCTCTCACACCAAAGGCATGTGTCTTATCCACTGCGCCATCACCACCCCATGATCAAACATGTCTGGTTGCTGATTAAATTGATGACAAATATAGCTGTCCATATTATTTCTACAATGACATCAGTAACCAGAAACATTGACTTTTGTATGACGATGCATTCACACTGATAAAGTCCAAGACCACCGTCATAAAAGCTAGTGAAACAAACAAAACATAATTTACGTATTTTTAAACAATGCCCAGTGACTTAATACAAAGCAGGCATTTGTTGCTTTTATTGTTTCTAACTTCAACATTTGAAATCCTTCACGAATACTCCACGACTCAGAAGAGAACTTCACAAAGACGCGCCACTGCTTATGAGATCTGCTCATGTTCCTGTAGCAGAAGGACAAAAGCTCTGAGAAATACTTCATCTTCAGCATTGAACTTACAGCCCTTGCTCAAGAATCCTCAGCCCAGGCCTAATGGCCTTTATCATAAATATCAAAGCTGGAAAGGTTATGTTTAGATGGATACTTCTTTTTGTCCTTTTTAGAGTGTGTTTGACTGATACTGCGCTCGGGCTAATAGACGCCGCCTGATGGAAGAGGTTTTGGTGCGACTGCGTTAACAAGCAGGTTACATGTGGAGGTAATGCAACGCACGTGAAATATCAATGCTCATGTAAAGGTTACTTCAATATAACTTTCCACTAATGTAGCTTTGTCTATGTGAGCGAGTGGCGAAGGAAGATACTACACATGGATTTCATGCGTACACTTACACTTCTAGTTAGAGCAGGGTGACGGTTTTCACATCTGATCTCTGACATGTCATAAAAATCATTGATAATCCATTATTAAGCCTTCATCCGACTTAGCATGATACCCATCAGCGTTGCAGTACGCCTGTCAAACCCATGTACATAATGAATTTATTACATAGTAATAATAAAGCAAGCAGTTCCCTCAGGGAAGCGCTCCAAATTAAATCAATACTTGACCCTATGTCCATTATTCACTGTGACCGATCTCACGCAATACAGAGAGAGAAACCCACGTGTGGACGACTGCTGTGTGCGTGTCCTGAGAACGGACTTTTTTTTTTTTTTTTTTTTGCAGGTTGAATTGCCAACGAACAAAAACAATACCTTTCCCTGGACTCCGGCTCCCAGGTGCCCATTAGCGGAGACCTTTGGGGACGTAGTAAAGTCTCCCAGGCAGGTCTTTCTGCCGGATCGAGTAAATGGGTCATTAGAGATGACACTAATGCATGATGCTGATTACCGGCCACACGCTTCCCTGCCCACCGATCCTGACCACACGACACCTGACCCCTCCACCGCTCTGGCTGCATTAGGGGTAAATGATGAGGAAAAAGACATGACCTTTCGGTGTGCGGCAGAGACTGACGACGTCGTGAGTGCGTTCGCCCCGGTTGCACGATGAATGACTTATCCTGAGAGCTGTCTTGAGTTGCAACTTCAGAGGATATTTTTGCAGTGGAATAATGATATTGGCTTATATTAGCTTAAATTTGCAAACTGTGTACTTCTGTAAAAAACACATTTCAGATTTAGTATATTCAAAATGTAGAGCAGGACTCAATGTAAAGTGGATGACCACTGCTATGAGAAAGTCAATTAGCAATGCGCTATTGGCATTATTGAGCACAATTAGAAAAATAATGTATGCCATCGAATTTGCACAGTATCTGAGTAGTTACATCTTTTGAATGAGAACTACTTTGCAACCATTCAAAAAGTATGTTCTATATACATTGTATGAAAGCAATCTGTTGGCTTTGTCATGTGACTTACAGCCTCTCCCGTGGCTTCATGGGATAGTAAAGAGTCCTTCAGATGCACACATTAAAATCTCACCAAAAGTAGTAAATCATCCAGATAGTTTTCATCTATACTGTTTTATGAGTATGTGGATTCGGTCATAATACTATTTTCATGTTCGTTTTTCTTTTTTGCCTACTATACAATAGGGAAGTATGTGATTTTGGATTTTGCCAATGACTGTTTTCAAACACGTTTGAACTCTTCCCCGGTCTGTCATTGGTCGGTCAAATAGACAGTCCCACCCCAACTCATGCCATTGGTTGAGTCACTTTTTTTAATTACTAAAAATTGTTAGTAATCTTAACAATTTAAAACCTTTATCTTAGTTAATTGAGATAAAGGTCTTCTTGGCAACCAACTAACTAAAAACTAAGTACTAAAATGATTAAAACTAAAACTTAAACAATAAATAAAAAAAGTTCAATATAAATATTAAAAAAACATAAAAAGCACATAACAAAATTGAAAAAAAAAAAAGGAAAATAACTAATAAAATATGTAAAATATTAATACATATGTGACCCTGGACCACAAAACCAGTCTTAAGTTGTTGGGTATATCTGTAGCAATAACCAAAAATACATAGTATGGGTCAAAATCATTGATTTGAAAATCATTAGGACATTGAGGAAAGATCATGTCCCATAAAGATTGTTCATTTCCTACTGTAAATATATCAAAACTTAATTTTTGATTAGTAATATGCATTGCAAAGAACTTCATTTGGACAACTTTAAAGGCGATTGTCAGAGAGTTTCAGTCACCACAGTCACTGCAGTCATCAGCACCTACGTTTACAAGATCACATTGGCTGCGTCCGAAATCGCATACTTCCCTACTATAGAGTATGCGAAAAACAGTATGCGAGGCGAGTAGTATGTCCGAATTCATAGTATTCGAAAAACAGTAGGCGAGAATTACCCGGATGACCTACTACTTCCGCCTGAATTCTGTAGTAGGCATACGATGGACACTTTACTATCTGCACACTCCCCACACGCCTTCCTCGTCCGGTCTACTGTTCACATACCTGAACCAAGCCAGACCCCCTTGTACTTACCTGTGTGTTTCCTTACCTCAGAAGTTCCAGTTTCTCCACCGCTCCTGTTCACCACCGCTTCCCAGACTCCTGCAAGAGATCAGTCAGTCACTCCAAGCTAAGCCATTAGGACCTTGTCACGTTGTGCTTCACTCACCTCTCGTTCCTCCTGGTTACTCCTCAGTCTCTTTCTAATAAATACCCTTGTTTGACCACATACCTCTGTGTCTCCTAGCCTGTGTCATGACAGCGATTTTCTCAATATTTAGAGTTTTTGCAACCTCAGATTCCAGATTTTCAAATAGTTGTATGTCGACCAAATATTGTCCTATCATAAACCATACATCAATGGAAAGCTTATTTATTCAGCTAAATTTAAAAAAAAAAATGACCCTTATGACTGGTTTTGTGGTCCAGGGTCACAAACTTCAAATGTTGATTAGTATATCAAAACCACATTTTCATCAAAGTCGTTATAAAACCGAAATGCATTCTTGTTTTAGGAGAACTTTGATCTTTTTTTAATCCACTTCAAATGTCGACTACTGTAGTTTAATAATATAAATAATACTGAAATTACACTGCACCACAGTGTTTGACAGAATAAACTGTGTGATGGCTTACGTATTGTATGGATGAGATGGTGATTGTGATGCTTACAAATAGGTATGCATTTTAAATGAATAAACATGCTACAAATGCTGTTGAATGAGTGTTAATTTATACTGAACCTGGAAAAAAAAAAAAATCTGAAAATATAATATTTCTCTCTTTTGAGCGACTGTGTTTTTGTGAGTTGAGTGAAGAGGGATTCTGTTGATACTTGTCACACCTGGGGCTCTTTGACCTGTCTGTGAGTGAATGTGCAAATGTGTATTTTTGTCTGTCAGGAGAATGCAGACAGGTGATGTGGGTGAGTATTCCATTAAGCTGATACTGAATACCTTCCCAGCATGCCTCTGCCTGTGTTCCAGGATCAGGCCTGTCAAAGCCCGGGGCCAGAGTGATGGAGCGCTCCCACTATGGTGCTTGCCGTCCTGCTTTTCACCCGTGCTTGACCGCTGATGCACCACCACTTGAGGCCAGCGGACCTCACAATGTAGTCCAGATGTAGAAGTGTGTACAGTAGAATCATGGGAGCACGCCAGCTTCTACCACTGGGTCAGGGGAGTGGTTGAAAGCAGATTATGATATTATTTCCCCTCTGTCCTTGACTGACGGTCTCTGGAGATTACACTGTTTCCATTACAGCTACAGCACTTACGCCAATTTTTCAAGTCTGTCAGGCAGTAACATGTTGTGGCCAAAACTTCCCCAGTGGAGGCCTTGACTGACCACTCAGCATAAAGAAACATCTCAGAGCAAGACTTCAAATGGTTACACTTTAGTTTGACAGTTGGCTTTAGACATTCTACTAACTATAAGTTATTTTGTAACTACATGTCGACTAACCCTCTCTATAACTATAACTCTATAACACTGATTAGATTATTAGTATAGCCACACATTTTAAAAATAAAGGTTCCAAAATGTTTTTTTCTTTCTTTGTAGTGATGCGATTGGGGGAAAAAAAGGGCTCCCAAAAGAACCCTTTTTATTAGCGTGAAAAACATTTTAATAATCTGAATAACTTTTTTTTTTCACTACAAAGAACCTTTTCTGGAATGGGAAGATTCCATGAATGTTAAAGGTTCTATTTGGAACCATCAATGTCAATAGATTACTAAAGGCTGGAATACACTACATACCTTTTAAAATCTAAAAAGGATGGCAAAAATCATATACTTAACGACTTTGTAAATATTCAAAGAGGAAAAACTGGCCATCATACACTAAAGGACTGAGGATCAATAACTAGCAGACTTTAAAGTCATTCCAATCACAACAAACTCACTCAGAAACATGTGCCTTGGTGCTAGGACCCATGTGGCAAATGAAAATGATATGCGTTCCAAAAATGGCTTATAATATCAAACATTTGTAATATCCTCCGACTGGATGGAATCAGAGTCTGAAGCTGTAGTCTGTAACCATTCACTACACAATTTTCTATGAAATCTGTCAACTCAAATCTGCAGGCTCCAAATCTGTCAGCTAACTCTTATTAGAGTATCACCAGACTGCTAGGTTAGAATGGACGTGGAAGCAAAGCAATCAGTGAAGTTTATAATTTAATCATTTAGTAAACTGATTTCAACTTGAATTAAAAACTATATAATAATTAACCTAACCATTTTAAAGAAAACCCCCAAAAAAGTGGTTTATTACAGCTTTTAGAGCAAGAGCGCCACCATCTTGCAATGCCACAGCATGTGATGTCAGCAGGTTGGTTTGCTCCGTTAGCCAGTGAAGCAATATAAGCATTTAGCACTCTAGTGTGATGTAAACAAACAACGCTTCATACAATATCGTTCATGTCGCATCTTTTGGTTATGTCAGATCTTTCAGATATATTTGCACTACAAATGTTCTTTCGCCATTAGTGGTATATAACGTTTTTCATGATCACCTGTGAAAACAATTAGCTTATCTTCTGTTAACAGGATGCTAAGTCTAATCAAACGCATAAGCAATTAGACTTATTGTGAGCTCAACAGTTCATCTTCTTCCATTACAAAACAAGCATGTGTTCAAAAAGTAAAGTGAATTCAAAAATAAATGCTTATATTGCTTCAGTGGCCAACTGCTTTACATCCACTTTAATGTTAGTTGAATATAGGCAGTCAAACCTGGATGAGAAGTGCAGCACTGTGCCTAGGACAACTCACAGGTATTGCATTCGGTTCAAGGCGGCAGTCCAAAATAGTGAATCTAATAAATAAACAGGCAAAAGTTCAGTTCAAGAACAAACAAAGTGACCTAGATGATTTTGAAGTTTGGTGTTTGAAAAACAATCTGGGACAAATATAATGTAATACAACGAAAACATATGTGCATAAGTGGCGCTCTGTAGCAATTTTGAACAGCCTCCTGTCATAGCTGGTGTCTTTAGCGTTCACTCACTCACAGAAAACAATATGTTCTCATTTTAAAGACATGGTATGGTGCTTGACTTTTTGTCCAGTTTGCGACTCTCTCAAGTTGACATGTACTTCCAAAGTTAATTTGTCAGTAGTCAGTAGAATGTCTGTTGTTGGACCACGAAAATAGTGTTTTGACTGATGGATAGGTCAGTGTGTGAACACTTAAGTTGACATGTAGTTGCAAATTGATTACAGTTAGTAGAATGTCTAAATTGGACAATCAAAATAAAGTGGTACCCTTCAAATCCTACCAGAGGTAGGAAGTTTTTATGTGTCGTGCTCTTTCAAATCACTTCAGCGCCAAATCGGTTTATTGAAATGCAAAGTGTATTTATCTTATGTGAGCTTAAAAGCTCCCAAGTTTATTTTGTGCAATTATTGTGATATTAGTGCGAGCATTTCCCTACTAAATGAGGTGGAGCAGTTTTGTTTATGCTAAGGGAGAAATATTAATCTTTAATACTTCGCGTGGGATGGGGTTGGCAGATTGACCCAGTAAGAGTCGTGTTCGGGTGGGGGTGGGGGGTCTCCATGAGAGATAGAGCTGTGCTTTCTGACAGATGTAATAGTCGAAGTGATTTAGCCGCTAAGAAGACAACATACTCATTAGAGAGCCATCCCTCGAGACCGATTAGAAAAAGAGCGACACAATAGCAACTTCGGTAATTGATACCAACTTTGAGCTATGACACTTATTTAATGATTTTCTAGACAGTCATGAAAAAAGAAACAGGTATCAAATGAACAACGCAGTGAGATGTTTTTCCTCGCAGATGTTTGGAAATGAATTTTATAGAATTAATACTATCAAAGATATTGTCTTATCAGAGGGGTGTACCCTGGGAGAATATTGCATCTTAAAAAGCATATTAGCCCCATTGTTAGCCTCATATTTGCATATTGCTGATTAAATGAGGAGGAAATAGACAAGCTGTCATCTTCAGATTGTTTTATGATGTGGTAGACGTTAGTTTATCATGCATGGTCATGAGACTGATGTAAACTCTGAAAAAAATGACGACTTGATTCGCTACAATCATTGCGTGTAATTGCTGACATAGGCTACAATAGAACATAAGCATATTTTTATATGTGATTTCATAATTACTTTTATTGTGTTTTAAGTGTTTATACATACAACTGCTAAGGGGCAATTGTGGCCTAATGGATAAAGAGTTGGACTTGTAACCTGAAGGTCCCAGGTTTGAGTCTCAGGTCCGGCAGGGATTGTAGGTGGGGGGAGTGAATAACCAACAATCTCTCCACCCTCAATACCACGACTGAGGTGAGACCCTTGAGCAAGGCACCGAACCCCCAGCTGCTCCGGGTGTGTGTTCACTACTGTGTGTACACTTGGATGGGTTAAATGCAGAGCACAAATTCCTAGTATGGGTCACCATACTTGGCCACACACCACTTCCCTTTTTTTCCTTTCCCAATAAAGTTGGAACGAGGATGTTATAAAACAGGAGGGAAGCACTTTTACTCTTATTGAACTATCAATATTTAGATGAACTCTCTTATTGCTTTGCACTGTTAAAACATCATAGGTAGCAAACCTTTTGATTTATGCTGCCTCACAGCATCACTTTCTACATGATACAAATATGACATTTATAAACCAGTGGCTAGTGACATATTGGCAATATGCTATTTCCAAATTAATCAGCTACATTTTTTGCATACTTTTAAAAAAGAACACATTACGCAAATAATACACGTTAAACGATAATACCTAAGTGCAAACTGAATTTAATGTTTTCAAACCGTTAGATGCATATTATTTACAACTGAATAAAAATGTATTCCATTTTCATAGTGCTTTTATTGACTGACTTATATAGAACAGAAGCATATTTCTATATGTGATTTCATAATTCATGTTATTGTCTTTTAAATTTGGTTCAAATTTACTGTTGAATATACTGACAAGTGTTTACGGTAAACAGAAATATGCTTTTCTGTCATTTATGTTGAAACCTGCCTGCCATCTATTTAAAAATATCTGCAATTACATATTTTTAGTAATGCAAATATAAAATATATAGTGCATTATTCAAGAACCAATCGTGAAAGGCCTTATATTCATTAATATTATTATGTGCATGTACAGTTTTTAAAAATATACTTTAAGTACACTTGAAATGCACATTTAATACTATTAAGCACATTTGTTGTTTTTTATCTGTGGGATGAAATTAATGAAACATAAATGAGACTTCAAACTATGTGCAGTTGGAGTTAGGGTTAAACTCTCAAATAGCAATACAAGGTCAAAGTCAAATTAATTAATTTAAAAAAAATGGTATTTGAGCTGAGCTACTGTCACACTATTGATGAACGTAGTCAAAGCTGTGCTACTTTAGTTAACTACTTCTTAACACTGCAGGACAGATTAGCACAACACTATGACTGTCCTTGTAAATGGGCTAATCTTTGGCTACTTTACGTCCTACCATGAACCGTTATGGTCCAGTCGAGCTTCCTTCCTGTGCCAAAAGTGAGCTCATCCTGCAGTATGTTCTTCTCAATCTAAATAAATATATTAATGCTAGCATTTTCCAAAATAAAAGCCACCCTTATTACCATGTGTTCCCCTGGCAGGGTAAGTGTTGGAGCTCATGCTTTGGGACTTGGGTTTGGTACAGTTCTCACCGCAGCGGGAGACTGTGGAAATCCGGCTGGGTGGGTAATGATATCAGATGCCTCTCTTCACAACAACAGGTGCCTTGGCATGGCCACTCTCCACCTCCACGCTGGGGTAATGACATCAGCAGCGAGTGCTGTTTAATTATAGTCTTATAGAGCTCAACCCTATAACACCCCGACATTGCAAAGTGAAGCTATATGAACTATGATTTTAGCATGCTAAAATGTTAGCATGTCCAGATCCTGCAAGTCTAGTACATGCTTACTGCATTTCCCTTTAAATCAATCATTCTTAAGCTATTCATACAAATGCATGTAACTAAACTGGAATATTTAAACTACAGCTAAGATAAACTTTTCATAATTACCGTAATTACTAGATGACAACCTGACTCAAATTCAGAATTACATTATGTATTTCTATGGAAACACTACAGTGGGGAAAAACTGGCATAGGATTTATTTTTACTAGCAATTTCTGAGTGAAAAATATCATTGTTAGTTAAAATTATTTTAAAATAGAATGACTGAAATAAACTCTTCTTGTAAAACGTACTCTTTTTTTATTTACACCTACAAAAATGCTATTTATTTATTTTTTTAACACTGTATTACCCAAATGAATCAGTGTAGTTTGAGAAATCAATAGACAAAACCACAATACAATAAGTAATGCAAATGACTAAATAATTAATCAATGCATTTTACATTGGCTTATATAGCAGGACATTGGATAATTATTCAACTCTGCGCTATAGTTTTTTTATTTTTATTTTTATTATGATGTTGGGACAGTCAAGTGGTAAAAATCAATGTTTTTTTATTTTTTTTTTATTGAGTAATTACAAGATCTAAATAGAAATGAATGCATTTTACACATCGTGTAGCATGAACATAACTTTAGCTATGCAACAAGGTAGTAACAAATCCATTTAGCTACACTTCAAGATACTAACAGATGACACTTTGCAACCCTTTAAATTAATACAAGGTTCAACTTTAGCTGTTACTAACCCGACAGCATTTCTTCCAGGTACTTCATTTCCAGGACATGCTAATACCATTTCCTTTTAAATCAAATATAAGTTACTCAAAAATGAAAGCCTTTTAGCTACACTACAAGTTACTGCAATAGCTGTTCATTTGGTTCATTCGTGTGACTAAAACATATTTATGACCATCTGTGGGACAACATAATAGTGGTGAATACAAAAACACATGAACAGAGATAACAAGAAACTGAATATGAGTTTAAACGAGAGGAAAAAGTACTGCGACTGCTAAATACCTGCAAAAGCATGTGCTAAAATATCAGTATATTGCTGCTATACTGTCATGTCTAGAACATTTTAAAAGCGAAACAACAAGTGGCTGTATTACAGTTTTCTAATAGAAATTATATGTTGAAAATAAATGGCTCTTTCCAACTCCAAAAAATCATAATAATGAGTTTCCTACTGCATTTCCAACAGCATGTGACGGCAGCATTTATTAACATTTAGTTGATATACATCAAATTTACAGTCTTTTCCAGGAAAATGGACCAAGATTGTTGATGTGCAATCTAGTCGGAAATCACAGTTAATGGCTGTGTTGACAAACTGAAATAAAGGATCACACTTTTGCTATTAACAAAGCATAAACTGTGACTTTTTATGTACCCTTCTCACGTTAAATACTTTGGTGAGTTAAAATATTGGTAACACTTTAGTGTCCAATTCTCACTATTAACTAGTTGGTTATTAGCGTGAATATTACTGGGATATTGGCTGTTTATTATTACTTAAAAAAATCACATATTAATGTTTTATTCTGCAAGACCTTATTCTAAATCCTTAATCCTAACCAATTCTTAAACTTAACAACTACTTTACTAAGTATTAATAAGCAGTAATTAGGATAATATTGAGGCAATAGTCATAGTTAATATTTAGTTAATAGTGAGAACTGGACTCTAATCTAAAGTGTGACCACAATCATTTATGTAGTTATCTATTATGATATCTGATTCTGATTTTGATTATTTATTTGAAAGATTTAAAATAACTTTTTCATGTCTATCTTTCATTAGCTTGTCGAGGTTGATATAGGATTTAGAAAGTAATTAATAATAAGTAATTAAATACACTGTTGAAGATGTCATTAGTAACTAGTAATTAGTTACTTTTTTAGAGTAATTTACCCAACACTGATGCAGATGATGTGCTTTGTAAGTACTAATACACTCGTACATACAGAAAAAAAATGCAACCCAGCACTGGGTAAAATATGGACAAACACAGCGATTGGGTTGTTTTTGACCCAGCGGTTGGGTTACTGCCCAGAATGTTGGGTTAAACATTTATTGGTTTTCAACCAACCAACTGTTGGTTGAAAACAACTCAATTGCTGGGTTTGTCCATGTATAACCCAGCTTTTTTAAACAACCAATATGTTAATAACAGGCCTGCTAATAAGCAACTAGTTAATAGTGAGAATTGGTCCCTATACTAAAGTGTTACCAAATAAAGGATGACCTCTTTTCGATATTCCCCAACTTCATGTTTCAATAAGCAACAGCACCAACACAGGAAAGCAAACTACACTCAACAAGCCATGTGTATGGTGTGCTGAAATCCAGTATTCTCTAAAAATACCAAAACTATGCTTAAAACCTTTGACTCGAATTAAATTTTAATTTCCTTGAAAGACCAAATATGGCCTCCTTCAGTGTTGGCTATTAAATCTACAGTCTGTACCCTCTTTCTACCCCATCTCCATTTTGTTGCAGCGTTTTCTCTCTGATAATAGCTGGAAAAACGGGAGGTTGTTGTCCGGATGTGCAGGGGGTCGTGTGACTGTGTCTGTCTGTACGCTGATGGCTGCTAATCCCTTCAAACAGGCCGGCATGGGCCAGACATGGCTGAGGGCTACAACGGAGCCATAATTACACACGACCTTCCATTATTGCAGCGATGCAAGCAATTACAGTAGCTGCGCCTTTTTACATGCAAAACAGCCCAAATGAGGGACACATTGACAGCGGATGAGACAGGCTAACAGCAAGATGTGCGAATACATAGTATGCTGAATAAAAATTGTAGTAGAACCTATTTTCATTCAGAAATTGCTAGTAAAGCACAATCAATTACAAAAATGTCAAGTAACACACTGAATCAAACATAAGAACTGAAAACTGAATTACTATTATATATGTATATATATATAAATGTGTGTGTGTGTGTGTGTGTGTGTGACCCTGGACCACAAAACCAGTCTTAAGTCGCTGGGGTATATTTGCAGCAATAGCCAAAAATACACTGTATGGGTCAGAATTATCGAGTTTTCTTTTATGCTAAAGATCATTAGGATATTAAGTAAATATCATGTTCCATGAAGATATTTCGTAAATTTCCTACCGTAATTTTATTAAAACTTAATTTTTGATTAGTAATATGCATTGCTAAGAACTTCATTTGACAACTTTAAAGGCGGTTTTTATCTATATTGAGATTGTATTGCAACCTTAGATTCCAGATTTTAAAATAGTATCTCGACCAAATATTATCCTATCCTAAGCTTTTCAGCTTTCAGTTGATGCAAAATCTCAATTTGGAAAAAAATGACCCTTATGACTAGTTTTGTGGTCCAGGGTCACTACACACACACATACTTTATTTTAATTGCCAAGACAATTTTAGTCATTTTCATTTACTTTTAATTGATTTACTAAAATAAAACAGATTCAAACTTACTCAAACTTTAAAATTACAAAGAAAACAGAAGATATACGAATAAAAGCTAATTAAATATATTGGTAAATATTATAATAGCATCTCAACGATACTGCTTCTGATCGGTTGAGCTCAACATTCTATACTGTTATTGAGCTATAATGAACTATATTACTCAGTAAAATTATTGTTTATACTGATATTAATTAAAAAGAGAAAAGTGAATATTTATAGTAATTGTTCTCTTTAATGATATTACCATAGTTTTATTAAAGCAATAAGGCCACATTATTCCTTACCTGTGATAAAATCGCATTAACGAACAGCCTCAATTAGCTAATTAACCTCTTTTTGATTTATTATATCCTGAAAGACCAAAGCTAATTTCCTCACTCATAAAACTGTGAGTTTACATAAAGAGGTATTACTGAGAAGCGAAATGACTTGATTTAGTAAATTTGCTGCAGCGAGGAGGGAAGCGCATGTGTCTGTGTGTGTTTATGTGAATGTGCATGCATGCGTGCGTGCGTGTGTATGTCTGTGTACGTGTGTATTTAGGCGCAGCATTTGGATGACCATATGGAACTCTTCGTGGCGCCAGGAGACCATGCGGCTTGGAAACCTGATCACCATCTCCCTGGTGACAGCTGGAGTCTTTACACTATCAGAACATTTGTAGACTTCTAATTTGTCATAACCACCTCCTGTGGCAAAGAAATATGCTGCAGAATTAGGTAAGAGAGGCTGAAATTTAGAGCAGAAAGAAGGGTACAGCAAAAGAAAGAAAAGTTCGACAGACATAAGTGCGTGGTTGCACGGAAATGGAATATAAATACGACAGAAGAAAGATATATTATCAGTTCATTCATTCAGCTGCTCTGCTTCTGTCCATGTCTAGGTTTTTGTTTGGATCAGTTTTTTTTGGCATATACAACTCAAATCTATTTATTTATTTATTTATTTGTCTGGTCTGAAGAGCAAAAGCCATACAAATATACAAACCCAATCAAAAAGTGATTCGATTGTTTGGTCAGATCGGATGTCAAATACATTTTCCTGTTTGGAACATGAGACATAAAATGTGTGCAAAGTCTCAAATAGTGAACTATGTGTAAACAAATGTGAACGAGTCAGCATTTTTGGACCAAGTGTACACATGAATACGTAAAATGTTCTCTCGTGTGCTTTGTGACTATAGGATCATGACAGAAATTTAAGATAGACATGAAAAGAGAAATAAATTCCAAAAAATGTTGTCACCGCTAGAATCAGTTGATTGGAAAAACCTCTCCTCTTGTGAAAATAATGAACACTTTAGCATTTAAAAACAGTACTTAGGTAAAACAAATCGGATTTATGTGCAGTGTAAACAAAGTCAAAGAGTAAGTGAAAATAACAAGCACTAAAGGACCAAATCAATTATTTAGCTATTGATAGAAACAAAAACCTGCTTGCCCATAGTCTGAAATCTAAAGCATGTCAGTGTATGCCAAACAAAGGGCCGAGCCATGTAGTGTCCCCCAGAGCAAAGCTGTTTCTCCAGGGAAGACATGCTCACCTTTCTGCCAGCTGGAATATTTAGCCTGAAAGCAGGTCTTGGCCTGGTCCTAATTTTACCCCATGCTTCCAAATATATCCCATCCCCCCACCTTCCAGTCCCGTACAATCACATGCACAAACAGTACACGCACACACACGCACACACACACACACACACTTTCAGGCATACGTCAATCACATGTAAGCGTTCTCCCAGTGCTCCTAAGACTGTTTTGAGATGACATGTCTGTGAGTAAATATCCGATTAATATTTCATGTGGCTGTGTTTTTTTTCCCTGGCTTTTCCTCAGCGTAACATCATGTTTTTGTCTTTCCATTTGTCTGAATAGAGCGTGTAGCTCTTATGCTCATCAGACAAAACACGTCTTCTTACTTCAAGTCACAAACTCATGGAAGCTTGGGGACACACTGTTTTTGACATTGTTTTAAAGCTAATGTCAGAAAGGAATCTACGGCTATGTTTGGAAATGGAATATTAACTTATTTATGAAATACTGTGCAGTATATATTCGTACAATATTAATATGTAAAACAAAGCATTATGCATGTTTTTTCTTACCTATTGTGTGGCATGTATTTGGGGTTATTTCCATAAAATAGTGTTAACGCTTGCTACACTAATTATTTAATGAGCAAAGAAAGAGTTAAAGAAATAGTTCACCCCTAAATTAAAATTTGCTGAAAATTTACCCACCCTCAGGCCATCCAAAATGTAGTTTGTTTCTTGTTTCCGGAACTCATTTAGAGAACTTGCTCAACAATGGATCCTTTGCAGTGAATGGGTGCCGTCAGAATGAGAGTCCAAACAGCTGATAAAAACAGCACAATAATCCACACCACTCCAGTCCATCAATTAATGTTGTGTGATGCAAAAATCTGCTTGCTTGTGTTTTTTTTTTTATTTTGTTTTGTTTTTCTCTCCAGTTTTTAGTTTTAATTCAATTTTTTATACTTTAAAATGTTGCGTTTTGCTAGTCCATAATCCATAATATTCGTTTCCTATACTGAACAAGGAGAGAAATGCACAGATCAAGCACCGCTTTCTAATAAAAACAGTCCAAAACAACAAATATGTTGGTGGCTTTTCATTACGGAAGTGTTATTACAGTTAAACCACCTCAAAGATACAGCTTTCACTTCACAAGTCACTCATGGACTGGAGTGGTGTGGATTACTTGTGGATAACTGTGATGTTTTTTATCAGCTCTCATTCTGACGGCACCCATTCACTGCAGATGACTGGTGAGCAAGTGATGTGATGCTAAATTTCTCCAAATATGTTGCGATAAAGAATTGATTAACTTACATTTTAGATGGCCTGAGGGTTAGTAAAGTTTCTTTTTTTTTTTCAACATTGTATTGTTTTGTTGCAAGGCGATATTCTACAGATATTCTAGATTCATCAGAATCTGCATACTACAGCATATTCATAATATACTGTATAAATAATAAGAGTAGCTATTATGCAATTCTGAGTAATTGATATTTGCCATGGGTTAGCAAATTATGATAACAGATATTGTTTCTTCTACAGGACATTTTACCATACCGAAGATCTCAAAATACACAAATGCAAAAGTTAAGAGTTGAAATTGCTCTAAATGCTGGATAATGGTATAAAATAAAATAGAGGTGGCTGTTTTCAAGCACTTCATATAATCAGCACCTAGAACTTTCAGCATTTAATAGCAAGGACTCTGAGACATTTGCTTTAATGGACATTAGTTTCAAATGCTTTTGCTGTGGACATTTTCCAAGGATGTTTTCTCTCTCGTTTCGTGTTCAGAGGGGAAATGGCTAAATTGCACTAGTAATGCTCTTTAATTCTGATGGCCTGAGCTCTGCAGGCCGTCCTTGTATTCTCAGGTTGGCTCTTTCTTGGTATTGGCTGAATTAAGTGCTGGTGAGCTGTCAGTGACGTCTGACTTACTGTGCCATTACGTCAAAGGAGGTGTGCTTTTGTGCTTTCACACATTTTCTATTTAATTTGTTCATATGTGTATCCTTATTTATTATGGAAACACATGCATAAACTGAAAGAACAGGGCACAAATAGTGGTCCAAAGAGGTCTGGATTCAGGCTGCAAAGTGACATGCGAGAACAATGTGGAAGTACCTTATGAGACAGAGATCGGAGAGGGTCCTAATAACCGCGGCATATAGCCAAAGTGCTATACAGAGGGAGAGATAAAGAAAGATTCACCATTCATAGCTGGTTCTCCACAGAGATAAGTGACTTATTTGTGCTATTTTCTCCACAAGCCTTTTTTTTTGAACCTCAGACTCCCACAAGGCTTCAAAGCTAAAATAAGGAAAGTTAGGTACTTATGTTTTCTTCAACAGAGATAAACGCAGTAAAACCACACCAAAAGGTATTTTCATTAAAGAGTCTTCAAGCACGGTGGGAATTGTTCTTCAGATTTTGTTCTTTTTTTCATCAATTACTCTTTTTTTGTTGATTTTCAGAGTGTTATTATTTCAATGTGTAGGTATTAATATGTATGACAGATACTGGAACATATCATTATTGTGTATAATGTCAAAATAATAACATATACCCTTTTACAACAATCCTCTGGATGACAAAATAGATCTGAAATTGCCTGAATATCTTTATAGGCATTGCCACAGGTTACCAGGTTATTCGGATATATTCATTCTTGACTTTAACAGTAAGTTTGTCCCAGAAATACGTTTCTATTGGTAAATGCATTTCTAAATTAATAAAAAAAAATATATTAATCAGAACTTTTTCATTAGACTAATTGTTTATCATCAAATATGAGATCTAAATACATTTAAGTAGTCCGATTTATTAGAAATACAATAACCTAAAAGGATTCATAACAAAGTTGTATACATGTGTATATTATCAGTACTTATTTACATGTTCAATGCTAGAACCGGATACTATTCAGATCACATTAATATTTCACAGAGGATTGTGACTTTGTGTTTCTGGCATCTTGAATTAATCTCTCAGACTTCTGGGAATGACTGACGCCGGCGCTCTATTGCTGGGCATTGTCATATTTTCTTAAAGAAAATGGGGAAAAAATACTAATGCTTCACTTTAGCTGTGCCACACAAAAGCCAGAAGGAAAAAGTATGAAAGAAAGGCTCTGAAAGGAAAACATTCAGTATTAAGGGGAAAGCCAGACTGACTGTACCCGTGATATGTAGTAGTGTACGAGGAGGGAAAGATGGCTATGGATTTTAATCCATTTGTCGATAAAGGTCACTACTCCAAAGGGTTTTATTTCTCTGCCACACATCAAAGTGTAAATCCGCTGATTGCCGCCACCGAATGGGGAGACAACAAGGCCTGGTTTGTGGGTCGTTTCTATGGCGCAGTGTGTGAGGAGAGAGCCCATAATGTGCAGGTTTTCTATCAGGGGCCCCCAGATCAATGGGCAGCCTGACCTTTGCATTGTGTACCCGGCTTTGCCCATGATGTCATGCCATCTATCCGTCGCTCTTCTTAAAGGGCCGAGAGAAAGGGAGGCACGGTCCCACACTGTCATCCCACCACGAGATTGAAAAGACGGCCGCGAGTCATTATCTGCGAATATAACCACCTGAAACCACAGAAACACAGATTAAATGCGTCAGATTATCTAAAAGATGAGCCTGGGCTACATTCGAAAGTGCGACATCAAAATATTCAACCCTAATGATATGACGAGCGTTGAGATATTAAGATGCAAAGTACGCGTTTGAAAGCGCCTCGGCACAAGTCGTTAATCAAATAAGGCCAATGGCCTTTTAAGATGTTTGTCAGGGATTGATCTGCCTTTTCAGTTAATATACGCCGGAGCAGAACTTAAGAGGATAAAAGGGGTGAGCTTCTCATTGTTCCTCGCTGAAAGCTCTTCTTTGTAGTAAAGAGGGTCGATGGCAGCTGGTAGGGTCCTCTCCGCTCATTGAACATCGAGAACTTTCTCAGAGTGGCCAAGTGCATTGGAATGGAAATCTAAAGAGGTAGGCGTGAACCATTTGTTTAGCCATGTTTGTGTTTGCTGTCAACATGCCTGTCTGTTTTGTGGGGCTGCCGCTTTTGGCTTCACAAAACCAATGTGTGTGTGTCCACCCTTTTCAGTCGCGGACATAATCGAGGGGGATCTGGGCAGCGGTGTTGTGTGAAGGAAAACCTTGCCCGAGCCGTCCGCGACAGATGTTGTAATTGCCAGCTGATGGATGGGCCGTGGAGGAGGTCATTACGGTCGGAGATCCGGGACGAAGCGGGTTAACGGCGACTCGGAAAAGAGGGACGGGCCTGCGACACGACTGGACAACCAGACCCCAGACGTCTCTAGAAGATGAATGATTCGCAATGGGTTTGGGATGCTGGTCACGGGACGGAGAAGGGTGCAGGATATGGTCAACCCTCAAATTAGACACACCCTCCTCCTATTGTGTGTGGAAAACACACTACTTATGCAGTCTTTTATGTAGACAACAATTATCACGCTCAAGACTGCGGTGACTGAAAGAGTCAGTTAGTTACCCATGAAAGTTAAAGAGGTGTTTTAGACACTTAACTCACACTTAAAACTGTCTGAATGTCATTTCATTAGATACCAAACCAAGTAGAAACTGCTTCGAGAACTTTACTTTTCTGAGCCATTTTTGCATTGACTTGTTGATTTGGTTTTTTGCGATTTTTAGTGGATGCATGAAGTCAGTTCTTCTCATGTTCACACAGGCAAACTAGCAGAGGATCCACATGTGTTAATTCACCACATTACGAACACGGTACACTAATGTTAGCATCCACAAAGTCATGTTCATTTTTGCTCATTTAACACCTTTTTTATTAAATATTTCCTTAAAAGGTGAGTTTGTGCTATCTTACTTTAAAATAAATGGCACATTGACATTTAGATATTTTTAAGTGTGGTTAAAAAATATTCCAGGTTTAATGCCAGTCTCGATCTTAATCAACAGCTTTGGCGACCACTGGCGATTTTATTACCACAAAAATAAATTTTGACTTGTACTTTTCTTTAAAGCAAAGCAGAAATCTAGGATGCACAACAATGGAAGTGAACATAAACATTAAAATACTCACCATTTCAATAGTATAGTTACAAGTTATGTAAAAAAAGAGCATATTAACAAGTTATATCAACTTTTTTTTTTCACTGTAAAAATGATTTTTTGAAGTTGTATGTAAAACAATGATTATTGAATTAAGTTTTAAAGTAAAATACTATTTTAGTTTTTCACTTTCACATTTAATTTGGTGTTTCTTTTTTAACTTTTTGCAAATTTTACTAGCAATTTCTGAGTGAATTCATTTTCTACACCAAATTTCTTCGGTGTAACTTTTTTGGCATTACAATAATCCCTACAACCCTAAAATGACCAGAACAATTTTACAGCTCAAATAATACACAAATTTAACTGAAAGAAAATAAATAAATAAACAAATTACAACAATAATAAACAATTAATTATTGTTGTTATTGCTATTATTATTGTTGTTGTTTATGATGATGATGATAATAATAATGATAATAACAATAAAAAAATTTAAAATAATAATAAGGTAAGCGTGAAGCTTCTCATTTTTGCCTTTAAATCCTAAAAAAAATAGGCCCCATTCACTTTTTTTCTCGATTTTGGCTTTTTGTTGATGATGTTTTTGCCGTTGTTGGTAATCAAAACGAAAAAAAAAAATAAAAAAATATATATTTATGTTGTTGTCTAAGCTTTACTTTTATATCCAGAATATTCCTTGTGTCCAAATATTTGTTGGGCCTGTGCATGTTTCAAATGTGTTTAAATACAACATATTCTGGTAAAAATGGATGCACAAGACAAGCTGATTCAAAAATAAACAAATAAATAATGCAGTGAAACAATCGTCTCTCAGTTGTTCTGTAACAGGATGCGTCTGGAATTTTCACGTATCCAAAATGAACACTGTTCCCAATTAACAAAAAGTGCAATAAACCCAAAGTGTCTGTTGTGCTCTTAACTCTACTCTTCATATTAAAAGAGCGAGAGTGAGACGGGGAGGTCTATTCTCTGGGGGCACATTCAGGGTCATTTGAGTTTGTGTCACAGTTACACAGGGTGTCACTCCACACCAAAGTGAATTGTCAGTTTGTTTATACAAGCGGTGGGATTGCGTAAGATGTTTGCTCCCCCTGAACGCTCCCCAGAGGTCAATTAGGACAGATGAGCTTTTCTCCACACAAAGGAAACCGGTGGCCTTACAGCAGTTAGGGGAGGCACATAATTAACAGTTATAAAGTACTTTGGTTTGTTAATTGAATTAGTTAATCCTTTTTTCAGTGATCTTCAGCTGAAGGGGGGCATTATGGGAGCTCTCTTGTACTGTCACACACATGGCGGCTCGTCTTCGCCGTAAAGCTCTCCAATGAAAACAAAGATTTCTAGAATGCCATTCAGAGAAAAAGAAAGAGAACGAGATGATATCTAAAGTTGGCTAATAATTGTGATAATTAAAAAGAAAATGCTATTCCGCAAAGGTCGATCTTTCATAGCTCAGCAGACATAAATGGCGTTCTCAATTATTTTTCTAAAATGTCTTAGGAAATATAAAATTATATACAATGCAAATGACAGCAGGGAGAGTATAGAGCAATACAGTTAACAGAGATATACTGTAGCTCTGATTATTTGGTGTTCTCAGATCTAAAATTGCTCAGGAGAAATAAAAACAGACACAAATGAGACAATTGTTCATATACACTATAGCGCTCTAGAATGAATTACTCACAACCTATTTTACTTCTGTAATATGAAGCATGATTTCAATATGGAAAAATTTATATTTTTTAATAATTTGCATTAAAGGATTGTTCAAAATAAGACCCCAAAAAGGCCAATTGTCAGCTGTCAGTAATGTAGTATAAAGCACCGTACACATATTTCACTTTCAAATGAAGCAGCTTTCATTTGGTCAGACCAGCACATCCTTGATTCTGCTGCAAAATCTGTGTGGGCAAATCTTTTCATTGCCTGAAACAAAAAAACTAAACTAAAAAACTGAATATTCTGGGAGTTCAAAAGTGTAAATTACAATTTATATACAGTCTGTATTGGGACAGTTGAACATAAGGATATAAAAGATTAAAAGCTATTATTTAGTTGCAGATTCCTTGCGCACAATCACAGCAGTGAGTCTGTGACCCATAGACATCACCAGACTCTTGGTCTCATCTTTGAAATACTTTTCCCATCCTTTACTGCAGCCAATTCCAATTGTTGCTTGTTTTGGGGAGTTTCTGCCTTTACTCTCCTCTTCAGCTGGTGAAATTCATGTTCAATCAGATTTAAATCTGGAGATTGACTTGGGCAATCTAAGACTTTCCATTTCTTTGCCCTTATAAACTCCTTGACTGAACTGGCTGGGTGTTTTGGGTCATTGTCCTGATGCTATATGAAGCACTTCCCAATGAATCTGGTGGCATTTTCTTGAATATTGGTAAGCAAGATGGTTTTGTACCCTTCCAAATTCATTCTGCTACTGTCATCATATATTAAGTCATCAGTAAAGTTGAGAGGGCCTGTTCCAGAGACAGTCATGCATGCCCATGCCATGACACCACCTCCACTATGCTTTACAGATGAGGCTGTATGCTTGGGATCATTGCAGTTCCCTTTTTTCCTCCACATTTTTGCTTTCCCATCACTTAGATAAAGGTTCATCTTTGTCTCATCGGTCCATAAACACAGTTCCAAAACTCTTCTGGCTCACCTTTGTGCTTTTTTGCAAACTCTAATCTTGCCTTTCTATTTTTGGTGCTGGTCAGAGGTTTGCATCTTGCTGTGTAGCGTCTGTAATTCTGTGTCAAAGTCTCCTGAGGACAGTAGATTGTCAGAGCATCACCCCAGCTTTCTGGAAGTTGTTGGTGATTTTACAGACAAGTCTTTTATGGTTCATTTTCACAGCTTTTATGATTTGTCTGTCATCAACTACTGTTGTTTTCTCAGCCGATCAGGTAGTTGTTGGTTGCTGGTGCCGCTGGTGGTTTCCAAACTCTTGATTTCTCCTTGCCCTTTGTTTTTGCTAGAGCTCTAATTTACTTCCTCTTTTCTTTTAGCATCCATATTGCTTGCTTTTCTCTCAAAGTCATCTCCCTCGTCTTCATCCTGGTTTGTGTGTGTCATCATCGAATGCAAGATTCAGAATACAGAAGTAATGGATATAACTGATACGACACATTCCCTGGTTTTAATATCTGAAGAATTAATGCAACAGGACACAGCTGATCACTTAGAAAGACCCGTGAGGCAACTGCTCCAATACTTATGCTCACATCAGATAGAGGCATGAAACTCTAAAAGTGCTGAACTTCTTAGCTGGTAAAACATCTATGTGTTGAATCACCCAATAATAAAATGTGGCATTCTGTAGTTTTGTCTCATATTAATATTTTAATCATATTTGTAAATGCCTTGACTCCACAGCCAAAAGAGCAATTTTGACTTTACTGTTCCAATACTTTTGGAGGGCACTGTATATACAGTATATATATAGATAGATAGATAGATAGATAGATAGATAGATAGATAGATAGATAGATAGATAGATATGAATGACTCTTATTTTAGCTAGAACCTATATGGTTTAATGTTACAATGCCTTAATGATGGTTTGTTTCTTACATTTGGCTTCACAATACATTAAATGATGGACTGGAGTGGTGTGGATTACTTGTGCATAATTGTGATGATTTAACCAGCTGTTTGGACTCTCATTCTGATGGCCCATCCACTGCAGAGGATGCATCGGTGAGCAAGTGATGTAATGCTACATTTCTCTGTATGTATTGCAATAAAGAGACAAACTCACCTACATCTTGGATGGCCTGAGGGTGAGCACATTTTCAGGGCGATCTATTCCTTTAAGAAAATGTTGCTGCTTTTAGCAATCAGATCATTTTAAAATGTTCCAACCAGTAATTGGTTACTCTTTATGCATTAGATCCTAACAGTTACAACATCCATTATTTATTTTTCACATGCATAAACCACTTGTGTAAAAGCATAAAATACAGAAACTATACAAAAAGCGAGGTTGTCAAGGACTCTATTAGATTTTTCCTCTCAAAAGGAACTTTGAAGCTGTCGGGCCCTCATGTGATGCCGTGTCCTCGTCCCGGCCCCCCTCGGCCCCTGTCTAGTGCACACTGTCCCATCACCTCGTCTTCAAAAGCATATCTCTGCGATCCCTTGACAAATTATTCAAATGTGCCCAGCTAGCAGCACACTTATTTCACAGCTCCACTTGAAGCACAGGTTCGAACAAGTGCATGAAATCCTGTGTAATTTGGACGGTGGCCCGCTGGCCCCCGCCACACACCTTCTGAACCTCAAACGTGCGCAGTCGTAATCAGTGTGCCACATGCTCGTACCAGGATCCCATTACACGAGCGTTCACTGCGTCCATGGAGACCTCAGTCTTCCATCTGTCTGTCAGGTGATTTCATGGATGTCTAGGGAGGTGAGGTGCAATCTATGAAAAAATAAATAAAATAAATAATCTGGCCTCAAAATATGCATAGTGAATAACATTTTAGGTCTCCACGGGTCACCCTTGGCCATTTTTCAACGCTGAAATTTAAAAGGGGGTATGTTAAACAAAATATCAACACCATTAGGGATGTCTTGCACCATCTTCATGGTTATGTAAATATTTTCTTGTGGTATTCTTAGCACCTTTATATTAGTTTTCAGCACATTAAACGCGCATCACAAGCCCAATTCACCCCGTCTGACAATTGAGTGGCAGGGGAATTTGACGTCTTCACATATCCTGTGCTGCTACACCTCTGACAATGGCTATGATTATGAAGTGTAATTTCGGGTTTGTTCCTATCAGAGCGTGTGCTGATGCTGTTAGCTCTGCCATTTTATTTGTCTGTGCATCATGATGTAGGCTATCCCGTCTTGTTGAGTAAAATCTGAGTAACAGAATACTTGGAATGCATCATCAGGACACAAAAAAGGTGACTTTAACATTAAACAAGGATATAATCAGATTACCATTACCTTTGTAATGTTTAATGAAAGAAACAGGAAAATACGCTAAACAGTTTTGCCACTTTTATAAACTGAATTCTCGGTTTGATGTAAATTGATCTTATTAAACTATAGATTTCTACTGTATACTGCACTTTTTCCACAGAACTCACTTAACATTGTACATTTTATTGATCGTAGCAGTTATTCACCAAATAAGGATCACATAATGCTGGAGTGATGTTGCACAGTCCCAGTACATTATTGCAGATAGTTTTAGTCTGACATTGCAACATATTGATTGATTTTGACAATCAATAAATCAATAATTAAACATTTTCAATACAAATAAGCACAAGTCAATCTGGGATACCAAAAAGGACCACAGGGAGACACAAAAGACCACTAAACCTCCTGCCTTGACCTGACTGTACTACAATATGGATCCATTCAGAATCATTAAACCTCTGACCGCCGCATAATCTAAACCACCTTCACCCAGCATCTATTATAAAACACTCGTGCTTTTAAGCCAAATACACACTGAAAAGAATAATTGACTGACATCTGGACGCAAGTCATATTCTCTGCATTAGCGCTGTTTTGTACTTACTGTTTGAATTCGCTTACTGGATACTTGGACTTTAAAATTTTACCAGTTTAAAATGATGATCGCAAAAACCTGCTTCTTTTCATCTCTAAGGTATTGTTTTTTGTTGTAATGTACTGATTCTAATTAGTAATCATTAATTAATTATTATTTTACTCTGCGTGCCAACCCTCCCCTGACATGCTGTCGCAACGCACACATTGAAAACCCTTGAGGTAGACTGACTCCACTTGCATTCACTCACATGAATAGTCGAGATTAGAGGTGACTCCTCCTGGTAGTGTGATTTATATAGTGTCATTTCTAATCACCCAGACACTGACACTTTGACTCTGAGTACTGGCAACACATCAGATGTGTCGGTATGCATGAAAAAGTGCCGGCACGCTAAAGAGTAAAATATAGATGCCCAGACCGGCCCACTTCAAGCACTTTTTTATTTTATTTTATTTTATTTTATTTTATTTTATTTTATTTTATTTTATTTTATTTTATTTAAAATTAAATTAAATTAAATTAAATTAAATTAAATTAAATTAAATTAAATTAAATTAAATTATTTTATTTTTTTATTTTATTTATTTTTCTGTGACAGAAACAAAATCAAAATTCTGAGAAAAAGTCAAAATTACAACTTCTGAACTCAGAATTGCAAGAAAAAAGGTAGAATTATGAGACAAAAGTCAATAATGATTTTAATTCCGATAATTTAAAAAAAATCAAAAGAACATTTTCACAAAATTGGACACACATCTCTTATTTCATACAACACATGTTTGCAATCTGCAAATTCTGTAAATTTGTATATGCATATGTTTTGAAGTAATCTATAAGTAATTCAAAGTAATTAGATTTCATTACTTTCATGCTGTGATATTACGATTCAAGTTTTAGCATGTAATTAGTATTTTATACTTGAATATATTTTAAAGTAACCCTCCCATATATATTTGTACACTTTTCCTCATACTAGAGTGATGTTCCTAGCATAAAACATTGCAATCACTGACATTCTCCTGCATTCGCTCAGCTGACGGGTTGTTTATTTGCTCAAAAAGAGCGAGAGGGGGAAAAATAGACTATTTCTGATTGCATGGTAATCATGAGATTTTTCCCCACTCTCTCCTTGGTGGAACGGGTTAATTAGGCTGAGCGTAAATCACTGGCACACCTGTTAACGTTGCTTGTGTTAATCTGGACTACACACACACACACACATGCATACATGCACACGCATTGACACATCACACGGTTCTCTAACAGGCCCAAATTAGACATCACGCAATTAAACCCACCTGTCTCGCTGCACAGAATCTGCCTTTGCATCTTCAAATGAAAGACTCAAGAGCACTCAAGTGTCGCCTTGTTTATCAATGTCATTTTTTCTGTACACACTGTACACAGATTGTACATCAGAGATGCCCAAGTCATTACTCACTTTGAATCTGCGGTAAATTTTGTTCACTTAATGCAACTTCAGAATGAAACAACCTATTTTCGTTTCCATTTTTAATAAGGAATGTTTTTTAATGAATCGTTCAAAAAGACTCACAAATCAGTCTAATGACACCCTTGTTTACTAAATCAGTCAGGTTTTCTAAACGAATATGTGGCTCAATGCTGAAACAGAACTGCTGTCCAATTTGAAATGAACCGATAACAGTGCTGTTAACTGGTGGTGTGATAAGTTTGATTCTTACATCAGTGTAGTTACTGAATGGTTGTCTATAGGTTATTTATATGCCAATGTCAAGATTGTGTGCATGCGTGTGGCTGAAAAATAAAGTTTTCTTTTTCTGTTCTTCTGAGTTTTCTGTTTTTTTTTATTATTTTAGGATTAGATTGTGGGTTAGGGTTAGGTTATAGTATTTAACTAGCTGTATATATATATATATATATACACAACAGAAGTCTATACTGTGTTCCCATTTAGATAATTAAGTAAATGTATGTGTATTTAATGTAATATTTTTTATTAATTTAATATTTAATATTGTTTAATATTTAAAATAAAGCATACACAGCTCAAATAAACAAATAAATAAATAACAACAACAACTACAATAATAATATTTGAATGAATCAATGAATGAATGAATGAATGAATCAATCAATCAATCAAATCAATGTTTCCAAGCAATTTTCCGTAAGGGCTTTTTTCAAAAGTACAATAATATCTGTTTGAATTGTTAAGAAATGAGAATCATTAAATGAATTGAAATTTCCTTACAATTCCCATTTCTAAAATTTCTGCATGTAAACATGGAATAAAGTTTTGTGTTGAACTTCGTGCTTTTAATAAATCACTTTTTCCCTCTTCTCCAGTGAGGTCGGGTGTCTTGTGTCAGGGATTTTTGAACCCAAATGAGATGGCATGTGAAATGAGGGCCCCTCAGTGACTCCCACTGCGCGCAAAGATGGCAGACGGCAAGAGTCCTGAAAAATGTAATTAAACGGAGATAAGATTAATACAATCAGCGTGTGGAATGACAGAAAGGTGGTGTTGTTGCAGAGGCATTGGAGGGCCCCAGGCCTGAGTGGAGCTTGGGCCCTGCGAAGGGGTGAGGGGTTTTGGGGTAGTGGAAGGCTGCTGGGATTGAGTGCCTTCAGATTGAGGCAGTCTCGTGGTTTGAGGGTTTAAATTAGCGGTGAAAAGACAATCCCCATTAGGAAGGATTAGGGGCCTGCTGGCAGCTGACGGGGCCCAGGCACCAAAACTGGCAGGGGCATCTGTCGCACTGCACCCATTGCTACATGGCTAAAGTCAGTCACAGTTAGCAACCTTCTGAAGCACAAACAAAAAATCAATGTTATTGTTACATTTTACCTTCCTCTGACCTCCAGAGGTTTTCTCTACAATTTAAAATCTAGAGATATTTCAACCAAAAATGTAACATTTCTCATTATTGACAGTCATGATTTTTTATTATTATTTTTTTTTTCTCCAAAGAAGACAAAAGGATACAAAATGTGCATAGTTGCAATGTTATAGTTGCTAAGAAGGAACAAAAACATCATAAACCGTAATCAATATCTGATTTGAGAGCTCTGCTGGATGGAAAGATTATCAGTGGACAGTGATTATTGGCCTACACCTCACATGAAGCTAAGAAACATATATGTATATTACAATATTGTATGATTGGTGTAACAACACCTAAATTCTGCTTGACAAGCATATGTCAGAAACGGAAAGTTTTGTGTGCTATTTCTTTCACATTGATCTAAACAGAATAATTGCATGTGGATATAGCAGCAAATCTGTGTTGTTGAGAACAGGCTTTCTAAACAGTAACAGTATCTTTCTAAAAGCAATGCTATGAACATTTTCAATAGCATCACTGACTTTTTACAGACTATAACTGGGTCGGTGCTAGCATGACAAAACAAATAGCTACATGATTGTACTTGACAGATTATTTTAACACATTTTGTCACTGATGGCAATTTACTGTATAAATATAATATCATAACTAGAACCAATCACTGGGTTAGGGGCTTCCCCTCAGAAGTATGGAAATAACTATTGAATTGTTAAGGAATGAGAATTAAATAGTATCGAAATTTCATTACCATTTCTAAAATTTCTGCATGTAAACATGAACCAAAGTTTTGTGTTTAACTTCACACTTCTCTAGAGAGTTACTGATGGCAACTTATTGTATAAATGAGGAAAAAACACAAGCATTCTAATAAACTTCAAGGATATTACCAGTGTCGCAATAACAAATACAAACATACTCTTCTAGCATTGGTGAATAATTTACATTATATCAATATGTTTAATAATTCAGTCCCTGTTGGAATCAACAAATAGATTTTTTCTTTGGTACATATTTACATAATACTGCTATGTATCACTGTTTTAGTAGTAACTTAAAAGTTTATTTATTTATTAATAAATTGATTTAATTCATTTAAGCTTTACACTGTCACCCTAAATAACGTTCTCATTATTTTGGAACCAGAAAAATCATCTGAATTACATAATTATATATTATATAACCTGCACCATTCAAAATATATTACTCACTTAAATATTAAATTTGTTAATGTAGCTTTCCATTTGTTATTATTTGTTACAGCAACATTCTCACCAGGCTAGCTGTTTTGAATTATGAATCGCTTTTGTCTTAGCAAACTGCGGTTTCAAAGTAGCTCCCCCGACACTATAGGCATATTGTAGTAGATTGATGCTGTGTGTTTGCTATACATTTATTTATCTATATTCTCAGCTCCCCGCTGCTTCATTTGCTGCTTTAATTACTGTGGATGCTCCGACGACGAAGAGCGAGCACTAATCCACAACCCGTGCTTTATCATGTTGTTTTAGCGGGGCTAAAAAGTTAATTTTTTCGTTTCATCTCCTATAGGGTTCTGCTTGTCAGGGGCAACAGACAGAGACCCACTGATTGTCATTAGGGTCCCCTCCCATCCGGCTAATTTAAAGAGACAGCGCTCAGGTCCGGAGGTGAGCGGTGGTGAGATTCTCTCGCGGGCACGACACAAGAGAAAACCACCTGGAGTTTCTCCGACCCACCGCTAGCTTTTTGTTCCCGGGTTCGAAAGGCAGCGGCGAACAAAAACAGCCTCAGAAAAGTGCAATCCGATTAAAACAATCTCCTTGTCTTTTGATTAACGTTTATTTGCATGATAATAAACGCAAGACGATAAGACCGCAGAGGCCTTCTTTTTTCCAAGGAGATGGTGTGTTTCACATCCAGGATTTTCCTGGCTCTTTTTCCTTTTTGGTTTGCAGCGGCCTGTCTCTCCGTCCAGCTGTGTGGATTGTCTTAAATGTGTTGTCTCTTGCACGGTAACTCGCTAACAGGAACTTTAAGAGGCACCTCCTGCCGTAGCTGAAACCAAAATCAGCGCAGGAGGAGACGACAATATCTCCACGGAAACAGACCGATGACAGCCTCAGTGTCATGGGGAGATGGCATGGAGCATTAAAGATCACACCGTGCATCCAGCTCTGCCGTCTACCCAACATGCATCTGTGCGCAAGAGTCCATCTCAAGCACTCATAATGAAATGAACCAAAACCTCCACTTCATACCGTAGTTCGTTATCACCGCGGTTGCATTGTAGTGTTGCAAGTTTGTGTAGCTATCAGAACAAAGCGCTTGTGGCACATCGAGGACGTGTGTGTGTGTGTGTGTGTTGTGAGCTGAGAGGCAAAGCGACAGGGGATTTCACCGCTTGGTATTTCTGCAAAGCTCCAGAGAGAAACATGCCTCAAGCTATCGTCATGTTACAGACAAATGAAGAAGGGGCAATGTGTGATCTCTGCAAATTTGCTCTCTCACTCTCACTTTTTCTTTTTTCTTTCGCTCTCTTTCCTCCGCTCCCTCACCGCAATGCTTGACTCTCAAGTGGCACAGAAATCAAACAATTAGCAGGAGGGAAATAAAGGTCCTGCTTTGCCCTCTGGCACTTGTAAACATGGCAACCATGTTTGAAAATGTTGCCTTTATTATACAGGTTTTGCCTTTCTCTCGCACTCTGTCTTTTTCTTCCTTTTTGACGGTTTTCTTGTTTTCCTTTCACACAGAACTTCTTACTTTGCTGTCTTATTCTTGTAGTTGCAATTGATTTGATTTAAAAACAAAAGAAAGATAACACTGTTAGATGTGTTCTTAAAAGTATTCTTAGTTTGCATGTTTATATGACAATGTCCTGCTTTAACCATTCTATTTATGACTTTACATTTTTATTTTTTAGTGCTGTGGACCCATAATTGAAGATTCTCTGACGTGTATGTATGTATAAATGCATTTATTTATTGATTTTTTTTATTTTTTTTTATTATTGTTTTTTTTTTTTTGCATTGTCCCTATAAATCTAAATTGAATAAAGTGAAGTAAAAAACATTAATATATAAGGATAACAATGAAATCTCTCAGAAAACTGCGGCTGGGCTTTGGGACAGTGTATTCTGGCAATAAAGTGTTCATTGAAAGTGTACAGAAGTCTGTCTAAGTGAGTTTCTTAACTCTGGGACCCCCTCACAGCGAGGAGTTAGCGTGTACATAAAAGAGCAGGTCAGCTTTGAAACATTGCACTCAGGACTTTGAACGGGACGCAGCTTAACGCTACATGCTGCAAAATGGACCAAGACAAATATATATATATATATATATATATATATATATATATATATATATATATATATATATACACACATGTACAGGAGTAGACAACATATTTTACTTCAATTAAATTTAAGTGACGAAGCTTTTATTTAGTGTTTGTTTAATTTCTGCCTATCATTTTAAACATGCTGTACAAGAACATTGATACTTAGGCATTATAAACATATTTCAAACATCAAGATATTTTTTTCAAAGATACTTTTTTTTCTTTTTCTATCATTGTTGAAATTAAAATAACATAACATTACATTGTAACCACTTTGTTTATAAACACAAATATAAAATAAAATATATGTTTGTGGTTTTGCAAATGTGTGTAAAATTTTATTTATTCATTTTAATCCTTGCAAAGAGTAAAACTAAAGTATTTAATACATAGTCATATGATTCTAAAAGCTTTGTTTTAAATTCAAGAATGGCAACAAATAATCATATTATTACATCTTAATATTGAAATATAAAAAGTGTTGGTTTTTGTAACAAAACAAACAAACAAATATTTTACACTGGCATCCTACTATATGTTAACACTTTTCTTATTTTCTGATAAAAAACAAACATAAACAATACAAAGTTATAATATTATTATTTTTTTGGATATGATCTTCTAATTAAAAAATATTACGTTGCTATTCTATTAAGTATGCTTAACAATGTCTTCTTTATTGATACAAATGTTAAAACAACCAAAAAATCATATTTTTGCATGATTTCTGTATTAAAAAAATATTATATTGATATTATATTTACTTAATTGTATTGGTATGTTTTCTGCTTTTCATTTGTGCTTTAGAATTAAATATTAGATAGATAGATAGATAGATAGATAGATAGATAGATAGATAGATAGATAGATAGATAGATAGATAGATAGATAGATAGATAGATAGATAGATAGATAGATAGATAGATAGATAGATAGAAACTGACAGACATATTTTTTATAAAGACAGACCATATGTTATGCTAACTACTATGAAAGTTTTCTCAAGAAAGCAAAAGGAAGGACATTTCAGGATCACAGTATCTCTTAATGATCCATACTAAACACATATACTGCTGAATAAAATTAGATCTGCCATTAAAACACTGATATTATCTGATAAAGGAGATTTCCCACCATGGCCATGTACAAGTAATCCAATTCTGAACAGAGATAAACTAGGCTTTATATCTCAATTCATGATATGATAGATGATCAGCCCAATGAATATAAGGGGATTTTCAAAGCAGGTATTAGAGCAGAAAGGTGTCCTCACCCAGAGCAGACTCACTGAATCATTGATCAGGGACAGGAGCGCTTTCAATCCAGTGTGTATGTGCGTCCGTCTGCGTGTTAGCTCGTCTCAGGGAGGTTTTGAGGGATTGTCTATATTACATTCCGAACGGAGTAATAAACCGTGTGCACCTCCGCTGCGTTAGGTTCATTTTGTAATAGCTTTGATCTTTCCAAGTGCCATCGCAGAAAATACAGTTGGTCATAAAATTAGCATTTTCTGATTGCAGTTGGAGCTGCGGGAAATGCCATAAAAATGCAGATCCATCCAATTCAAACAAAACTAAATCCTTTTTCATAAATTTCAAAGACGATTGCAGAGTTATTTCGTAAATATACGTAAAAGAGGTTTGAATGCTGAGCTAACGCCCTTAAAACCAACTAAACAGACATTTCTTTGAAGAAAGCTGCAATGCTAAACAATATTTCAATTTTCGCAGCTTACGCCGACGGTCTGCCGTAGTTTCGCAAACCGATCCTCCTGTCTGACCTCTCCACAGTCCTTCCAGGCTTTGGCCCCGCTGTGAGCGGCCCTAGTCAGAGCACAATGTGTGAAACTACGGTGAAGAAAGACACACTGATAGATGCTCTGTGTTCTACTGCCCTCCAATGGCAGACGCTATGTGTTTAGCCCCATCCCGCATGCTCTGCAGCAGGACAGTTAGTTAGTTTGGCCTGGGAGAGCTGCCTGTTGGACGGCCCCATCACCCCTTGCAGCTGGTTAGGGAGCTGAGCGCAGAGCTTGTTGCCAAATTCTGGGGTTCCTAATGCACGTCAACTGCAGATTCAAGCTATTATGTCACCATCCGTCCTAGAAGCTCCGTGAATGAAAGCGTGAAGCAAATGTTTGACGGACACGAAAACCTGTGTGCGGTGGTGGTAACTGTCATAAACCCCCTCTATTCATTTAGTTACACATGCAGATACACACACACACACACACACACACTCTGAAACTAACGCAGACAGTATGCAGAGGCCCAGATGGCTGGTTCACAATGGCGGGGCAGGGCAGCCTTTGATAGGTTTGAGTGATTGATTTCAGGCTTGACTGGCTCTGATAGAGTCACCTCAGGAGGTGCCTGGCAACCACAGCTTCTCTCCACAACTTTCCATTGAGGGCCCGGGGCCGGCAATCACACTGGATGTCCAGCTGACTCAGAGCCGTCCCTCTTTAAACTCAAAATGTGTCCAATCCCACAACCGCTGGTCACAAACCTCTACTTCCTGTGCTGCATACTGCGAGGTTAGCACAACAAATGCCATTCACTGTAAGACTAATTATTTATGTTTTTTTATTTTATTTTATTTTATTTTATTTATTAAAAAAAAATACAAATCAAGCAAATACGCATGCTAACAAGGCAGTACGATGGCATTTGACATGGTAACAATAAGGTATTATGTTAAGCTTTTTAAAATAAATGGTTAATTCACTTTCATAGTATATATTATATATATATATATATATATATTTTATTTTTTTTTTTTTTCTCATAAATCTTATTACTATGATAATACTATGTTTTTGGAGATTGCACCATGGTATTTACTTGTTTTTGTTTTTTTGACAATAGCACCATAGTAATATCATGATATTTTTGGAGTTGCCTTGCAGTAGGCCTTTAATAATAAATAAAATGTAAAAAGTGTCTAAATATGGTAAATATTCAGTACCATAGTATCAAAAAACATGGTATTCTTTCAATTACATTAGGCTAGACCTATTATTGTAAATACAATATTATATAAATGTGGTAAACATTCAGATTTTTTTAAATTATATTGGAGTGGTAGATGCAATGATAAATATCACAGTACCATTTTATTTGTTTGTTTGTTTGTGACATGATACCAGTGCCATGTTATGTACAACGGTATATATCATGGTTATACTATTCTATTTAAATACTGTAATCATTCAGTACCATGATATTTTTAATTATTTTGGAGCAGGCACTCCATGTAGATACAATGATAAATATTAAAGTACCATAGTATTACCATTTATTTTCTGACATGGCACTGAATAACTGTTTTTGTTGTTTGTTTTGTTTTTTATTACTTTGGTGTAGTATAGTATAGCGATGTATGTATGTATGTATTTATTTATTTTGTCTTCAATGACACCAGTACCATGTGTGTGCCAAGGTATTTAAATATGATTAACATTTAGTATTTTTTTATTTAACCTGGGGAAGGCCTACTATGCCGATAAAATACACAGTATATTACAGTACCACAGTTTATATAAAATCATCATTGCAGTACGGTGGTATTCGTTATATTACATTGGATTAGGTCTGCCATGGCATACCACGGTATATATCAAAGTACCATGATATTCTTTGAAGGACCTTGGAGTATCTTGTAAACACCACTGTATATACTTATCACACTAATTCAATCCCATGACATTACCGTCTCTGTACCACGGTACGTCAACTGGCCTATTTTATGAGGGCCAGAAGAGGCTTTGCAAACAGTGCTGACTGCAGGTCCACGGTGTTTTAATTAAGGACGAGTAAATGAGGGAAAACATTGATTCCTCATCTCCTTAGGTTGCTGCACCTCCGAGGTGGTAATTGAAATGACACGGAGGCGGTTGGCGTCTGCTCTAACACAGGGTTCCGCCCGCCCGCATCCAGTCATGGCTAACCACGGTGAGGGCGATACGTGCGGCGGACACAATTCCCCCCGCAGCTATCTCTCCCACGCTTTCATATCGCTCTCTTTCTGCCTTCGTGACACTCTGACAAGACTGTACAATCAATTAAGCGGCACGAAGCGGCTCTCTGATCCTCGTTCAAGGCGACGCTTGCGAGTCTCCTTCCGCCACTAACAGGGGTTAAACTCAGCCTTCACCCAGTAGCCCGTCAGCTCAGATCACAAAGGAAGATGCATTGCAGCTCTAATTACATGCGTACGGGTCTTGAAAATCCAATTATGTTTGTACTCCTAATCACATAGCCTAATTGTACAAAGTAAATAAATCAAGGCTGTCCCTTGCCACTGCAATGGGATCACTGTACTAATAGCGCCATATTAATCACCTTGATCACATCAATGGCAGGCAGGTAGAGTTGAGCTCCGTCCCTCATTTGAATAATTAACATCTTAAAACTGTTTCCCTCGCTCTCCGTTTCCCTGTACATAATGCTGCTTTTAATTGCCCGTTTATTTATGCGTCGAAGTTGAAGCCATGCATAATTTATCAGATAGTTTTACACACGTTTATGAAATTGTCTCGCCGAATTACAAATGTTAAGTTTATTTAGGATTAAATTTTAATGGCTCCTGCAATAGCCGAGTTTGTTGCCGAAATTGATTTGGATAATTGTGTCCTCCAGCTACCCAGCTCGGCGTCGGATGTGCGATTTTCCTCGAACTCTGCCGTAGAAGCCGTACCCAAAACAATTAACCTCTTCCTATGAAACTCTATTATAATATGCATTTGCAGTCATTGTGTTTGGGGTTAAGAATATCAGGATGCTTGTTAGTCCAGAGGTCCTCAATTACTCGGTCACAACCTAAAAATGAATCCGGTTGTTTGTTCTGATAGGGTCAACAGGGAAAAACTAATGCTAATTGAAGCTAACCATATAAACGTGTGTATATCCAGGAATAAACAGCAACATCTGATGGGACTGAGCTGCTGGTTTGGGTTAGTTGTACTACAGACCGTCACTGAAGTAGCGATTTCTACATTAAGTATTATGAGGAATTGTAAATGTGTTTGGGATGGAAACATGCATGTCGAGGTGAAGGAAGGGGCAGAGCCGCTCCGCCCGCCTGGGGAGTTTGGCATGTGCCCTGCGAGTACACCCCGTTGATTGAGGGTCAAAGTAAATAACTGGGGCCGAAGGTAGCGCTCCCTCCCCGTTCCCTCTCATGGGGCTCATTTCAATACCCCGCCTCTTCCTTTGGCCCCACCCCCTGACAGACAGACACCCTCTCCGCTCGACCAGGACTCCTGCTTCAATGGCTGCTTCAGACACATAGAAATATTATTTTTCCAGCAGGTATTTATCATGTTTGGGGTCTCTACAAATTCAACGGCATGTAATACACTGATCTAAGCCACTGCGATATGAAATGGAAGTGAAATCCCATAAAAAAGTAATCCCAAAATGGAGGCGATGATGGACAAAGCAGCTATATTTCCCACATATGTTGGGAGGGTGGCAAAAATTTTACGGACAATAAAAAAACAACGGGTAACGATGATCCTCACTGAGCAGAGCAAAAGAGGAACACATGATTTGCAATAAAGTCCAGCAGCTCAGAAATTTTAAAGAAGTGCCCACATGTAGGCTGTGTAAGATTTTTATTATGTTTTTTTCGCATTGTATATCTAACAGATTTTATTGTAAAGGGAAACTATTATAAAGATAAAACCGAGTTGTATTGACACACTGGACAAATATTTAAATATAAAGTAATATTCTATGCATTTTTTATTTTTATTTTTTTTTATATTTTCATGTATTAACTAAAATAAAATAAAAGTAGGAGTTTGCAAAATAATTATAAATAATGCAGAAACTGCATATAATTATTATTCATTAAAATAAAATTTCTAAAATTTAAAAAGCCTACTCAACCCAGCCAGTTTGTGTTACTGGTATAACAAATGAAACTAGAAATAAGAAATAAAATACAAGCAAAAACTAAAAATTCCCAAAAAATAAAATAATATAAAAAATGTGTGTTAAATTAGAACCAAAAACTGCATAAATTATAAATTGTGTTGCTGTTATAAGAACTGAAATATATAACCAATACTGAAGCGAAACACAAACAAACTAAAAATAGTCAAAAACTGAAAATCATACCACAAATAAAAATAAAAATAAAAAGAGACATTTTCAAAACTATAATAGCCCTTGTATCTATCTACACATCTCAATTTTGAATTTTCTGAAATTATATCAGTTGTGCAGGACAATCCCATATCTCCACCCTGTTCCTATAATTCATACAGCAAATATCAATTAAACTCCAGCGACGGGTTGGGCTGAATAGCTTTTGTTGAAATGTGAATCGTGTATTTCTCCTCTCCATGCACACATAAATATACACACACGGACACACTAATGGCTACCCAGCGAGCGGTAGGGATAGCGTTCCTCTTCCTTTCCAACCCCCTTGGCCTCCTGCTGGAGGAATTCCCAGCCCTCTCTGCAGGTAGCCAGCCAGAGTCGAGCCGGAGAACATGTGTTTTCCTCCCCTGGATGGGTCAACGTGGGGTTGTTCATTCAGTGCTGGTGATATAGTGGCCGAAACCCAGCGCTGATCACTTATCTGAAGTCTGGCCTGGACTGGGTCGAGCTCACTCCACTTAGGCCTCTCCACGCATGATGGATTCCACTCAAGTATGAGAGCAGATCCAGCCAACAGACTCCTGATGGGCCAGACGCCTCTTCCCTTTGACTGTGCAACTCAATCAGTGACATATGCCAACTCCAGCTTCTGAACTCCAATAGAGTTTTGTTCCACCTTTTTTTTTTTTTTTCCTTCATCGTTTTCTTTTTCCAAAGGATTTGAACTTTAACCACAAAGTTATGAATTCTGGCTTTGAAGCAACAGGAGAATGTGAAGAACGTCTGAAGAGGACCAACAGACACTTGATATTCTTGTTTTTATGTTTTCACTGAGTACAAGGGAAATTGCCTCTTTCCAAACGGCGTTTGGAGGTTGTTTTAAGAGAAAAACATTTTGACTATGAAATGTAAAGACTAGCACGATTGAAACAACACGTGAATTGATCTGGCCGCTATAGCTGCAGTTGTGGGTTTTGAATGAAATCGATTCGAATTTAAATATTTATTCAGTATTCTTGAAGAAAAGTAATAACAACCTTAAAGGATCGCTGGAAACTGGATCATTTCAGTGACATGAAATCAGATTTCCTCTAAGTATAGCAAATAATAATTTTCTCAAAGGTGATTTACAAACAAATGATTATAAATTATTTACTTTTCATCTTTATCACATTACACTGGTCAGACGAAAAAATAAATAAATAAATAAATAAATAAAACAAAAATAATAATAATAATAATAATAATAATATATATATACACACAGTGCCCTCCAAAATTATTGGAACAGCAAAGACAAAATTACTCTGTTGGCTGTGGAGTCAAGACATTTACAAATATGATTAAAAGATGAATATGAGACAAAACTACAGAATGTCACATTTTATTATTGGGTGATTCAACAAATAGATGTTTTACCAGCTAAGAAGTTCAGCACTTTTAGAGTTTCATGCCTCTATCTGATGTGAGCATAAGTATTGGAACAGTTGCCTCACAGGTCTTTCTAAGTGATCAGCTGTGTCCTGTTGCATTAATTCTTCAGATATTAAAAGCAGGGAATGTTTCGTATCAGTTATATCCATTACTTCTGCATTCTGAATCTTGCATTCGATGATGACACACACAAACCAGGATGAAGATGAGGGAGATGACTTTGAGAGAAAAACAAGCAATTTGGATGCTAAAAGAAAAGAGGAAGTCAATTAGAGCTCGAGCAAAAACAAAGAGCATGGAGAAATCAAGAGTTTGGAAACCACCAGCGACACCAGCAACCACCAACTACCTGATCGTCTGAGAAAACAACAGTAGTTGATGACAGACAAATCATAAAAGCTGTGAAAATGAACCCTAAAATACGTGTCTGTAAAATCACCAACAACTTCCAGGAAGCTGGAAATAATCCTAAGCATACAGCCTCATCTGTAAAGCATGGTGGAGGTGGTGTCATGGCATGGGCATGCATGACTGTCTCTGGAACAGGCCCTCTCAACTTTACTGATGACTTAATGTATGATGACAGTAGCAGAATGAATTTGGAAGGGTACAAAACCATCTTGCCTACCAATATTCAAGAAAATGCCACCAGATTCATTGGGAAGTTCATATTGCATCAGGACAATGACCCAAAACACCCTGCCAGTTCAGTCAAGGAATTTATAAGGGCAAAGAAATGGAAAGTCTTAGATTGCCCAAGTCAATCTCCAGATTTAAATCCGATTGAACATGAATTTCACCAGCTGGAGAGGAGAGTAAAGGCAGAAACTCCCCAAAACAAGCAACAATTGGAATTGGCTGCAGTAAAGGATGGGGAAAGTATTTCAAAGATGAGACCAAGAGTCTGGTGATGTCTATGGGTCACAGACTCACTGCTGTGATTGTGTGCAAGGGATCTGCAGCTAAATAATAGCTTTTAATCTTTTATATCTGCCTTATGTTCAACTGTCCCAATACTTATGCTCACATCAATGAGTGTGATGAACTCTAAAAGTGCTGTTATTTTTATTTGTCAAAACATGTATGTGTTGAAACGGCTAATAATAACAGAAAAGCGCTTATTTTGTTTACTGTGTTGAGACTTGCTGAAATCGAGTTTGGTCTCATACTGTATCTCATACCTTGTCAGTGTCTGCACTTGCTTGGCCATTTTTTTTTTTTGTGATAAACAGGAAAGTGGGTCCTGCTGAATTCAAATAGTGATTTGTTAGATGGGTATAAAAAAGATTATTATACCGCGGCAGCCGTCCTGTAAAGCCCTCCTCGTGTGAAGACCGAAGAGTATAAAGACCATCGACTCATAGATTTTTTGTTCATTTAAATGTTCAGTATTGAAATATTGTTGAATGCATTTGTCAATTTTATGTCATTTCTTTATTTTCTTAAATGTGTGTATATAGTATTTACAGATTTTTGACATTTAGTTAATGTACTTTTTCTTATTTGTAAGTTGCTTTGGATAAAAGCGTCTGCTAAATTAATAAAAGTAAAAGTAAAGAAATAATAAAATGTGACATTCTGTACATAATATATTTATTTACATAATATGTGCGTGTACTGTGTATATTTATTATGTTTATATAAATACACACATGCATGTATATATTTAAGAAAAATGTATTTGTATATTAAATATTTATATATGGTATAAATTATATAAATATATACATGTAAATATTTTCAAAACATGTACTGTATGCGTGTGTATTTATATTTACATAATAAATATACACAGTACACATATACATATGTAAATAGCTTTTATTTTGGATGTGATTAATCAGCACTAATACTCGTCAACACTCGTTTGATAGCAATAATATATACATTGGGCAAAAAAGTATTTAGTCAGCCACCAATTGTGCACGTTCTCCCACTTAAAAAGATGAGAGAGGCCTGTAATTTTCATCATAGGTACACTTCAACTATGAGAGACAGAATGGGGGGAAAGAATCCAGGAAATCACATTGTAGGATTTTTAAAGAATTTATTTGCAAATTATGGTGGAAAATAAGTATTTGGTCAATAGCAAAAGTTAATCTCAATACTTTGTTATATACCCTTTGTTGGCAATGACAGAGGTCAAACGTTTTCTGTAAGTCTTCACAAGGTTTTTACATACTGTTGCTGGTATTTTGGCCCATTCCTCCATGCAGATCTCCTCTAGAGCAGTGATGTTTTGGGGCTGTCGCTGGGCAACACAGACTTTCAACTCCCTCCAAAGATTTTCTATGGGGTTGAGATCTGGAGACTAGGCCACTCCAGGACCTTGAAATGCTTCTTACGAAGCCACTCCTTCGTTGCCCGGGCGGTGTGTTTGGGATCATTGTCATGCTGAAAGACCCAGCCACGTTTCATCTTCAATGCCCTTGCTGATGGAAGGAGGTTTTCACTCAAAATCTCACGATACATGGCCCCATTCATTCTTTCCTTTACACGGATCAGTCGTCCTGGTCCCTTTGCAGAAAAACAGCCCCGAAGCATGATGTTTCCACCCCCATGCTTCACAGTAGGTATGGTGTTCTTTGGATGCAACTCAGCATTCTTTCTCCTCCAAACACGACGAGTTGAGTTTTTACCAAAAAGTTATATTTTGGTTTCATCTGACCATATGACATTCTCCCAATCCTCTTCTGGATCATCCAAATGCTCTCTAGCAAACTTCAGACGGGCCCGGACATGTACTGGCTTAAGCAGGGGGACACGTCTGGCACTGCAGGATTTGAGTCCCTGGCGGCGTAGTGTGTTACTGATCTTTGTTACTTTGGTCCCAGCTCTCTGCAGGTCATTCACTAGGTCCCCCGTGTGGTTCTGGGATTTTTGCTCACCATTCTTGTGATCATTTTGACCCCACGGGGTGAGATCTTGCGTGGAGCCCCAGATCGAGGAAGATTATCAGTGGTCTTGTATGTCTTCCATTTTCGAATAATTGCTCCCACAGTTGATTTCTTCACACCAAGCTGCTTGCCTATTGCAGATTCAGTCTTCCCAGCCTGGTGCAGGTCTACAATTTTGTTTCTGGTGTCCTTTGACAGCTCTTTAGTCTTGGCCATAGTGGAGCTTGGAGTGTGACTGTTTGAGGTTGTGGACAGGTGTCTTTTATACTGATAACGAGTTCAAACAGGTGCCATTAATACAGGTAACGAGTGGAGGACAGAGGAGCCTCTTAAAGAAGAAGTTACAGGTCTGTGAGAGCCAGAAATCTTGCTTGTTTGTAGGTGACCAAATACTTATTTTACCAAGGAATTTACCAATTAATTAATAAAAAATCCTACAATGTGATTTCCTGGATTCTTTCCCCGCATTCCGTCTCTCATAGTTGAAGTGTACCTATGATGAAAATTACAGGCCAGCGGGGTCAGCGGGGGAGCTGGCTCCAAAGGGGGGGGTATTTTGCCCCCTCTGATGCTTTCCTCCCCATCCCTAAGGCTTCACTTCTCCCGCTCCATCACACCAACACATAGGTAGGGTTTTGAGGTGCGGGTGTGTCGCTGGGATGCGGGGGAGGTGGTACTCCTCTGTCTCCTCGTGGCCACCTGCATCTCAATCACACATTACAGCTTAGACATTCTCATTACTTACTGTCACATGACACATACATATAGGGCCTTGGGGGTGGGCACACTGAATGGCATCCGGAGGGCGGTCTGTTAATTCAGCCTTCCCTCTGGTGCCAGTGCCCACTTCTCAATTTTAAGTTGCACATAGACATTGAGGGCTCTAGGGAGGGGACGAGCTGACACAAGCTTGTGGAGGGTGCCCCTCCCCTGTTTTAAATCACCCCTGTTTTAAAGCACCTTAGAACAACACACACCAACACTACATTTGAGCGGGTGAGGTGAAGCATGGGGTCTTTTTTTTTTTTCTTTTATCTCACACCCCTGTTCTCTGTTCTCTGCCCGGGGCCGGGGGCTGTGAGGATGAGCTGGCCGCCCGGTCGGGGTCTGGGCTGGTGGTCTTCTCTGCTGCTGCGGGGACCGGGGTGGTCTTCCTGTCCCCACGCCAGAGCGAAGGGGGTTCAGCTCCGGGATCGGGCGCTGATTACCCCTCTGGGGGTGGTGGTGCCTGGATCTAGGAGTATAGAGTGCATATAGGGAGTGTGAGTGTGGGTACCATGTCCATTTTTGTGTGTCTACATGTGGGGCGAGGGTGAGAATATTCGTTGCGTGCATGAGGGTGGGAACGTATGCTTGTGTATATGTGTGCTTGTTCGTCTACGTCTATGTGTCAGGTCGGGCCTTAGACTCCACCTCACTCATCATCTCAGTCGACCCCCACCCCACCACCATGCCCTGCCGGTGGAGGATGCCGCCGGTGCGTTGGTGGTTTCTCGCGCCGGGGCAGGATGCTCGGGTGAGCGCTGGCCCACTCTCGGCGGTCGCTTGGCGGGGCCTGGCCCTACTGGCCTTGCTGGGCCCCAGTTGGGGGGTGGGGGGCCCTTGGATCTCCGGGCCCAGGGCTCGGTCTGCCCTGGTGTGGTCGGCTGCCGGCGGAGCCTGCGGGCTTGCCGCCACGGCACCCTGGGGTGTCTATACTGTGGCTGTCGGATGTCCCACCTTCGGGCTCTCCTCTGCCCTTTTCTGGGTGGGGGCCGCAGTTGTCCCTGCGGTGGTTCCCCTGGGGGTCCCGTGCCCTGGGGGGCCTCCGGATGTTTGGGGCCTGGGTCTCTTCCATGCCTGCTTCATGCCTTGCGGGATGGGGCTGTTGTTCCCCACACACACACTATTAAACATTTACATGGAGGAACCTTATGAACACAAGCGCGCTCACACACACAGGTGTACACTCAAGCATTCACATTGGTGTAAAAACGGGTGCTCACAGACACACATTGTTCTGATCTGCTGTTGCTTCAAAACTTATTTTGTAATATTAGTTATGCGTGTTGCTCAATAACATTTAACATTTAGAATTTATTGTGATTCATACAGATGTTGGTTGTTGCTGCAGTTTCTCTGATGTTGTGTCTTCTGTTGTGTCTTCTGTTGTTTTCTCTTTTTGTCAGCAGGTATCGAAGCAAATTGTCTTTTTTTTTTTTTTTCCTCTCTCTCTCTATCCCCCATTCTCTTTTTTTTTTCTCTCTCTCTCCCCCTTCTCTGTTGACTTTATCCACAATTATTTTTTTTTTGTTTGTTTTGTTTTCTAATTCCTTTTTTTTATTATTATTATTATTATTTTTATTATTATCATTATAATTATTATTATTATTTTTTTTATTATTATTATTATTTATTTATTTATTTATTTATTTATTTATTTATTTATTTTTTCTCTTTCTCTCTCTTGTTTTCTCTGTCCCCTGGTCTTGTCGGTCATAGTATGGTTAAATAAAAGGGTATATAAAATTTAATTAATTAATTAATTAAAAAAATAAATAAATAAATAAATATATAAAAAAAAATATAAAAAAAAAAGGCTGTGGATGATGATAGCATAGCTACACATACGTACTGTCATGTGTTATCTGTGTTACTGACAGGCCGAAAAAAAAAAAAAAAAAAAAAAAGAAAATTACAGGCCTATCTCATCTTTTTAAGTGGGAGAACTTGCACAATTGGTGGCTGACTAAATACTTTTTTGCCCAACTGTATATATATAGAGAGAGAGAGAGAGATACTGATATACTACTATCTGACTTTGTGTATTACGACATCTAGTAATTATGTTCAGTCACTGAAAAAGTTACAAAATGCAAGAAAGGCCATTTCAAATGTGAATATGCTTGATTGAGCCTCCAATAATAACTTCGGTCAGCATTAAAAGAAATGCTTATGAGAATCAACTGAAACACATTGGTCTGGTTTCAAATAAAGGGCATAGACTAAGCCAGGATTAGGCCATAGTTCAATATTAGGACATTTATTATTATTATTATTATTATTATTTTTTTTTTATGTGCCTCAGATAAAACATTTCTGGTGTCCCTTTTGAGACAAAACAAAAGCATTGATGAATTTTAAGATCAATTAGTGCAAGTTTCTTTCAGTCGAAACAGCTCAGACTTAGATTTTAGTCTAAGACTAGGCTTAAGCCTTGTCTGTGAAACTGGAGGAGTGTCACCTTTCTTCAAATATTTGATAGGCTCTTATTTGCTGTGAATACACAGATTTAGTCATAAATAAATTTTCGTGTAGTTTATGTGCAGTTAATTACACACAAAATATATGTACACATTTGTTCAAGAGTTTGAGGTAAGATGTTTGATTGATTGATTGATTGATTGATTTCGATTGATTGACTTGTTATTGTTACAAAAAACATATTTCATTCAAATAAATGCTTTTGAACCGTCTGCTCACCAGATAATCATGAAAAAAAAACAGAATTGAAAATATTTGTGCATGAGATAATAATAAGAAGAATGTTAATAATAATGACAATGTTTCTTGAGCAAAACTCAGCATATTAGAATGATTTCTGAATGACAATGTGGCAATAAAGACTGGAGTAATGATGCTGAAAATTCAGCTTTTCATCACAGGAATAAATCACATTAAAAAAAAAAGAGAAAGAAAACAACTGTAATACTATTTCAGAATATTTTTTTAGGTCTTTTTTGATCAAATAAATACAGCCCTGCATACAATGTAGAGCATAAGAGACTATACATAAATAAATAAATGTATTTATTTATTTAATACATTATGTAAGGTCCAATTCTCTCTGTTAACTAAACTCAATATACTCCTAATTGTCTGCTTGTTAATATTTATCAAGATAGTTGATAATTTTAGGTGGGGTAGTATTATAGGTTCTAAAATATGCAGAATGAGACAAGTATAATAAACATACAACATGCTAATAATATGCATGCTAGTTAACACTGAGAATTGGTCCTTCAAGTAAAGTGATATAAAAAAAAAAATCTTACCAACTCCAAACTTTTGAACAGCACCACAGTTTCCATCTTATTCACAAAACTATTCAATAAATGAAATGACATTTTAGTAAAATTGTTTGTGTTATATTTTCATTTGATAATGGCACCAGTAACTCATCAAATGAGGATAAAACGATGGAGATAAGCAGGCATATATCCAGATGCACGGTGCAGACAAGCACATTCGGCATTTTAAAGAGCCGATTCAGGTGTCTGGATCGCGATGGAAGATCATTGTAATTTGTTCTTCCATCAGAAGAGCTTAATCCTATAATCAGATACAAGAAACCGTTCTTGTACTTTAATAAAAAATCTACATGTAAAGACGTATGCAAGATTACCAGCCCAAGACGACAGTTCACACCGATCAGATAAAGCACAACACGGATCACCACCGCGAAGATCTTGCGTCTTTTATAACTGCGACGGTACAAAGCAACCCCGCGCCGCACGGCACAGGCGACCAGAGCGGCTTTACACGTGTCCAAGGGGTGATGGATCCCAAGGGGACGTGTCAGAACCCCTGTGGAGGTGCAGAAACAGAAGCGGGACAGCTAATGCTCTCACACAATGGTCCTCTCTACACAATGGAGCCGAGTGACATTTCTGTACCTGCAGCACCCTTAAAACCCAAAATGTGGCAAACACAGACTCGCACACACATGGAGACTCTCTTGCGACGGTGCCTATTTAGTGTTTATCAGGCACTGCAGTGGGCCCGATGTCGCGCTGAGTAAGATTCCCAGCGGGTGGGCATCCTCTCGGGCCGCAGCAGAGCAGGGCACCCGCCGTCGCTGAAAAGCCGAGACAAGAGATTAAGGGGGACGAGTTGCATCTCGCCCCATAAAGAGACACTCCATGGTTTTTCCTTCATTACCACTAAATGAATAAAAAGGGAAAAGGGGAAGACAAAGTACTAATGGAGTTGCGAAAGCCACCCCTGCTCTCGGATGCACTCAGGCCGATTGTGGTGTGCCACTGATATGGTGTGACGTCCTGGTTTGGCGAGGCATTTGCTCGTATTCTGGTGCTGTCTGTGAAATGTGAGATAATAGGAAAAGAGGTGTATAAAGGCTAAAACCCTGCCCGCGAGGATTTAGGAAGGCAGCGGCGTATCCAGGGCTACTCAACGAGTGCCGCCCCACACTGTGAAAAGCGTATTTATCAACTTAATAGCAGGTGTCTGATTGAACAAGAGCACTGAGGCGAGTTTGATTAGAGAATGGTGTAATCCCCCACTCTTCTCGTCCTCTTCCTTCCTTCTCTTCTCTTCTCCTCTCCACCCCCAAACGCCACTTACTGGTGATGTCTTGAATTTTGAAAGATAAGGCCTCAACGTGACGGGGTAATAGCTGGTAAAGACTGGAATACACTACATGACTTGAGCAGATTTTAAAACACTAGGCACTTACCTAGTCATACGCTTGCCGACTTTGTAAACAGTTACAGAGAAGCACAAGGCGTCATACAGAACTACCAGACCTTCAAGTTGTTCCAAACACAACAAACTCCCACCGAAACATGTGCCTGATGTGTATGACAAATGAAAACAATATGTGTTCTAAAATTGTCTAAAATTGAAATTTTTGGTATATTCTGACTGGATGGATTCACATTCTAAAGCTAGAAAGCCAGAGTCTGAGTTTATCATACACTATACATGATTTATTTTGGGTGAAATCTGTCAACTCAAATATGCAGACTGGTTCTGATTTTCGGCAACTGGTAGTCCTGTAGTGTATTCCAGCCTTAAGTGGAAATGGCAGTCAACGTCAACGTAAAACAACTTTTTTTTGTTCTTTAAACTTTTGTATTTTTGAAAGAAAGATTTTGAATCGGGAAAAATGTAGGAAAAATATTTTATCCATTGAGAATTTATCAGATTGTATATATATATATATATATATAGATAGTTTTCTCAATGCAGCAGTTTGGTAGCCATCATTCTTGTTAACTTAAATACATAAAATGCATGTTAGGTTTTTGGTCGCACACATCATGAATGATATTTAAATTGCTGCAATGCAAAAATAACCCATCCGCAACTATAATGCAACACTGTGAAATGTTTTGAGCTTGCTGAGATTTTTCTCCCGGACAGTACTGGGCAATATCTGTCCATGTGCTTTCCATCAAAGAAACACGGCTCTAGATGTCGAGCCAAGAGGCGCGAGCATAAAGAATGGATCAATGGAGAAAGCAGCAGAAGAAAGAAATGCCGGACTGATGAATAAGTCAGGTGACTCTATCCTAGCCACTGAGTAAATGAGAGCCAATTAAAGCGGCAGCTCTGGCCCCGGCACTCCCTACGGCCGCACACATACTGAGAGACCGGCCCGCTGGCAACCGCAGACGTACACTGAGAAACAGAGAGATGAGAGAAAGAGACCCTTGCCGAGTTTATCGCAGCAGTGCTCCATCGAGTTTCAGACAACAGCCGAGGGGAAACGGCGCGAGGGGCCGAAACTCCTCAGGGCCGCCCATGAAACTCTGACCTTTGTCTTTTGCTTAGCATTAGCTCGACCGCTAAGTTTAGAAGAATATGATTTTACTCCATTTTTCCTCATATTGTTAAAGCTCATTCTAATGAATTGTAGGGCACTTCATCAATAGCCTTTGCAAAACATGTTATTTGTGTTCTGACCTTCAATTACCCAGACCCAACCTTGTGTGAAAGTCCTTCGTTAAACTACAGGCGTAACGCAGAGTTTGGATTAGGCCGACAGGTTCGAGCTTTGACGCAGCTGGGGTGCAGAGGCACTGACTAATTTAGCCAATTAGACAAGGGCATGATTAAGGTGGCCAGATTGAGAAAGAGCCACCGTTGGACTTTAGCCAGGACTCTGGGGTTAGAACCCCTGCTACAGAGCTTAAAGAACTCAGAGATCCTCTAATGACCAGCAGGCGCAGGAGCAGTAATGACCCCTGAGAGAGAAAGACACAGAGAGATCATCACAGTACATGTGCCCATTGTTCTTTACAAATCTGATTGTGATCCGCTCGTGGGTCCTTCAGCACTCTGCTCTAGAGAAATTATGTACATGTCGGTGAACCCACATTAAAAAAAAAAATTAAAAACAACTCTCTTTAAATTCAAGTATCAAAGAAGTTTATACGTTTAAAATGATGTATTAGTGTTATTATTCAGTGTTATTTTAATATAATTAATATATCATTATAGTTTTTGTTACTATTTTTTATTACACTTTATTTTCTGTTTATTTTAATTTTACTTCTTTTTGAATGTCTGCATTTATTAAGTTTTAGTTTTTAGCTTTAGTTTAAGTTAGTTTAGTACCTTAACTTTAAGCAAAAATTGTAAAATATATTATTTTAATTGTTTTATTTCAGTTACGTTTATATTTATTTCAAGTAATGATTTTTTATAGTTTTAGTTTTAGTTAATGAAAGAAAAAAAATGAATGAAAATGAACTGTCCTCAAAATGTCAAAATTAAAAAAAAAGGCCAAATAAAGAATAAAATGCTTTAAAAAAAATAAATAAATACAAATCTTAAGCTGTTTTACATAATTGTTGCACTAGTTCTTATAAAAATATTGCTCACACTTTATTTTAAGGTCCAGTTCTCGCTATTAACAAACTATTACTACAACTTTGGCCTCAATAAACTCCTAATTTGCTGCTTATTGATAGTAAGGTAGTTGTTAAGTTTAGGTATTGAGTAGGATTAGGGATGCAGAATATGGTCGTGCAGAATATGTGCTTTATAAGTACTAATAAACAGGCCAATATGCTAATTATATACATGTTAATAAGCAACTAGTTAATAGTGAGAACTGGTCTCTATACTAAAGTGTTCCCAAAATATTTTAACAAAACCGCTTCACTGCTCAACAATAATAAAAAAATAAAAATAAGAAACTATTCGCAAATAAAAAATCATGTGGTGTGACATATAGTATATACTAAAAGTGTATATTTACTTAAGTAAGTCTCTTAAAATATGACCCTGACCATGTGACTTAAAATATCCTAAAATAATAGGGTAAAATAGGTTAAAACAGATAAAAAAAAGGTAAAATAATTTGACCATTTAAAATCTAAAATGTCGTGCAAATCCTCCCAAAAAAAATAAATAAATAAAAATAATGATGATTATGATTTCTGAATTAAATAAATTAATACAAATAAAAAGAAAAAAACGTCTCATTATATCGATTATGATTATACTTCAGATGATCTCATTGAAAGAGTAAGGAAAGTATACTTTTTTTTTTTTTTGGAATATTTGTAACACAACATAATATTTTAAATTGAATACACTTTTCTTAAAAATGGCTTATTTTTTTCCCCTATGAAACAACCATGAATAAAAAAGAGCACACTTCACAGATTTTCCTTTTATTAATAACTATTTCATCTGTCAGAAGCTGGTCATGCAATGTATATTTCCCACGAAGCGTGCTACAGTATAAGCATACCTGGACTAATTACACTTTCAATTTTATATCTTATTCTGTTTTATTCCACACCTCTATAGCATACTTGATTGTGATTGGTGAATTGCAACATTCAGTGGTCAAATATTGTTAAATAATGAATGCTATTGTTGTATAACGAGCACTTTGAACGAACCGTTGTCCCAGGCAACCAGTTCCCAGCATGTTCTAGTCGCTCACATCACTCCCTGCTCTGTGTTTCATCATATTAAAAATAACTGCAAATCAATACTTCAAGTCAATTTATTAATGCATAGGATAAGCAGCTGTATAATGCCGTAATAATGTACAGTCAGCCAGTGATTCTTGCAAAATAAACCCAGGCAAAGGGTTTTATCCGTCATGTATCTATAGTGAATGAAGCAGGACTGAATGGATTTCCTCTCGAGTCAGAAAGCGCGTCTGTATGCTATTGATTATTCCCTACCACCTCGGTGGATGCCACAATTACCTGTTCCTGTCGGAGCGTTCCCGTTCTGTCAGCGAGGCCTCGTGAATAATGAAAGGCTGACATTCTGTTACTCTTACCTGCCGCTTGTAACCAGTCAAACTGTAAAAGGTGTTTATCTGCACACGCTACTACTTCAAATGTTAGATATTAAAAATTAATGGGCATGATTAAGATACTTTGAAACCCTGGAAAATGGTATATTTAAATATTAAGTCACATATAATTAAGAGCAGAAAAATATTCTTCCCTGTAGTTAGGGGCAATTATAACAATTTCCATCAAGGGATTTCCCAGCTTGACTTTTTTGTTCTGAGCTATGGTGATTAACATTATGGCTAATTGAAGTCATTTTCTTAGACCGGGGTAGTTCGCTCCCTCTTTTGTCCTGGAGGGAAACTTAGCACTCAGAGCGCTCCAAGCTGAATTTCAATAGAAGATTTCCATTTTCAACCTCACAAGTGGCCCATTTAATTGTCTGTTGGAGTGTTTCCTCCCATTAGCTGGAGAGGTCAATCTTACGCGGGGTGACACGGGCAAAGGATGCGGCCCGGTGGCTTGATCTCCCGCGGACCGACCCAACGCTCTCTATATAGAAAGAAGCAGTTGTGTCTCTTATTAAGACCACTGATTCTTGCTCACAATCACTCATTTGGGGCCATACAGCAGGGCGGTAATGTTGCTTCTTCATACACTGTAAAAAAGGTTATAATTTTAACAGTAAAACACTGGGTAAATGCTATGGAAAAAACAGTTAAAGTTCTCTTTGGATATATGATGAAAAACTAATAAATTTAATGGGACATTTCAAAATAGTGTTAAACTTACAGTTTTAGGAAGTGATGGAGAACAAGTCATCAGAGAAAAAAAAACAACAAAAAAAGTAAATTGACTTTCCCAGAATCCTCTGCATGACACTTAATGTTTGATTTATTTTTTGTTTTTTTTACTGAAATTTCTTCTTAATTTTTTTTCTCTACTGTATTTCATGTTACACCTTATGTTGTTAACTTATTATTATTTATTTATTTTTGCATTATTATAGTGTCATGTGTATACCGACTGTGTACCTTCTACAATAAAAAAAAAGCTTTTAGAAACATTTTGTTTTGCAAATTTCACAAACAATAACAAAGAAACAGCAAGTAACACATTGAATTGTCTGACCTCTGCTTTTGCCACCAAGTACTAAGTCATATTTTGCGAAGGGGTCAAATACTTATTTCACTCATTAAAATGCAAATCAATTTATAACTTTTTTGAGATGTGTTTTTCTGGATTTTTTTGTTGTTATTCTGTCTCTCACTGTTCAAATAAACCCATTAAAATTATAGACTGATCATTTCTTTGTCAGTGGGTAAACGTACACAATCAGCAGGGGATTAATTTTATTTGTGTTTTTATTTTTTGTCCCAGTTTCTTTAAATTATTATTTTTTTTTTATGTAAATTGAAATTCAATCCATAAAACCCCAAAAAATGTTGCCAACATATTTTTACTGTAAAGTAAATCCCCTGCTGATTTTATACGGTTGCCCACTGACAAAGACATGATCAGTTTATAATTTTAATGGTATATATATTTGAACAGTGAGAGACAGAATGAAAAAAAAAAATACAAAATCCAGAAAAACGCATTTAAAAAAAAAATATAAATTGATTTACATTTTAATGAGTGAAATAAGTATTTGATCCCCTGTCAATCAGCAAGATTTGAAATGTCTTTTATACAGGTAATGAGCTGAGATTAGGAGCACTCTCTTAAAGGGATAAAATACACCTGTCCACAGAAGCAATCAATCAATCAAATTCCAAACTCTCCACCAAGACCAAAGAGCTGTCCAAGGATGTCAGGGACAAGATTGTAGACCTACACAAGGCTGGAATGGGCTACAAGACCATTGCCAAGCAGCTTGGTGAGAAGGTGACAACAGTTGCTGCGATTATCCACAAATGGAAGAAACACAAAATAACTGTCAATCTCCCTCGGTCTGGGGCTCCATGCAAGATCTGACCTCGTGGAGTTTCAATGATCATGAGAACGGTGAGGAATCAGCCCAGAACTACACGGGAGGATCTTGTCAGTGATCTCAAGGCAGCTGGGACCATAGTCACCAAAAAACAACTGGTAACACACTACGTCATGAAGGACTGAAATCCTGCAGCGCCCACAATGTCCCCCTGCTCAAGAAAGCACATGTACAGGCCCGTCTGAAGTTTGCCAGTGAACATCTGAATTTTTCAGAGGAGAACTGGGTGAAAGTGTTGTGGTCAGGTGAGACTAAAATCAAGCTCTTTGGCATCACCTCAACTCACCGTTTTTGGAGGAGGAGGAATGCTGTCTATGACCCCAAGAACACCATCCCCACTGTCAAACATGGAGGTGGAAACATTATGTTTTGGGGGTGTTTCTCTGCTAAGGGGACAGGACAACTGCACCGCATCAAAGAGACGATGGATGGGGCAATGTACCATCAGGGCCAGGGCATTGAAAATGGGTCGTGGATGGGTATTCCAGAATGACAATGATCCAAAAACACATGGCCAAGGAAACAAAGGAGTGTCTCAAGAAGAAGCACATTAAGGTCCTGGAGTGGCCTAGCCAGTCTCCAGACCTTAATCCCATAGAAAATCTGTGGAGGGAGCTTAAGGTTCGAGTTGCCAAACATCAACCTCAAAACCTTAATGACTTGGAGAGGATCTGCAAAGAGGAGTGGGACAAAATCCCTCCTGAGATGTGTACAAACCTGGTGGCCAACTACAAGAAATGTCTGACCTCTGTGATTGCCAACAAGGGTTTTGCCACCAAGTACTAAGTCATGTTTTGCGAAGGGGTCAAATACTTATTTCACTCATTAAAATGCAAATCAATTTATAACTTTTTTGAGATGGATTTTTTTGTTGTTATTCTGTCTTTCACTGTTCAAATAAACCTACCATTAAAATTATAGACTGTACATTTGCCCACTGACAAAGAAATGATCAAAGTCAACAGGGGATTCATTTTATTTGTGTTTTTATTTTTTGTCCCAGTTACTTTAATTTAATTTTATTTTTTTTAATGTAAATTGAAATTCAAACCATAAAAACCCAAAAACATTTTGCCAACATATTTTTACCGTAAAGTAAATTTTTCTTTCTTTCTTATTTTTATTTTTAGCATTTTTCACGTTTTTAATTGTTATTTCTAAGTGTATGATAATAACCGAGAAATATGGTTTTATGTCGTACGTATGAAAGGAAAATCTGTCATTTCGTGTTGCAATGTAGCCGACTGTGGCTGTATAAGGAGGCCTGACGCAGGCTATGAATTTTCCAGATGACCACAGAATTGCAGTGTTAACAGAGAATTGGTGTATACAAGGAGCTAATGTATTGCTAAGCTAACCGTGACACTGTCAATCAATCTGATATAGTGTTGACCACTACTGAGATCCCGTTTTTGGCCAGAACATACTGTGAAACAAGTCCATTAAAGTTATGCATAATACTGCATGTGAGAGAGAGAGAGAGAGAGAGAGAGTATGTGTGTGTGTGTGTGTGCTAGCTGTTAGCCGTTTACGTTTAAGCCTAAAACCATTAAGTTATATGACGTTCTCACCCATGATGATGGCAAAAGTTTACTGTTCTTCATCTCTCACCAAAACTGGCCTATCTCTGAAATCTAAACCCTGTGTGTGTGTGTGTGTGTGTGTGACAGGCCTATTCAGCTGGCCTAAGAGCCGTTTTACAGACCGACGCCAGCACCGCAGAATGATCCCAGCAGTTGTCCTCTCGCAGAATGTTATTACAGAAGGAGGCAAGGTCAGATTGCAAGGATGATACATGGGAGGTGCTTTTGAAATAAGTAAGTCCTTTTTTTTTTTTGCATGAGCGTTGTGTATTGACCTTGGCATTTCTGACAATAACATCCATCATGCACATGAACCCCTTCCAAATACACAACGCCAGTCCACGCTGAGGCCAAATGAATCGGATTAAGGAATAACACTGGTGGATGGATGCCTGACATCCAGCGATAGCAGAATAAACTGTCAGTTTCTCAGCCTCTAGGGTTTCACATCGGGCCACTTTATGAGAATAATATAAGTATTATAGTGGTGCCTTATATATATAGCAAAACTATTTAAGTAAATCACCCTGTTTACAAAATGCAACTTTTAGATAATTTTTTTGTTAAAGTTCATATACACAATTTTTTTTCTGATCATCATATATCATGTGTGTATTTTATATACACGTGTGTGTGTGTGTGTGTGTGTGTGTGTGTGTGTGTGTGTGTGTGTATGTGTGTCTGTGTGTGTGTATTCATTAAAAAGAAAGTACATTTTGTATGTTTGGATATATACAGTGAAACTATTTCAGTAAGGAAACCATGCAGTTTACAAAAAACTCCCTATTAACAAGAAGAATAAGAAATGACCAGTACATCACTATCTATTTATTTTTAATAAAAATATGTTTAATACAATAAAACATTTATAATATATAAATCATGTAAAAAAAAATAATATAATATACAAATATGATATAAAATATAAATGCAGACATAAAAGCATTTCTTGTAATCTATAATAAATGTATTTTAATAAATGTTAAAAATAATAAACAATATAATATTATATAAAATTATACTGGCAGTTCAATTATGGTAATATTGTAACTAGTTAAATATTATTACCAATATATATATATATATATATATATATATATATATATATATATATATATATATATATATATTTATATATATATATATATATATATATATTAAAGTATTCACCTATTAAAAAAAAATAAAAAGTTCTACCAATTCACATTTGTATTCATTTGGAGCGCAGTATCATTTTTGCCTCACGCTGAGTGTGTAAATATGTAAATGGACTCTGGTGATGTTAGAGGGTGTTGACAGCACATTGCAGTGTGTGTACAGTATGTCAGTGTAAACAGCAAAGCGATTGCTCGCTGCTGTGTGTGTGTGTGTGTGTGTGTGAGAGAGAGTCTCAGGAGAGCCAGGCTGGGACCGACCTCTGTCTGTCTTGCTGTGCTGTTTGGAAAAGTGTTGAAACTTGGAGAATAGTGAAGCGTTGTGCTGGCAAACAGCTCTGTGTCTCTCTGCCTCTTCTGTCTGTGTGCTGGACTGCAGAGCACATGTTTGGCACAGACGACGCACGATTAAGCTATATTATTATCTTTTGATCAACTGCTACAGTCCTGTCAGATTGGGGAAGTTCACTTTACAACTCTAGCAAGCTGTACTGTGAGATATTTGCTTCATAATATTATTTTAAAAATATCATGTATAATTTTATTTTTAGATTATTAAAAAAATTATCAAGAGTATTTTGAGATTTTAAACTGAGATTTTGTATTACTGCATAATCTAGTGTCTCAAATCTGTTTTTATAGTTTAAAATTATATTTTTATATGTATTTTTTATATTAATAATAATAAACATTTAATAATACATTAAAGTGGTATTTTTAAACTACTTTACTGTACAATTGTTGGTCTCCAATGGTTATTCAGTGTAATATGTGACCATGGACCACAAAACCAGTCATGAGGTTCATTTTTTTTTTATTATTGAGATTTATACATCTGAAACCTGAATAACTACAATATTTAGCTGAGATACAACTTTTTGAAAATCTGGAATCTGAGGATGCAAAAAATATTGAGAAAATTGCCTTTACAGTTATCCAAATGAAGTTCTTAGCAATGCATATTTTTTTTTATTTCAAATAGTTTTGATATATTTACAGTAGGAAATTTACAAAATATATTCATGAAACATGATTTTTACTTAATATCCTAATAATTTTTGGCATAAAATAAAATTTGATAATTTTGACCCATGGGTATTTTTGGCTATTGCTACAAATATACCCGTGTTACTTATGACTGATTTTGTGCTCCAGGGTCACATATGAGTATGATATAGTAATGAGAATAACAGAATCTAGAATGTACAAAATAAAATACTGCTACTACGATGACTACTAATAATAATAATAACAACAACAAATAAAAGACGTTTTAATCTAAAAAAGGTCAAATAGCAATCAATTTTAACATAAACATTTACACTCACATATCATAGCTATATTATATATTTTTTTTCCATACAAAATCCTATAAAATATTTAATATGTTCTCATTTAAGCATGTGCAATAAGTGTACAGAGTTTAATCGTATTTATTCAGTATAAACCTTCAGTATAAACATGGTTTTTAATTTTTACAGTGTAGTTGCATGTCTACACTGCAGGATATCACTTATGTGCGCAGACATTTTTCCATATTATAAATATATACACATACTAATATATTTTCCTTCATGAACATATAAGTTTAATGGCTCCATATTACATATTCTGCCCTCCACACACCAGTTATGTGTCGAGCGCAGCAGATTCTCAGTGAGTTTGAACAGGCCTGGACGTTCTCTCACGTTAAAGGAAAGAGACTCTCATTTTGTGAAGCACTAACAGAGGATCTTCACACTTCCACACCGACTCTAGCTAAAATGGAGAGTGGATAGTCATTTTATCTTGGAGTAAGTGGGTGAGAGCCGAACCAGCGAAACATGGTTAGACATTGCCCCCTAGCTGCGGCGCACGGAAGACCAGCCGTCTGGGAGCCAGGCCTTGACCCGCCACTGCAGAATTTTAATAGAAACCAAGCATGAAAGGGAGAATTCTTTAAAGGCTTCATCAAGTGTGACCAACCAGCATCAGCAGTAACCCATGTTATACAGGCCACAGTTATGACCCCCTCAAAGGGCTGCCCCGGAGGAGGTGGGCGACAGGGAGGGCCACACGCCCTCAGAAGTTTCCCTCCTCTCCCTTGAAGAACGGCTGGGCCAGCCCAGCAGGAGGCGCACGGGCCTGCTTTGAAAAATAACACCTTTGTGATCCCCTGTGTTTGGGATGGAGCGTGGTTTGCAGATGGCATAGAAAGAGCCACCATGGCAATCTCTGGCTGAATAGAAAAGTGGGAGAGAGACAGAAAGAGCGGCCTTTGAACTAACGCCAAAATATCATCCTCTATCACGGAAACAAGTTGTCCTGGGAGCAGGGAATGACTGCTGTGAAGCTCATGCCTGTGAGGAAAGCCACTTGCATTTCAGGGATGATTTTCCCTGCAAAATAACAACACTAATATGCTGCTTAATGTTTGGCTTAAATGTCTGAACATTATCTGCCTACATAAAATTAAGGTTTGTTCAAATTTAGTGCTTAAATGTGCATGTCAAGAACACTTTAAATGTTTATTTATAAAAATAATAATTTTATAATTGTTGCCATATGGTAACATTTCTCAGAAATGAAAAGATGTTTTACTTTAGTCATTTAGCCAATGTCCAAAAAAAAAAAAAAACATTGTATACAACAAAAATGTATGTATAATATTATACTTTACATTACATTATACATTATTATAAACTGTAGTATATTATTATTCTTATTATTCTTATTATTTACATCAATTACAAGCTGATACACTGGCCAGGCACATTAACTGACCAATATCCAGCTTTTCCAAAGATTACAACTTTTCTTCATTTCGGTAATGAATTCTGAGCAAATTTTCTATAAAATAAGCACAATTTGGTGTACATTTTGTTTTGGTGTACATTATACTGCCTATTTTATCAGGCCACCCTGCGTTCTAGATATCAGCATCTGCCATTGAAAAATCCAAGAAAAAAAGGGATAGATATTTAATAAAGAATGGTACTGTAGTGCTGCTTTTGCAAGCATACAGGCCCTTTTTCACACTTATCGTTGTTGTTTTTTATTGCACAGGCAGAATGAAGACGTGAGACTTTCAAAACAGCTGAAAGCATTGATACAGGGGTGTCAGTAAGCGTGGTTTGTAAAAAAATAAAAAAATAAAAAAATAACCTAAAGACGAGATCATGATGTGGTGGGCTTGTGGAGTTTGTGCGGAGGTGAATAAATCACTACAGGGCCAGTCCTGGTGACAGGGCTTCCCCTTCCAGCCGTCTGAGAGGGATGGGGAGAAGCAGAGCGCTGAACTTCTAACCCCGTTTTCCAAAATCATTTTTAGCTGCGGCTGACAGTCGATAACCGCTTTTTGACAGTGCGCCCCTGACGGCCAGCGTTCCCGTGCTGCAGCGGGTCCCCTGCAGTCACTGAACCCTCTGCAAAGGTGATCTGCTTTTGGCTTGTTTTCCTTTCCATTAGCTTTGGCAGGCTCAGAGTAGCGTGAGTATTTTGATACTTTACTCAGTTCATTTGTACCTGTCTTTGTGAATGGATTCACAGTTGTACTACTTCAGAGCATACAGAGAAATACTGATCATATTACTGAATTTGCCTTCCAGGACAATAATGTAAACTACATTTTTACGTTTGCTGAAGAAAATGCGAGCTTGTGAAAAAGCCCTGGCTTTATGCTGAAGTGTTGCCACTAGTTTGCAAATATACACTGACTATTCATTGAACACAACTTTTCTGTTAGTCATTTTGACAACAAAGCAGGTTAAAGTTTGTTTTGTTCAATGCAAATGGCTTATGGCGTCCCTAGCACAGTTGGTTCGGCATCAGTTAACATATTTGCACATACAATTCACAGCTGTTTCCAGCTGAAATAAACACTAGTGGCAGTAAAGCACCAAAAACACGAATTGTGATTTCACACATTACTTTCCCCCCTCTTACGGCACCCCTGGTGGCAGATTATTGATTAACAAAGACTTATTATTATGCAGTTCCTTGTACAATAATGTTATCATATCAACACTTTCACCATGTAGTGCATGATTTGCAAACTAATGCATTTTGACACTTGCACAAAACCAGCTCCATATGTATGGATTTTCTAACATAGTAAACTTGCTCGGTAGCGCACCTGGTACAGCATTGCACTTGAGATGTGAAGTCCATGAAACATGAGTCACATAAAAAAAACTGAAATACTTGTAGAGGCAAGCTGAACTGTTATGATGGCTTCAGAAAATATGTTTTATCTCAGATTTCATTTGTTAACACTATCAGTTACGTTTGGCATTGAATTTGGATTAAACTATATGTGATTTTAGTACCACCAACTGGACATTTCACTTTGAAATGTCATGAAATGTGATAGAAGCATAGTTATATAATTTTGCAAAAATGTCTCAACGGCAGTGGTGGACGAACTACACAAATCAAGTACTTGAGTAAAAGTACAGATACATATAGTAAAATATTACTCCAGTAAAAGTGCTGCTTTTTCAATTTTACTCAAGGAAAAGTACAAAAGTACTCGATTTTGTATGTACTTAAGTAAAAAAGTACTGATAGATAGATTCATTTTGCAATTGTATATAGTCTACTTAATTAAATTTTATATTAGCACATATTTTTTTTATAATCCTACTGCATAAAATACCTGGGATTTTCCCAAAATAACCACTATATGGAGTCAAGATATATTTTTGTTGTTGATATGGACTACGTTGACGAGAGTGATGTAGTAACGTTCACGGTGAAGCTTACATTGCGACGTACCTGAGATTTGACCATCTAATTTTCACCAGTAAGAAAAAAAAAAAAAGTGATTTAAAGCATGTTGTTTTGCAGAACGTCACAATTATATGTGACATGAGAATAAGGCCTGAAGTTAGGAAAAACATTTTAAGAATAATATAATTATATTGTCATTGTTTTTTTATTTTTTTATTTCTCAAACCTCGTCTGTGGTGTAAAAACACCCCTGGCCAAATGCCCCCAGAGGGCATCACTTCGCACTTTGATAATTACTGTAGTTACCATGTTCTGAACACCACATCCTTTCTTTTTCCCTCAGATGTTATCTAGGTGGGTGAATAAAAATATTTGGACTTTATATTTAAAAATGACCTCAATTTAGCACCAGCAAGCTTGTTAGCTAGACAGTTAGCATCAGCTAACAATATTGAGTTATTTTCAGTATGGTTATGAATAAACATTCATATCTGTCTATTCGGCTATTTGATCCAAACAATATAAAAATTGTTACTGTTGATAAACAATATAAAAACAGACATCAAATAGGGCTAGATGCATTTTAATAAAACTGCTAACGTTACAGCGGCGGGGAATTTGACTGCATGAGTTATTTTACTTAATCTGTGTTATTTTAATGTTTCATTTTTTTGACCTAAAACATAGAGACACTGATATTGATCTGTCTGAATTCAGAAATGTGCATTTCAATGGGCTTAAATAGATCACCCTTTACAGCAGATTTAACTCACAAACAACTGACAGTTTTGACCTAAATATGATTTTCAGTTACAATAATTAATCCTAAAATTCGACATTAGTAACTTACTTTTCCCAGTTCTTACTTGTGAGTTCAGTTCACTGGAAACTCGCTCTAAACCGATCATTTGAATCAGTGAGTTGTCGACTCGAGAACAGCTGCAGTCGGATCATTCCAATTCGTGAATTAATCGTTTGGTGCGATTTACCAACCGGTTCATTGAAAATAATCATTTTTTTCATGAATCAGACAATGCTTCTGCCTCTCGGAGCACGTGATATATTATAATGAGTAATGATATGTTTTATGAAATGTAGTGAATAAAAAGTACGATATTATGTTTTTGAATATAGTGAAGTAAAAAAAAAAGTTACCCAAAATAAAACTACTCCAGTAAAGTACAGATACTTTAAAATTTTACTTAAAGGGATAGTTCACCCAAAAATTAAAATTCTGTCATCATTTACTCACCTCAAGTAGTTCCAAACATGTTTTAATTTATTTGTTCTGCCAAACACAAAGGAAGATATTTTGAAGAAAGTTTGTAACCATGCTGTTTTGGGGCACCATTGCCTTCCATATTAAGAAAATAAAAAATACTATGGAAGTCAATGGTGCCCCAGAACTGCTCTGTTTCCCACATTCTTTAGAATATCTTCCTTTGTGTTCAGCAGAACAACGACATTCATAAAGGTTTGGAACTACTCAAGGGTGAGTAAATGAAGACAGAATTTTCATTTTTGGGTGAACTATCCCTTTAAGTACTGTCCACCACTAACAGGTAACTAACACTAAACAGTAATTTTTTTTTCAATAAGCCTAGGTTGTTTATTATGTTATTGATGTACTAATCCTAATGGAAAGCATTAAATAAGCTGATTGTTTTTATGGTTAATTCTTCAAGCTTCAAGATCTTGACTCTTTAACGAACCCTAATTTTTAATCGTTCCTTTGTATAGTTACTGCCATAATGTAAACATTCTTTTAACAGGGGGTTATGCATCATTTAGAGGAGTCAGACCACTGTAATTCAAACCCTAGTTGCTAAAATGTTGGAGCCGATTATGCAAATGATAAGGTGTTTAGGTGTTTTTAGCATTTTGCTAAAAGCTAACTTAGGAATTATGAGTGCTGTATGGCTGCTTACATGCTACATTACAAGATAAAAGAGCCTTCTGTTAGGGTATGCTTACATGACAATGATGTGCTAAAAATGGAAAGGTTTTTCCTTTGCATATTTCATGTACATACAACAATGTTGTCAAAACATGAATCTATGAAAATGACTTTAAACTCTATATTATGGATGCCAGGCCAGTTGTTAGCGATGTTACTTTGTAAAAATAAATAAATAAAACACTACACATAATATGCACACACATGACATCGCCATTTTCACAAATTTGCAGTTACATGTTAAAATGTATACTAAGAATTATGCTGCCTTCATGTGGTATCTGAAATGTCCTATTTCCCACTTAAGAAGTCATCATTATGAGCTGGTCGCATTCAAGTGCTTTGTAGTCGAAAAAAAATAAAATGTAAAATGACAATTCTGGAATTTCAGTCGAATACATGCATATTTCACTGTATTTCACATTCAATATACATCAAATGATTGTTCGTATATAGCCTATAAATACACTACTTTAGCAACAAGACAAACCCAACGCTATCTCACGGCAATTCGTACATATTTTATGAGTTGGCTAATTCGTACAAATTTATTTGTACGATTTAGTACAATTTGTCTAAACCCCAGTGATGGGTAGGTTTATGGGCGGGGTTAGGTGTAGGTCATTCGTATAAATTCATACAAATTGGCAAATCATAAAATATGTACAATTTAGCTAAAATCGTATGAAATTGTACGAGTAACGTCGTACGAATTTGTACTAATTAGCCACTTCGTCAAATATATACGAATTGCCGTGAGATCGGGCTGGACAAATCACTGAGGGTGCTTCTTAAATTAGTGAGGGTGCTCTAACCTCACCCACCTTAGTTCATAGCGATCTCACAAAGATACGTTACAATCAATGAAGTTCTCTACGCTGCACAACAAATATCTTATTTACATCATGTCTACACTTAGTTATAATGAGACAATTTGTGCTGAACCTGAACAAAAAACTCACAATTGGTGCGGTGAGTGGATTCTAACTTTGATTCAAGAAATCAACAGATATGTCCGTAATTGGCTACATTGCTCAATGCAGCAAAAACATGTTGAAATAGAAATCGGTCTTCAGAGCGCAAACCATAACGCACTGGATAGTTTGCCAAATCTGCAACACAATGCCATTTTTACAGCTTTAACTGAGTTGCTAATGATTTCGTTTGAGGTTACTGTAGCTGTGAGAATATCGTAGACGGCAGCAATGGTTGTCCCCTCCACCATGTTTAAAGTTTAGCTACGGCCCGCCCAACTCAGAAACTATGGTATCAAAATTATTTCCGAGTTTCTCAGTATTAAATACGACTTGAGAGGCGTTAACGTCTAATTTCTGATTAGAAAATTCGTATTTACAATAATTCTGATAACATGTGAAGTTCAGAGTTCAGAAATGCTAACAAATGGACTATAATACTAGTGATGCTTGCCTTAGCAAACACTACTAATCATATGACAGTGACACTATCTTGACCTGCGATCTTGATGAGTTAAAATATTTAGCACAGTTCTGTCGTAGCCCACATCTTCTGCCCACAGCTGCGAATACTGTCTTTGTACTGTTAGCGCTTGTGTGTGTGTGTTTGGCAAGCCTGTTGGCCCCTGCTCCATTCAACAAACTTCACACCAATCTCAGCCTCTTCTAACCCAAGAGGGACTCACAGGGCATAAATTAGCCCCACAAAAGCAAAGAGGGGAAAAAAGACCAGCCAGGAAGTCATTTTCATCTCCTATTAGCACATGTTCTTTCATAACACAATGAGAAAACAGCCACAGTATTGAAGACAAAGGGGATTGCGTGTTTTTTCCTCACACTATAACTACTAACTATACTATAACTCACACTATATATTTTCACACCTATGTATAGCAATAAAACATTTGCCTGCTAGTTCCCCTGGGGGCACAATATGTTACTTTAATGAGTGTCACCAGAGCCCTGGTTAATGTGTCTATGACTCTTGCAGCATTTGGGCAGAAGAGGAACATCTTACAGAGGAGGTGATACAACTTAGAAGATTCTTCGTCAAACCAGCACTGTCCTACTTCTTGAGGAAATTACTCATGCAAATCAAACCACAAACGTTCGCAGTAGCTATATGCTTACATGTGGCCTAATATTCCGATAGCTTTATCCGATATTATCCGATATTCCGATATCTTAATCGAAATGAGAAAAATATTAACTGATTAAGGTCAACCAAATAAGATTAAAAGAATTACGGATCCATTAGTGTTATTTTAGATATTATTATTATTAGTAGTAGTAGTATTAGTATTATTATATTTCCATAGTATTTATTAATATTTGAATTATATTTGATTCCATATATTTTATATAGTTTTAATATTAATTTTAGTTTAACTTTTAGCAATTTTGTTACATGCTTTTGTCGTTTTATTAGTATTTGTTATATATTTATATTTAGTTCTATTTTTAATTTCAGTTTTAGTTTTTAGGAATTTTAGTACTTCAGCTTATTTTATTTCAGTTAGTTTCCAATGCAAAAATTCTTCTTCTTTTTTCCATTCAAGTTTTTCCATCTAATGTTTTTTATTTGATTTTAGTTCAGATTTATTTCAATTAATTATATTATTATTATTGTTATTATTACTATTTTCAAATGACTTCTTAATAAACTGTTTATTATTAAATTATAACTTCATATTATATAGAAAAATATATATAATTGAATGATAATTAATTATAAATGTAATATTAAATATTTAATATAATCTATACAATAACGGTTAGATTATTTAAAGAAGCATAATAAAAACTATTTATTAAATAAATATATATATATAAATATATATATATATATATATATATATAATTTATTTATTTATTTATTTATTTATTTTTTATCTCACGTACATGCACGTACATGTACAAGACACATTTTTCTAAACAAATCTGAATGAATTTAATTTGGATTGACACAAAACGGTGCATGTGTATACAGTATTATTCCACACACAGAGCGTCACCTGTATGGCTTCAAAGATTCAGCAGTCATTAAGTACTCCAAGACTTTGATTTCACACTTAGATCAGGTGAAGTAATATTGTGACATGTAAAATGTCCTAATGGAGCTATAATACACCCAATCATTTAAGCATTTTACAGAGCATGTGTTGTGACATTTTAATTGTCTTTGAAAAACATCACAAAGGCAACACTACAATTTCATTGTACACGGATGTGCACAGAACCATATGGCTGCATACATATTTCTTCATTTCATACATGTTTCTTTTTGACATCAATAATTCCTCGGCATCCAGTAGTGTCTGGACCGCTTCCAAAGCAATTATAAAGTTGCCGTGGAAACAGAGGCCGCCTGCCAAAACGAACCATACTGTCTCCGCTCAGCGAAAGAAGACACCAAGACAAAGAAAACAGAGATGCAATAGAAAGATGAGAAATAGAGTGACAGAATATCTGCGTAGCACCGTTATGATAATTCCCAAATGTGCATATTGTTGTTTCATGAGACTAGATTTACTCACTCAATGGAGTTTTTCTTCCATAAGGTAGCGAGAGGTGTTGTTAGGCGCTAGAGTAATGTATTGTAACCTTATGCTAAGCTAATGAACAGGAAGATGAAGGCCCAGTAATGGATACATTTTTACATTCATCTTTTTCAGGCTCATTATGGGGGTTTGTGACAACCTCGTTAGGACTGGCCGCCAGATTACCCAAGTGAATAAAGCGCAGACCCCTCATATGCTCAAATACACACAATAAACACACACAAACTCACACTCGCTATGGGAGCAGTGTGGAAATGTGCGTTCAGACAACCTCTCATGCTTTTAAAGGCACCCGATGACTTTGTGTGTTTGTTCAGTTGGTGTCTGGGTTCATCTCAGACACAGTGTGTAAATGTTGTTTGATCGTTATGCGACACTAATGCGAGAGAATCTTACTCCAAATGATGCCAACATGCAGCGGATACCTCGACAGCTTAATTAATAATTTATACTTTTATTCATTTATTTGTCTATGCACCTGCGAATACAAAATTCAGTAAGATATTTAGTGGCACTTTGCAAGCGTGCATATGGTTACTGAATATAGTTTAATATGCTCATATCTGAAGATGCTCATATGTTCTCATTAGTGATACATGGAGGGATCAATATTTGCATTTCAGGACATCTTCATTTAACTTAAGTTAATATTTTTGTTAGTAGATGTTGGAGAGTCTGATACGATAACATTTTTATGCAATTTGTTAATTTTATGGCATGTACCCCAATGTTGTAGCACCGAAGACATTATAATCAGCCAATATAATAGACATCATCATGCATTACATTTGCCTAAGATAATAATGATTACATGCATTTTATTATAATTTTAATTATCAGAAATGTGACCCTGGACCACAAAACCAGTCTTAAGTCAATGGGGTATATTTGTAGCAATAGCCAAAAATACATTGTATGGGTCAAAATTATAATTTTTTCTTTTATGACAAAAATCATAAGGATATTAAGTAAAGATCATGTTCCATGAAGATATTTAGTAAATTTCAATACAGTACATTTTAATACAGTAGACAACATATTAATTGTTAGAAAACGTGTACGATAAAAATATCACATTATGTGATGGGGGGAAATAAATAAATTAATATAATGTTAAATAATTAAAATTAAAAATAAGGATATAGTACACCTGTATAATACATTTCCAACTATGAATGGAACACAAAAGAAGATATTCTGAAGAATGTGCACCCTGTTCTTTTCCATTCAAAGGAAATATAAAGTAACAAAAAAGTCATAAAGTTGCTTAAAAACAACCTGTGCACAAGTCTGAGGTCATACAGCGCATCTACATCGACTGCGACCACAACAGCTTAATGCATCAAAGTGGAAGTTCTGAATCCATTTCTGCTGTTGTCGGAAGTAGCATAAGTGCATGGAGTACATCAGAAATGTAATGGGGGTCATTATAGTTAACTGAAGTTGTGGCATTGCTCTGCATCAAGCGTAATCAGCATCACTGATTATATGGGCTTTATTTTATTTTATTTATTTATTTATTTTTCCCGCTGTAAACACGTTGACAATAGCTTTATGGTGTATTAATATGCTTTATAATAGGCTATGTGCACAACCACACATGATATTTGAGCTATGGGGAGTATTAGCAGTCAATAGTGTCTTATATTTTATATATGTGCTTTAAAAACAAAACAAAACAAAAACAGAATTCAGAAGACATGAAATATAGCAAGAGTGTTGGATATGGTGGTCTATACTTTCATGGTGATTTGGTCTATTTTAGAGATTCAGTCTCATCTTAAACATATGTTTTAAAATTACACAGAAGAAACTAAATGATATGGGTTTTAAATAACATGAGGATGAGTAGATGAATCATGATTATAATTGACAACATATGTTCCTCTAAAGGTGCATTCGGTAGTTCTTCAGCTAACACTATAGCGTCACTGATTTTCTCCGTCTTCAAATTTTCCACCTTGTGTTGGCCTTATCAGGGCTGAGACATCCATGTGTTAGAATACACAGGATACAAATAAATAAATAATAATAATAATAATAATAATGTATTTTGGCTAAATGCCTTATTTGATTATAGTATAATCAAACATGCAGGGCTATACACTTTTTGGCACTTATAATGTTATGAGATTAATGTTTTAAATATAAAAAGTGGAATACAGAAATATGAAATGAGAGAAAAAATAGATATGAGACTAAAATTGCCAGTAGGTGGTGGCAAGCCACTGGCTGCATCGGAAAACTTAGGCAGCTGACTTGTTGCCTCACTGCCCTATCAGGCAATGACTTGTAGGCAGCGTTTTTGCAAGACGGCACCTCACGAAACTGATTTTGGACAGACTTCTGAGGCAGCGTAAAGGTTTTAATGGTCTACAGCAAAATATAGAGAGCTTTGGGGATAACTAAGTGAATATTTCATTACTCCAATAGGAATTTCTTGACATCAAAAGTGGAAAACGCATATTAAAAATGCACATTTACACAGAAACTGACCACCGACTTCAACTCTCAGACGCCATCTTTATTTTTTATCTTAACAGTCATAGAATGGAACACACAGGATTGTGGGATATCAAAGGCAGCAAAGTATACATCTATGCTGCCTTCAAAAATCGATCAGATGAAGGCATCTCACGAGGCAGGAACCGAAGCTAACATTGAATTCGGACATGCATTGATGCCTTCATACCTTGGAATGTGTCCTCTGAAGGCAGCATTTTTTCAGTTTTCGGATGCAACCACTGTCTTAATAAGTGAGTCGCTTAGAATCATTTAGAATCAGAATCAGAATGAGCTTTACTGGCCAAGTATGTTTACACATACAAGGAATTGGTTTTAGTGACAGAAGCTCCACAGTGCAACAGAAAGACAGCAACAGGACAGGACACAGGTAATAAAATAATACTATCCAAATAGGCAATGTACAAAGCAGCAAAAACACAATATATAATATAGACAACTATGTATGTACAGGTCAAGTATGTGCAAATTAGAAATGAGAAAATAAAAATAAAATAAGTGAGTATGGTGAATTGATTTATTCAATCAATTCTTTCAAAACGGCTGATTCATTCAGGAACGAAGTAAAAGCCTGCATCTCAATGTGCATCCTAAATTCTTCTATGTGATATTAGTCATTTTCAGTACTATTTAGGGCAGACAGGGTGGATAGTATGCACATTGGGACGCAGGGAGCAACTGTTTTTATTTATTCTTTGACTCACCTGACCCAATTTATTCAAAAATGCAACTTTGCAACACACAATTTCATCCAATCACATGTTAATCTTGAGTATGAAGTAGTATTGCTTCCTTCATATCTCCAAAAAGTCTTAGCATATAAAAGAAAGATACATCTTTATGATTCTATCTGAAAACAGCCGAGCTCCTGGAGGCAAGCCGTGGGCGGAGTTAAAGAGAGAAAAGCACTTGAGCATCGATTATCAACAAAACACGGACATATGGTGCTGTTTCACTTACCGTTTGCAGTTCTGATTGATGGCAGGGATCTGTTATTGCTGGGGCTGTTTCAGTATGATGTGCAAATCCAGCGTTGAACCGGGCCTTGTTTATAAAACCTTCACCAACAATCACACTTGCAAAACTCCGTTGCTGCCCCAGAAAAACAAACTGCATCCACATAACGCTGGGTACTTTGGGAAGCTGAACAAGAATATATTTTCCTTATAACTAAAGAACAGACATTAAGGACTATGGTGCTAATTTAAAAAGGTTTTATATATATATATATATATATATATATATATATATATAACCTTTGTAAGTTAGCACAAAAGTCCTTAATGTTTTCCAGGAAGTGATGCAGGATTTGTCTTTTGAGCTAAAAACAGGGAAAGATTCCCACAATTGAATACACTGCATTTAAAAGTTGCCATTGTCTACATCCTTCACACCAGCAAAGATTTTTTTTAGCCTACTTTACTGATCATTTTTAGCCAGACAGGTTTAATCACGAGTCCACACTCTCCCTGTTCGGTAAAAGAACACTCTCTGACCTTGTAATTTTGAAAAGTTATCATGCCCTACCAAGTATAATGTAGGACAGGCAAACATTGCATGCTCCGAATGTGAGTCATAGTTAAATGCAGCCTATTTCTGTAAGTAACTAAGGTGGTTATAGTCTAAGCGTGCTTAAAAATTGTAAACAGTTGGGTGTCATTGTGGACTATACAAATCATGTTGCAGCTAAATAGCCTGGTCATATTTCAGTTCTCTTTTGTCCTATCACAACAGACTTGTCATCCAATTTTGGTCTTCACCAGCTGAGAAGCACTGTTTTAAACCAACTTGAATCTAGACCTAAAAAGCAAATAGCATTTACCTAATTTGGCATTCCAAGCAATTAAAACTTGCTTGTACATATCTCAATATGGTATATTATCACTATATCTTGAATTCAGTCTTCTTTCAAGTTGCTTTCTTTCAATTAGCACGTTTTCAGAATCATCTAATTTTCTAAAAGTTTTTTGCAAAGTTGTTATACCCTGTGCGGACAAAAACATAACATAAACTAGCTTTGAGAAAAAAGAAAATCCTTTTTGGGTCATGTAAGGGTTAATGTAGGCTATCAGCTGTTTTTTTTTTTTTTTTTTTTTCTCCCTATAATAAATATCTGTGGTAATAGTTTTATTCTTTGTAATAATTTGGTCAAACTAGTCTGGAGTCGGACACACTTTTGGGATGCATCTAAAATCAACCCCATTCCCTCTTTCACCCTTCCCAACATTACTCCTCTAACATTTGGTGTGAAGCTCACAGTGCAAGCGTATTGTCTAGTAGCTAGCAGTTTAGTGTATATCAGTTGAATACTCATTTTTCAGGTGATTGAATGCCAGTTTCCTCAGATATTGCACTATGGGTATACGGGTAAGTTTCAGATAGAGCCATGACTTGAACTAAGTAGTCCCACAACCAGATCACTCACACAATTTTTGAACAGTTTCTCCACTGATTGTGGCCATGGCTATGTGTTAGCTCAATACTGCACTCCTGTGGCCACAACAGTGTTTTCTTCTTTATAAATGTGCATGATTGCCAAACCAACAATGTATCAGTCTGACTCTGAACAAAGTGAAATATGAATTTTGGCCAGAGACATAGAGATCACATCAACAGCGCTTCAAAAGCTTTGGAGATGTTACAGTATATAATTTCGTCTAGATTAGAAGTGAATGAATGCATAACATTTATTATATCACTTTTATTGTTATTATCACATACCTAAGAAAAAAAAAAAGATATGAGCTGACTCAAATTAAAATATTCTAAAATTGTGTGACACTCACTATTATGTCGCATTATATTAGCATTAAGCCATCCAAATTTTTAAAAGCACAGACTGTGGGCTAAATTGAGAATGGAAAACAAGATGTTTTCTGACATTTGTAGGTCAGTGGTTCTTAACCAGGGCTAAAAATAATTCAACTAATCAAACTAATTAATAAACAAACGAACAAACAAACATAAATAAATCAATGATAATTAAAATAATCTAAAATATTCTAATTAAAATGCTAAAAAAGCTGTTCAAGCGTGTATCAAAAGGTGCGATTGATGAATTCTCGATGATTCTTTAAATTCTGAGAGTAGAGCAGAGTTTACGGTCAAGTACTGTCAATTGTACAAGTTGTGAGTGATTGCACTATTTGATTTATGGCTGACTACTGTCAACTACTGATTTTGACTGAATTGGTACTCTAGTTGACCTTTTCAGATTGGCTTACAGTAATTTGGCAGCCTCTGCCATGATAAGGTCTGTTTATCACGTGGCATACTGTAAAGTGATCATCTTCATCTCTGGGATCGGATGCCCACCTCTTTGATGAACTCTTGCACACAAATTGATCGGTTCATCAACCTTTCAGTGTATCCTGGCAGAAAAGTATTGGTCTCTTGCAGTTATAAAGGATAACAGCGGGGATTTCACCTGAAGCTGTATCGTTCCACTGACTACAGGCTACCTGTTGCGTTGCAATGACTTTATTTTTTTTGGAGAATAGGGTGGAGTTTCTGAAGTAGGCTACTTTTTTGTCTGTTCCTATCATATTTTTAACGTAGGACATTTTCACATGGAAATGCTTTTGGTGTCAGCTGCTTGATTTATTTTAGTTTGTTATGGGGTTAAATATTGCAGCTGATATTTGTTATATTTTTTACTTTATGATTGTAATTATACACATAGTGGTTTGAATCAGATTAACAGGAATAGCTTTGAAAAATAAAATGTCTTTGGCGATAAACGCACGAACCCGAGCGTTCAATTCCCTAATTTGTTCTATTTTTTTATTATTATTATTATTCTACTATGCTGAAAACCATAAATTATGAATATTAATTAGCACGTGCTGACGTTATACTAAGTTAATATTCATGAGTCAAGCCTTTCCTTGGCGCACACTTACAAACGTCTGCCTTTCAGCCAATCAGAGAGTATTACACGGTGACTGAACGTTACGTAATTAATATTCATGAGCAAGAGGCTCACCGTAGTAGGATTTGTTGATTCGCTTCCGGGAAATCTCGACTGAAGCGTATAGACGTAAAAAGAGGTTTGGAGCACGTGAGCATCATGCCAGCCAATGGGATGCGGCGCATAATATGGGCCGAGACTCTTATATCAGACCGTTATCATGAGACGCAGGTGAGTTTTGATCTTATAAATAGATTTGTGCAGCAGATTTAACGCGACCGCGAGCGTCATGCAGTTTATAAACCATGCATTTGATTGTTATTTATATGAGGAAATAATCTGGCCAGTCACTACAGACAGATCAGCCTTCAGCGCACTTGCTGCATGACTTAAACTGTTGTTTCTTCAGGTCGTGTTGCTATATTATACTCATTTAAAGACGACATTAGATGCATTATGTTTCTCTCTTTTTTCCAGGCTATTCATAAAACCATAAAGTATATTTAGATTAAATAGTATCGTATGTTTGCCTGGTTCTATGTCTTTCTAAATTTAGACGACTTCTGTGTTATGGTATTTTCTCGCAGTGGACACATATTTAAATGTTAATATATGTTTTTGATAGTTATTAAATGTCACAAAATGTTATTTTCTAATTCTTGAAAACTTACAAATGCATACAGATAGTGACTTTATACTAAGCGATTCCATATAATGTATATAATGTGGGAAAACACCCGGACTGTGTATTTTTATTGTATTTTAAATTTATTTATTTATTTATTTTTGTGAAACAAAAGTTAAATGTGTTCAGAAAAGTTATTTTGACAATGACATTATAAACCAAGTATGAAAAATGTTGAGGGTTTTCGTGTTATTAGATTTTTTACAAAAACATTAATTTGTACCAAGAGGTGTTTTGCCCCACAGGTGGGACAAAATGCCCCCAGTCTGACAAACAAACAAAATCAGAGTACAGACAGTTTTAGCTTAAAATTAAAAAGAAAATAATCAATAATTATGAAAAATTATAATAGCCTATTTGAAAAAAATAGTTAGCTGATGCTAACTGGCTACCTGACTAGCTACCTGATGCTAGCTTGAGGTAATTGTTAAATATAAAATTCAAATATTTTTATTCAACCAACTAGTTAGAATACATTTGATGGAGAAACAAAGGATTTGACGTTCATATATATATACACACAGTGCCCTCCAAAAGTATTGGAACAGCAGTAAAGACAAAAATGCTGTGTTGGCTGTGGAGTCAAGACATTTGCAAATATGATTAAAATATGAATATGAGACAAAACTACAGAATGTCACATTTTATTATTGGGTGATTCAACACACAGATGTTTTACCAGCTAAGAAGTTCAGCACTTTTAGAGGTTCATCCCTCTATCTGATGTGAGCATAAGTATTGGAGCAGTTGCCTCACAGGTCTTTCTAAGTGATCAGCTGTGTCCTGTTGCATTAATTCTTCAGATATTAAAAGCAGGGAATGTGTCGTTATATCAGTTATATCCATTACTTCTGGATTCTGAATCCTGCATTCGATGATGACACACACAAACCAGGATGAAGACGAGGGAGCTGACTTTAAGAGAAAAGCAATTTGGATGCTAAAAGAAAAGAGGAAGTAAATTAGAGCTCTAGCAAAAACAAAGGGCATGGAGAAATCAAGAGTTTGGAAACCACCAGCGACACCAGCAACCAACAATGACCTGGGGTGCCTTTCCCAAAAGCATCGTTAGCTAACTATGGTGGTAAGTCCCATTGAACTCTATTGGTAACGACGTAACTTGTGACCATAGTTGCTTTTGGGAAACGCACCCCCGATTGGCTGAGAAAACAACAGTAGTTGATGACAGACAAATCATAAAAGCTGTGAAAATGAACCCTAAAAGACGTGTCTGTAAAATCACCAACAACTTCCAGAAAGCTGGGGTGATGCTCTGACAATCTACTGTCCTCAGGAGACTTTGACACAGAATTACAGATGCTACACAGCAAGATGCAAACCTCTGACCAGCACCAAAAATAGAAAGGCAAGATTAGAGTTTGCAAAAAAGCACAAAGGTGAGCCAGAAGAGTTTTGGAACTGTGTTTATGGACCGATGAGACAGAGATGAACCTTTATCTAAGTGATGGGAAAGCAAAAATGTGGAGAAAAAAAAAGAAACTGGAATGATCCCAAGCATACAGCCTCATCTGTAAAGCATGGTGAAGGTGGTGTCATGGCATGGGCATGCATGACTGTCTCTGGAACAGGCCCTCTCAACTTTACTGATGACTTAATGTATGATGACAGTGCAAGGGATCTGCAGCTAAATAATAGCTTTTAAAGGGGTCATATGATGCGATTTCAAGTATTCCTTTCTCTTTGGAGTGTTACAAGCTGTTTGTGCATAGTGAAGTGAAGTGAAGTGAAGTGAAGTGAAGTGAAGTGAAGTGACATTCAGCCAAGTATGGTGACCCATACTCGGAATTCGTGCTCTGCATTTAACCCATCCAACGTGCACACACACAGCAGTGAACACACACATACCGTGAACACACACCCGGAGCAGTAAGCAGCCATTTATGCTGCGGCGCCCGGGGAGCAGTTGGGGGTTCGGTGCCTTGCTCAAGGGCACCTCAGTCGTGGTATTGAGGGTGGAGAGAGCACCCACCTACAATTCCTGCCGGCCGGAGACTCGAACACGCAACCTTTGGATTACAAGTCCAGCTCTCTAACCATTAGGCCACGACTTCCCCTAGATAAGTTCCCTGAAGTTGCAAAGACTAAAATCTCAAAACCAAAGAGATATTTTTTATCAAAGTTAAGACTCTGCCACTCCCTCCTAAAACGGATCATTTAAACACGCCCCCACATGTCTACGTCACGATGTGGAAATATTTGCATAACGCTGCCCAAATGTAAACGCAAAGAAAGAAGGTGTGGTTTCAGTAACTGCAGTAGTGTTGAAGCAGCCATGACAGGGAGACACTGTGTGTTTCTAGATTAAAGCAAAAGCACTTTATTTGGCCTTCTGAAACTTCATGCATTTAGGAATCATTAACAGTACTTCCAACAGAACAGCAACGCATTTTATGAACGACCGTTTCGTGAACCTAGGAGAGATTGATAGGTGATTCTGACTTTGCTCTGACAATTTGGCGCTTCTGAATCAGCGACTGTATGCTTTGTTATTAGTTTAAGTATTTGCTATTGACTGTTTAAATGCGGAATTTTACGTGTCGTGTGTGTGTGCGAGGGAGAGAGAGAGAGAGTGTGTGTGTGTGAGAGAGGGAGAGAGAGAGAGAGTCACAGCATAGCGTAGCGTCGTGTGTGTGTGTGTGTGCGAGGGAGAGAGAGAGAGAGAGTGTGTGTGTGAGAGAGGGAGAGAGAGAGAGAGTCACAGCGTAGCGTAGCATTGTGTGTGTGTGTGTGTGTGTGTATGTGTGCGAGGGAGAGAGAGAGAGTGTGTGTGTGTGAGAGGGAGAGAGAAAACAAAGCATTAGAGAGGCGGGGCATAGAGGACTTAAAATAATGTACAGTATTTGAAAAATAATGTGTTTTTTGAACAATAAAACGTCAACATATTCTGTTACACCAAATACACAAAATAATGATCTTTAAAAAAGCATCATATGACCCCTTTAATCTTTTATATCTGCCTTCTGTTCAACTGTCCCAATACTTATGCTCACATCAATGAGTGGGATGAACTCTAAAAGTGCTGTACTTTTTATTTGGTAAAACATGTATGTGTTGAAACGGCTAATAATAAAATGTGACATTCTGTAGTTTTGTCTCATATTCATCTTTTAATCATATTTGTAAATGTCTCGACTCCACAGCCAACAGAGCAATTTTGTCTTTACTGCTCCAATACTTTTGGAGGGGACTGTATATACAGGTGCTGGTCATAAAATTAGAATATCATGAAAAAGTTGATTTATTTCAGTAATACCATTCAAAAAGTGAAACTTGTATATTAGATTCATCCATTACACACAGACTGATACATTTCAAATATTTATTTCCTTTAATTTTGATGATTAGAACTGACAACTAATGAAAGTAATCAACTTTTTCATGATATTCTAATTTTATGACCAGCACCTGTATATATGCACACACACAGTGGTGTGAAAAAGGTTTAGCCCCTTCCTGTTTTTTTTTTTTTTTTTTTTTGCGTATTTGTCACACTTGAATGATTAACTTCAAGTGTGACAAATATGCAAAAAAAATATATAATTTGCTAAGGAAAAAAAAAGCTGTCCAAACCTGCCTGGCCTTACGTGAAAAAGTAATTGCCCCCTAAATCTAATAACTGTTTGTGCCACCCTTTGCAGCAACAACTGCAATCAAGCATTTGCGATAACTGGCAAGGAGTCTTTCATATCGCTGTGGAGGCCACTCCTGGGAAGGTTCCACTGTTCCAAGTTTTCTCCATTTCTGGATAATGGCTCTGACCGTGGTTCGCTGGAGTCCCAAAATCTTAGAAATTGCTTAAGCCTTTCCAGAATGATACATGTCTTCTATTTTAATTCTTATCTGTTCTTGAATTTCTTTAGATTGCGGCATGATGTGTTGCTCTTTAAGCATGCTTCACTTTGTCAGACAGGTTCTATTTAATTGATTTTGTGATTCAACAGGTCTGGCAGTAATCAGGCCTGGGATGGGTAGTGAAATCACAGTTCTTTCATGATTTAACAGGATGGGGCAATTCATTTTTCACGTAGGGTCAGGTAGGTTTGGCCAGCTATTTTTCCCTTAATAAATGAAATCATCATTTAAAAACTGCATTTTGTATTTACTTGCATTATCTTTGTGTAATATTAAAATTAGTTTGATCTGAATCTTTTAAGTGTGACAAATATATATATAAAAAAATAATAATAATAAAAAAAAAAAAACAGGAAGGGGGCAAAAACCTTTCTCGGCACTATATATATGTCATTCTGAAAATAAAATGATATTCATGTTCATGTTATTTGCTAAAATTTCATTGACCAATATACAAATCTTTCTAGTCTTCACCACTAGGATAAGGCAGCCATGCAGCCTATGAATATGTATGTGGTTCCCAATCCAGGAATACCAGGCTGTCCACCGGGATTAGAATACCTAACACAGGTTAGTTAACATTTCATTTGATCATTTAATATAAACATAACATATATACATGTGTTTGTATATATATATGTGTGTGTGTGTGCTGATTGATTAATTTTCAGAATTTTCATAGTTTTTTTTTTTTCTTTTTTTTCATCATTAATTTGATGATTTAATAACGAGATTTGTGGACACAAATGTTTTTAGATTTGTGGAGTTAGACTAATGTTAAATTAATTTAATTTTGTCTACTGTAATGACACTTTAAATATGAATAAGAATTGTATCAAAAATAATTTATGAATTCTTTAAATTTAGGGGGGAATCTTGCCCCCCTTGGGACATTTATTTATTTATCTATGTATTTATTTGTTTTCCGTTAGGTGGATCAACTTCTTATCAAACAGAAAGTTGAGCTTATTGAAGGTATGTATAACAGTTTTTTACAGACAGACCTATTTTTGCCCTAATACTAAATACAAAAAAAATATGTGGCAAAGAAATGATCAGTCTATAATTTTAATAGTAGGGTTATTTGAACAGTGAGAAATAGAATGACAACAAACAAATCCAGAAAAACACATATCAAAAAAGTTATAAATTGATTTACATTTTAATGAGTGAAATAAGTATTTGATCCCCTGTCAATCAGCAAGATTTCTGGCTTCCATGTGTCTTTTATACAGGCAAGGAGCTGAGATTAGGAGCACTCTCTTAAAGGTATACAATACACCTGTCCACAGAAGCAATCAATCAATCAAATTCTAAACTCTCCACCAAGACCAAAGAGCTGTCCAAGGATGTCAGGGACAAGATTGTAGACCTACACAAGGCTGGAATGGGCTACAAGACCATCGCCAAGCAGCTTGGTGAGAAGGTGACAACAGTTGGTGCGATTATTCGCAAATGGAAGAAACACAAAGTAACTGTCAATCTCCCTCGGCCTAGGGCTCCATGCGAGATCTGACCTCGTGGAGTTTCAATGATCATGAGAACAGTCCAGAACTACACGGGAGGATATTGTCAGTGATCTCATGGCAGCTGGGACCATAGTAATCAAGTAACTATGGTAACACACTACACCATGAAGGACTGAAATCCTGCAGCACCCGCAAGGTCCCCTGCTCAAGAAAGCATATGTACAGGCCCATCTGAAGTTTGCCAATGAACATCTGAATGATTCAGAGGAAGTGTTGTGGTCAGATGAGACCAAAATCGAGCTCTTTGGCATCAACTCAACTCGCCGTGTTTGGACGAGGAGGAATGCTGTCTATGACCCCAAGAACACCATCCCCACTGTCAAACATGGAGGTGGAAACATTATGTTTTGGGGGTGTTTCTCTGCTAAGGGGACAGGACAACTGCACCGCATCAAAGGGACGATGGATGGGGCCATGTACCATCAGGGCCAGGGCATTGAAAATGGGTCGTGGATGGGTATTCCAGATTGACAATGATCCAAAACACACGGCCAAGGAAACAAAGGAGTGTCTCAAGAAGAAGCACATTAAGGTCCTGGAGTGGCCTAGCCAGTCTCCAGACCTTAATCCCATAGAAAATCTGTGGAGGGAGCTGAAGGTTCGAGTTGCCAAACGTCAGCCTCGAAACCTTGATGACTTGGAGAGGGTCTGCAAAGAGGAGTGGGACAAAATCCCTCCAGAGATGTGAGCAAACCTGGTGGCCAACTACAAGAAATGTCTGACCTCTGCTTTTGCCACCAAGTACTAAGTCATTTTTTGCGAAGGGGTCAAATACTTATTTCACTCATTAAAATGCAAATCAATTTATAACTTTTTTGAGATGCGTTTTTCTGTATTTGTTGTTGTTGTTGTTCTGTCTCTCACTGTTCAAATAAACCTACCGTTAAAATTATAGACTGATCATTTCTTTGTCAGTGGGTAAACGTACAAAATCAGCAGGGGACCAAATATTTTATTTCCCAACTGTGTGATGTATGTAATGAATAAGACCTGTATGGTTTATGCAGCTTTGGCAGGCTTCGAGAGCAACAATAAATATGAGATCCTTAACTCCATGGGTCAGAACGTGTTTTACGCGGTGGAGGAGAACGACTGTCTCACCCGTCAGTGCTGCGGCCCGCTGCGATCCTTTACCATCCTTGTCCTGGATAACTTCGGACAGGAGATCATCACAGTCAGCCGTCCACTGAAATGCATGTCCTGCTTCTTCCCATGTTGTCTGCAAGAGGTGATCCGCCTGGATGCCAAAAACAGCTCTATCTCAGCGAATTTAGTTCTGAGAATTGCCAGTCGCTTTGATATAGACCACAGAGAAAATATTAGAATATGTATAATTGTTTAAGCAGTTTTGTTTATTCCTTCTTTTCACCCTCTTCTCTCTCGTCTCAGTTGGAGATCCAGGCTCCTCCAGGGAAAACAGTGGGATATGTTCTACAGCAGTGGCACCCTTTCTTCCCCAAGTTCACCATAGAGAATGAGCACCGAGAGCCGGTTCTCAAGCTCCAGGGGCCGTTCTGTGGCTGGAGCTGCCTGCCAGATGTGGACTTTGAGGTATAACAACTCAAGCACCTTGTGATCAAACGGTCACAGACAACAACAATTGCTAACTCTCACTGAAAATGAATGGCTTTGTTGCTGTATCACACAACCCTTAATTCCCTTGAAAGCTTTGTTTAGGCTGGTGAGTTGAGACTGATGTTTTACTAAAAACAAAACTAATTATACTTCACATAAAGAATATAAAGCCTATTTTTAGTATTATTTTCAAGCAGGCACATGGTCTTCTCAATTTATATTGACTGCAATGTGAAAAAATAGTAATGCTTTGCAATGTATTCATACATCATTATACTATATGTTGTATCCTTAATTTATGCAATTTTTTTTTTTCTCACAATTCAGACTTTTCAGACAATTCAGTTTTTTCCCCCCTCATAAACTCCTAAACTCAGAATTGCAAGATATAAACTCACAGTAAAAAATAATAATAAAAATAATAATAATAAGCAAACAAAAAAACCCTACACTCACTTTTTTTTATTGCAATTCCAAGTTAGTATTGCACAATTTTGCCATTTTTATCTCACAATTTGGACTTTTTTTCTCTGAATTATGAATTTGTATCACGCAATTCTGTTTTTTTTTCCGCCACAGAATTAAAATTAAAAAGGTAATTACAGCCTTTTAACTCACAATTCTGGCTTTAAAAAAAAAAACGGAATTGTGAGATATAAACTCAGAATTGCAAGAAAAAAGTCAGAATTGTTTCTTCTCTGAATTCTGCCACAGAATTAGTTTTTATCTTACATTTTTGACTTTTTTCTTGTAATTACAAAAAATAAAAAACACAGAAATGTGAGATATAAACTCAGAATTAGGAGGGGGAAAAGTCTGAATTGTGAGATAAAAAGTTGTAATTCCCTCTTTTCATTTTTTTCTTAATTTTTTTTGTAATACAGTCATTACAATTTGTATGGGGAAATGTGCTTAAATGTCAGGAAAATACCACAAAAATTGCATAAATTAATAATTATGATAATTATAATTAGTAATTATAATTATAATTCATCCATAGACAGCTGTTATTCTTTGTGTTGTACTACTTTCATTTTTATGGAGAATATGTGAGTATGTTAATATGTGCTACAATAATAGCATCTATAAATTATTTCTATAAATTGCCACTAGGGGGAACTGTTGTTCAGCGGAGGCAATATTTCAAGTGAATAAGCATGGATTTGCATTGACTTATTAGTTTCCCACAGTTTCAATATTTTTAAATGGTGTTTACTTCTATTATGTCCCCTTGAAGATTCTGACCATGGATGAAGTCAGCATTGGAAAGATCAGCAAACAGTGGACAGGACTTCTCCGGGAGGTTTTCACGGATTCAGACAACTTTGGGATCCAGTTCCCCATGGATCTTGATGTGAGAATGAAGGCAGTGCTGATCGGAGCCTGCTTTCTCATTGTGAGTATGAGTGTACAGAGAATATTGTTTGATAGTATGGCTTATGAATGACATTTGATGTTCATGTTTTTTCAGGATTTGATGTTTTTCGAGACATAACTAGTTGCTACGCAGACAGTGTTGTAACGTCCAGCTCTGTGGAAGCCAGTGAAAAGAGAAGATGTTTACCCTTGCACATCCTACATCTGTGAAATCCAATGGAATGCATGTGAATATGAAGGCAGCAGTGTAGAAGAACGGTGATTTTAGAGACTGTGAAGTAGCTTCAGGTGTGTGTTCAACTGGTTATACTGATTAAAGTGTATTGTTTTATTTGTATTATTTCATTTTTAATCCATACATAACAGATTCATATAAATAATTAATGCCATGAATTTCATTTAAAGGAATAGCTCACTCCTAAATAATGATATATAAATAAATGAATGAATGATAAATCTGCCAATGTTTATAAGTCATATGACATTTTTCCATCAGACATATTACATTTTTGAAAGTGAATGGACATGAGCCCCAAAAAAACACCATAAGAGAAGCCATATGACAGATTTGTGTGAAGAAGAGACTTAACTTTAAATAGTGAACTATTCCTTTAAGAGCTGTCCGTACGACTATGCATATTACATTTTGCAGTAGTACCTGCGCTGAATGGCCAATATACACATTTACAACACAAAGTTATATTTTATTGTGAAATAGTATTTTTCAGCACTTTTTTTTTTTTTTGCATGCAAACAGATGTTGCAAACAGCCAAAAAGTTGGTCAAAGTGGTCTGAAAAAAAAAACTAAATTGTCATGAAAATCTAGTGATTTATTTATTGTGTGGTTTACTTAGCTTATATATTGTTCATTTGTTTGATTTGTAGTGTTGACAAAATAATAATAATACTAATATATAAGAATTTGTCAGCTTTATTAGTTTATATTTTGTAGTACTCAGTGTCTCCAGAAGAGGACAATGTTGATCTTTAAGTACATGCAAAATCTTCAACGTTTTAGGTCCTTTTTGTTTTTCTTCTTTTTTTATGACTTGGGGTTCACAATTTAAACATATCTACTGTATATAACACTTCATGATTGCCTGTTATAGTTGATGTCTGACTAACACAGAATGTATTTTATAAAATTACAGGGCACTGTTGGTTTTTTAAAATATTTATTTTGACATATTACTAATTCCAGTGTTATATTATCTAGTGCAAAACAATTTTATAAACTGCACATGTTTGTCTAATCATCGTGTAGGCAATGTACTGTTATTTGTGCGCTTTTAGTTATAATTCAACATGTTTTGATTTAATTTGTATTTAAACCAAAAAAAAAAGAAAAGAAACAGAAACCACACAATCGTGTCTTGCATAAACCCTTAAATAAATCAGTATTTGTTGGGAAGAATAAAAAAAAACAGGGATATTTGGTGGAAACTGAACTTTTCTCCTCAAGCTACAGTCAACTAGTCGGCAATAATGCCTCCTAATGAGCTGTGAGTTATGAATGCTAATGAAAGAGAACATGGTTTTACGTCATCCAAAAGCTGTTTATAGGTTTGAGAAGAATTTATATTTATTACCATTTAGCAGTGTGTGTTCAGTCAAGCATGTCATCAATGGAGCCCGGGCTTTGATCTGACCTCGGCTTGGGAAGAAATTAACATTTTAAAACGCTGTTAGCGTGATGGAAACACAAGAGGCACAGAACTCTGATCTGGCATGCAATAAAGTGAATTATTTAGCTGTTGATTCAGTTCTCCTGGGCTCTGATATTCAGTTCTCATCCTGCGTCATGCCAAGCACATCAAAGCAAATACTGTGCATATGCCATTCATTATGTCTTAATGCTTGATTTTTAATATAATTATATTGAGTTGCAAAATAGAAAGACTATAACAGCATCCACTATTTCTGGAAACTATGAGAACGAACAATTCAGCCCAAAATGGAACATTTAGCATCATTTACTCACCCTCATAGTTTTCTAAATCTATTATTTATTTCATGGAACATAAAAAAGATTGAGCTATTCTCAGCAGGACAAGCACTATTCTTTGCATTTAACAACAGCTGGCTTTCACTGAACGGAGTAGAGCAGCTTAGATATGTGTTTGTGTGACTGAGGGTAAAGACAAGTAGTTTTACTGTAATGTTCTTTTACAATGTTATCTGTACTGTTTGTATGTACCAAATGATATTTTCTAGTCCATTACACTTCCATGTATATTTAATCACCCATGTCTACGGGACACTGGGAGTGTATATTCACTTGCAAGAACTGCTTTCATGGAGCAAAATGGATTTTAGACTTGATTAAATAATATTGTCTCTTTTGAAAAGACTTTTGGAGGATCAAATGTAGCATGTTATAAAAAGGAAGAATTTTTAAATCAGTCAGATCAACTTGCATTTATGATTTCCTCAAAATAACAAGATTGGAGAGAGCCAAACCAGTCGGCCAAGCAGGATGCTGATGTGAAGGTTTCCTCTCGGATGCGTTTGTGAAATATGGTTGAAGCTTGGTCTGTGTGCACTATATTCAGTTACGAGATTTCGAAAAGGAAAAAAGGCTATAAAATGGATTATAATTGCTCAGGTAGCATTGCAGGCTAGTGTTGCGATGCTTTACCACAAGCCGATATGAGGAACCTAAAATCTGATGACAGATTGAAGCAGCTCTGCGCCTTTGAAGAGCCTGCCTTTTTTCTGTAAACAGTATTTATTTCTAGCTAAAGGAGTTTTCCAAAGAATATACTAAAAACTGTGTCAAGGCCAGTATGTAATCATGTGCAATGACCCTGATTTTATGATTTAAACATTTGTCTTTATAACCGAATCATCAAAGCTTTAAGAGCCGTTTTGTGCTTTTTTGAAGGAAGACTCATGATTTATCTGCATGACACCAACATTTTTAGATTTTTGGACAAGAACTAATGTATATATACTCCTGAAGCTGTACCGGATTCTCGGAGCGTTATTCACGGAACATGTCAAACCTTAAGAGCAGGGTAGGGTTGAAACAGCTAAATGTTTAGTTAATCTGCGATCGGTGTGAGAAGAACATCTCTGGCTTGTCTCTCCTCTCGTGTGTTATGACAGTGAAAGAAAATAGTCCTTGGAAGTGTCAAGTATTCTCATCTATAACCTAGCGAAAGATTTTCTGTTGGTTCTGGAACAATCTTACCCTATCCCTAACCACTATATAAACCCCTAAATCAAAGTAAATTGGTTGATAAGAATGCTGTTTAGGCCTCAAAAAAGCCTTTCACAGTCTTTAAAATCTGGTTTTAAAGGAATATCGTTCCAATACCAAAAATGAATGTTGAATCAGGATTGTGTCCTTCTAGCTAAATCTCAGTAACCCACAGAAGACAATATATTTACATAAGAGGCCAAAAATGTTACTCTATCAGGAGTCATTGTACTTAACTACAATTCCAAGGAAAAATTCCTTAAAACTTTTTTAGTATATGAAATTTTTTTCACATATGAAAAAAAAGTTAACTTTTTTATATATAGCTCTGTCATGACAGCTCTCATAGGGATTGGCATGGTAATGTACATGACAGTGTTTGGTCTTGGCAGAACAGATCTGACCTCGGCTTGGGAAGAAATTAACATTTTAAAACGCTATTAGCGTGATGAAGACACATGAGGCACTGAACTCTAATCTGGCATGCAATAAAGTGAATTATTTAGCTGTTGATTCAGTTCTCCTGGGCTCTGATATTCAGTTCTCATCCTGCGTCATACAAGATAATGTCAAGCGCGTCAAAGCAAATACTGTGCATATTCATATATAACATATATGAAATAACCCCAGACGAAAAAAAAAAAAAAAAACTTTAGGTGCCACAGAATAAACGTGTTTTATTCATTTTATTATTATTATTTATTTATTTTTACATTTCAATCATACTGTCATGTGTTTATGTCTCATCTTTTCTTGACTTGATCATAATTTTAATCCATCTCATAGATGACCTAGGAACTAAGGTCCACTTAAAGTGGGAACAAAATGTATTTTCCAAATAGAAATATAGTCACAAGGAATTGTTCATTACACGGAATCTGTACCAATATCATGGACCATAACTATGTCAACGTCACTTGGACACTGACAGTAGTTTGGGCTCCTCCACAATGCATCCTATAAATGTTATCATATGTCTTTCACACATTCAGTCTGTTTTTCTTCATTAGTAAAAATGCAATTTTATAGGAGGAGTTGAAACATGTAGACAACATGTTAAGTACAATTATTAATATGTAATAGCTACGGTGGCTGAGAGAGCTCAATGCGCTGCAACTTCAGAAAACACATCCAAATAGAAAAAGCACCAGCAAATCAAGAAAACATCATCAATTTGACAGCAGGTGCAGCAAATGCTCACAACACAACCAAATAAGGAATTTTATTTGCAGCATGTTTCTTTATTTGGTTGTGTTGTGCGCATTTGCAGCGTGTGTGTTGTCAAATTGATGAAGTTGTTTTCTTAATTTGCAGGTGTTTTTTGTATTTGTAGTGCATTTTTTTTATTTGGTTGTGTTGTGAGCATTTGCAGCATGTGTTGTCAAACTGACGAACATATTTGCAGCAAGCTCATTGGTTGCTGATATAAAAATAACCAATCAGCTGTGCCATGTGATGATGTCATTATGTCAGATTGAGTTTGACCTATCGGACTGCACCATCTAGTGTTTCATGCCAGAAATTTGGAAATACTTTTGTACTTTCCCTTAAATATTGTTTTAGCAAGATATACAGCACTTAATAAGTTCATAATACTCTAACTTAAGTATGATTTCTCTGTTCATTTTATTCTGAACAGTTCCGATACAGTGAATAAGCGACTCATACTTCAAAGCTTAATAAAACCCAAAATATCTAAAGCTTTTATCTTTAAATGACTCCCCTAGCTAATACTTTATACCAGAACACCCCTACACAAGAGTGGGACAGACCCGTTCACATTACCTGAGCTTCAGATTGGGTGTACTTTGAATTAATGGCAATGCACTTTAAAAGTTTGATTTCATACTAAAACAGAGATTTGTCTTATTAAAATGTGACCCTGGACCACAAAACCAGTCTTAAGTTGCTGGGGTATATTTGTAGCAATAGCAAAAAAATAAAAAAAACATTGAATGGGTCAAAATGATCTATTTTTCTTTTATGCCAAAGATCATTTTGCAAATTTCCTACCGTTAATATATTATACCTTATGTTTTTTTTTTTTATTGGTAATAATATGCATTGCTCAGAACTCCATTTGGACAACTTTAAAGGCAATTTTCTCAATATTTTGATTTTTTTGCACCCTCAGATTCCAGATTTTCAAATAGTTGTATGTCGGCCAAATATTATCCTAGCCTAGGAAACCATACATCAATGAAAAGCTTATTTATTCTGCAGATGGTGTGTAAATCTCAATTTCGAAAAATTGACCCTTATGACTGGTTGATGTAAATGCTTTAGCATGACTGAAAGCGTTCAAGTGATTTTTTTGTTTATTTATTTATTTATTTATTTTTGTGAAGCTGGACTAACAGACCTAGATAGTATCTTGACTTCACTAAACATGTTAATCGGGTTACAAACCCTTGTGAGCATGTTCTGAAAGAACAGCAAGAAAATTATTCAAACATTTGATTGCACGTTGTGTCATGTTAGAAAGACTGATGAAAACTAGCTTGACTATGAAAAAATCTACTGCAGTCCAGTTATAACCTCCTCAGTGAAAGAGAACATTCCCTGGAAGTGTTACATTCAACACTCTTTTATGACCATTTGTAGCTATTTTACATTTTGGCAAACTGGTAGTGAAGTCGTTTGAATGTCTATCTCATTTGCATGTTTTCTTATACACTCTGCTCACACCTCACTAGCGGTTAGGTTTAGGAGTTGGATTAGGGTGTTGGAGCTTCATGCTTACTTTTGGAAACACTTTATTTTACGGTGTCATTAATTACAATACATTATGCATAATTACATGCAAGTAACCCTAATCCTAACCCTAACCATATAGTAAGTATATGTAGTTAATTAATATTATTCAGTATTTTAATGTACTGTATAATTACACTTTAACAAGGACACCTTAAAATAAAGTGTAACCTTACTTTTTTTTAATACAAATCAGCATTGTACAAATAACATTGTACACCATCTTTTGAAATCATTGTTTTGTAAAATATCTACATTTTCTCATGAGATTATATTGGTCAGAGATTTTATATAACACTATATATGTACTCTAATCCAATAACTCTTGGAGAAACTTGTCGGGTTGATTCTAGAACAACTTTTCTGCCAAAACAACAATACCAACCCCTTTCCAAACTCCAATCACTATGCATAAAATCAGTGGGAAATAGGTTAATAAGAATGTTGTTGTAAAAATCCGGTTTATATGAACGATGTTCTATGACCAACAAGGATACTGATCAAGCAACGTCTCATTTGACAGAATCACGCTGCTCAAGGCAATACATTTAAGCAATCAAGAACATCATAGTTCACATTAGATCTATGAACGATAGTATCATCCTTCAGATTAATACAACCTAACACATCTATCACTTCTCTAAGTGAATGAATTCCACAATAGACTAACCGCAGAGTTAATATGTTATATAGTACAATGGCTTCATCCAGTATGTATACATATACATGTCAATCAGGCTACTATGGCCTTCACTCTTGTGTGCATGCTCTGAAAGACAGACTGGCATGCAAATCCTTCAAACATTTGATTGCATGTTATGTCAAGTTTATTTGGACAGACAGATGAAACTATAGCTCAACGACACAAAAACCACAGCAGCTCAATTACAACTGTGCATTTAAACTTCCTCATTGAAAGAGAACATTCCCTGGAAGCGTCAAAACCAACATACTATCATGGCCATTCATAACTATTATACATTTTGGCAAATTGGTGGTGAATTCATATGAATTTATATGATCTCATTTGTATGTTTCCATAAGATAAGCCTGCCGGGGGTTAGGTTTAGGTAGGTTGACCGCATGCCCTCTTTTTCCTGGATATGCCCTGGCCGGAATTTCTAAGTTGCCTAAAATGTCTGAGTTTTGGCTTTGCTGAAACTACTTTTCAGCCATTACCTTCAACAAGTATGAAAGCAATAGGAAAACAAAGTCAAAACCTCGTCATTTTAGACAATTTAGAAATCCTGGCCAGGACATGCCTGGGAAATAGACAGTATGTGCCACTCAAGACAATATATTTGACCAAGAACATCGTAGTCTGGATTCGACTGCACTCAGTAATAAATGAATCAATCAATAAATAAATAATAATAATATAAAAAATAGATAAACATTTTTTTTTGTCAAGACAAACTTTAAGTTGGCTTGAGAAAGCCGGACCAGAAAGTTTGAAAATGTTTGAAAAAGTTTTAAGTTTGATGGTTTGCAGTCTGAAATAGTTTCAAGTAGTTTTAAAAGCTTAAAGTTTGAATGTTTTAAAGGCAATACAGTCTGTCAGAAATTATGATTAGCAAGTTACTAGCATGTCGCTAACATGATTAGCATGCTACTAGCATGTCGCTAACATGTTTCTAGCATGATTAACATGTCGTTAGCATGATTACCATGTTACTAGCATGTTTATAGCATGATTAGCATGTCAGTAGCATGTCTCTAGCATGATTAGCAAGTGATTAGCATGTTCCTAGCATGTTTCTAGCATGTTATTAGCATGTCGCTAGGATAGATAGATAGATAGATAGATAGATAGATAGATAGATAGATAGATAGATAGATAGAGAGTCAGATGATTAATAGATAGATAGACAGACAGACAGACAGATAGTCTCAGAAGAATGATAATAACTAGAATGTACATTTCCTGAAGAAAATGTGAGTGGGTGCTTGCCGTGGCAAAACTCGGCACTAGGCCGTCAGTAGAGCCTTCAGCATGATTGTAGAGAGCCAACTCCCATGTCTGTATGATGTTGTGAAGCTAAGATATGGCTTCTTTATGTTGCTATATAGTTGCTAGGGTGTAGCTGCACAGTCGCCATGGTGATACTTGCAGACTGTTTTTTCAGCCCAAACAAAAGAGGCCACCCCCATATCTATACCACTTTCTGGTGCTGAGAAATTGCTTATGAAAGTGAAGTGACATACGGCCAAGTATGGTGACCCATACTCGGAATTCGTGCTCTGCATTTAACCCATCCAACGTGCACACACACAGCAGTGAAGACACACACACGGTGTGTGTGTGTGTGTGTTCACTGCTCCGTGAACACATACCCGGAGCAGTGAACACACACACACACACCGTAAACACACACCCGGAGCAGTGAACACACACCCAGAGCAGTGAACACACACACACCGTGAACACACACCCGGAGCAATGAACACACACACACACACACCGTGAATACACACACACACACTCGGAGCAGTGAACACACACACACCGTGAACACACACCCTGAGCAGTGAACACACACACACCGTGAACACACACCCGGAGCAGTGGGCAGGCATCTAACCCGGGGAGCAATTGGGGGTTCGGTGCCTTGCTCAAGGGCACCTCAGTCGTGGTATTGAGGGTGGAGAGAGCACTGTACATTCACTCCCCCCACCTACAATCCCTGCCGGCCCGAGACTCAAGCCTTTGGATTACGAGTCAGACTCTCTAACCATTAGGTTCTTAGAATGTTCTTAGCCTGGTTTAACACTTAGCTAATAACTATTAGCATGTAGCTATTCACTGCTAGCATGTGTAGCATGCATGAGAGAAGTCCTGCTTGCGATCACGAGTCAAAAGAGCAAAACAGGCATGTTTCTATGACACTTCTATCCAAAAATATCCCTTTTGATCTGTTTTCAATAATAATAAAGCATACCTCTCCTCAATGAGCCGGTCGATTTGACACCTCATTCATGGGTCTGTGACAAACGGTGCGGGAGGAGTAGCGAACCGAAGTTTTGTCCAGAAGAAGAAGAAGAAGCAGAATAATAAGTATGCAAGATAACAATAGTGATGCCTTGCCTTTGGCAATCACCACTAATCAGTTTAAATAGGATTTCAGTAAGTTGGCTTTCTCAAGCCAACTTAATAGTAATAATAACAATTTCAAATCTGAGTCCAAGTACCTTATTTATAATAGTATCATCCTTCAAATTAATACAACTTAACATATCCGTTACTTTTCTCTTGAAATTAATTCCACGATAAACTAACAAACCTAAATAGTTGGTTTCACCCAACATGTATACAATTGGCCTCTGGATTTCCACCTGGGTCCTCCTGCTCCGGGCTCCTCCCGGGCCCCTCCCACCCTCCACTCACCCTTGGACTTATTTTTTGGACTCTCTTTGTTTTTGCCCCTTCCATGTTGCCTGCACTTCATCTGCTCCTCGCCCACCTCCCGAACCCCCACCCTCTCTCCTCTGTTGGACTTTTGTCAGCGCGAGGACGCGCCGTTCCGGGAGGGGGTGATATGTTACAGTTATGGACTGTTGTTTGTGTTCCAGTTCTCCTGTCTTAGTCTTCCTTTGACCTAGTTAGTTAATTAGTTAATTAGTTCCACACCTGTTTTCTCCATGATTACATTCAGTATTTAAAACCTGTGTTCTCCTATGTTCTTAACAACAGTCCTCATACATTATATTTAAGTGTATTTTCATTGCTTTGACTGTCTTCTGTAGATCCCACCTTCTTGCAAGCCATGATTAGTCAATTATGTACAATACCTGCATGCTATTAATCAAACTACTTTTCAGACTTTACTTTAGGCAAGTATGAAACCAGTAGGAAAACAAAGCCAAAACTCGGACACAATTTAAGAACTTTCTCATGAGACTGGGTTGGTCGGCGGATATATAGCCATGTAATCTAATCCAAAACATCCTGGATAAACATGTTGTGTTTGGCAACTTTTCTGCCAAAACAACCCTTTCTTAAACTCTAACCACTATCCTTGAAAACAGTGGGAAATAGTTTGATAAAAAATCTTGTTAGGTCTCCATTTCTCACCCTATTTAGGAAAATCTTGTTTATAAGAATGCTGTTCCAAAACCAACAATGATGCTGATCCAGCAACACGTCCCACTTCACAGTAAGCCATCCACAGCAATATGCTTAAGTGACTAAGTCTACATTAGGTCTGTGATACAGTGAACGATAGTATCATCCTTCAAAAATGAATAGAACCCAACACATCCATCACTTTTCTCATTAAATTAATTCCATGATATACATCACTAGCTGATACTAAAATACCAGAACACAAGAACAAGAGCTTCACACAACCTCATCTCCAGATACGCTGTGTACTCTACCTTTATTTATAGGGTTCAGCTGAAGCAAGCATATCAAAAATGACGGCAGTGTGAGTTTTCTTACTTAAGTGCAATTTGTTTCAAACACCAGGCTAACTGATGGCTGTGTATAGGGAATGTTTGGGAATGGCATACTTGCAAACAAATTAATTGTGTCATTGCGTACATATACTAACTGCAAGGAGCCATAGAAACAACACACTGTATGGAATTTCCTGTATCTGTGTGTGAAGACCACACAGAGGTCCTACAAACATCTGTGCAAACAAAGCTTGGAGATAGTCTCCATTGGAATGGGACATTGAGAACTGGCTCAAGATACTGTGCAGCTGAATGAAAACTGCAATGTTTAGTCATCCACTCCAGCTGGGTTATTGTTCAGAGTTAGCAAATTCCATGGCGAGACTCTGATCTTGGGTCTTGTCCACATGTGATGTGCTCCCCTGAGATTTTCTCAGATATACATGGAACCAACCATACAATTCCTGATTATAATGCACATTCCTTGAAAGGCTTGTCCTCTCTTTTTCCTCCTGGAAATGGTGATGGTCAGGGTGTATAAATATATTCGAGCATCTTATTTCAGACTGGCCTCTCTAATGATCACTTTTGGTATTACTCTAATGAGAGACTGCTCATGAAGCTCACCCTGTATAATTAAAATGAAGAAGTCTCCCAAGAGCACAACTAAAGTCGTCCAATGGAGCCCCTCCTTGGACCCATCAAGTCTTCATTCCTTTATAACCATCTCTTTGGTCAAATGTATGGTGCCATTATGTGACCATGTCTCATACTATCACTAAAATGTATAGTTTTTTTTCAAAATCCACATGGCTTTCTTTATTCAGCGGAAGACAAAAGGGGAAGTTTAGAGCATATATACTTTTATAGCGTATATATACTTTCATACATATTAGTTTAGCGCATCAATCAACATGTTAATATATATATATAAACAACATTTCTATTGAAACTTGTATGTTGTGTATGTAATCAACTACTTTGCATGTGCTTTAGTATGTTAGTTGAGATGTTAGTTAGTATGTTAGTATGTCTTTAAAGCATGACAAAAGATGATTCAATCATAATGATTTAAAATGTACTTTAAAGTACATTTTATTTGACATTAGAAAGTGCACTACTTTAAAAGTGTGTTTAGAAATGGTCATGAACGTGTACACTAAGTACACTATGTGGCCTTTTATTTAACTGATATTCTATTATCTGTAATTACAGTTTTTATAAAAAGTAAATAGATTTTAAGAACACTACAAGTGTGCATTCAATACAATTAAGCACACTTCTTTTTCACAAGGTTAGTTAATGCAAATTAAGTTTCTTCCATGTGGCCAATAGACTCCTTAAATTCCACCCTATATTCTTTCTTTCCAAAATGTCCATGACCAATACTGCTATCTCCCTGTCTTCAGAGTTGCAAATGGCGCCACTGCGGATGCATAGATTGCCTGCTTTCCACCCATATGAATGATGGGCTCTTGAGGATGCTTATAGAGCAAGATGACAAATGTGTGTTCCTGGAGGTCAAGTTCTCATCATGATTTTGGCTGAAATGTGGGATTTCCCGTCTCAACTTCACTCAAACCAGTGCACAGATGTGGAAATGAGGTGGTCAGACTGACAGCGGCTGGTCTGTCAGAGGCACTGGTCTTCTGTCGTTGCCAGTTTGTAATTAACACAAAGTGGCACGATCAAAGGCACGCATTTGAAACAAAAAAAGCTATTATTGGAAGTCATTATAGCAAGGGATTCATCAGGTCCATGAGATCATGTTGTTGTCGATGGGTGACTCATCATCGTAATCGAGAAACCATTTGCCAGGCCTGCCAGTACCGCAAAAAAGACACGTATATGTATTTTTGGTTTGCTCCATGCACATGGGGAAAAATCTAGGTGGGCTAAAGCTTTTAGATTGTCTTACTGTGTGATTCATGACAAAGGGTCCAAGGGTCTGTTAAAATGTTTAGTCCTGATTCATTTATTGGTTGTACTCTGTCAACCACATTAAAATTCACAGTACTTGACATTTTCGAAGAATGGAAATATAGATTCGTGACTGCCTTCATTGCCTGCAGATTTTGACATCTCTTCAAAATAATGTTTTTGCCTTTCAAGGAAATTATGACAAGAAAAGCTTAACATTTCTTTTCTTCCTCCTATTTGGGGGATCTTGTACATCACCAGATATCGGCAGGAATAGAAAACATCATTTTATGTCAGCATTATTAGTATTATTAAAAAAGGGTGTACCTCACAAACATATCAAAACTTAACAATTCATCCAAAAATAATATCGTGGTGCTTTGCATTCAGACTTTATCTCCATCCCCAAATTATTACTGTATTGCATCCAAATGTAAACTTTTTCGTTTGTATTTATAACACATTACTATTAAATTTTATGAAATAATATTAATATAAAATTGTATATTATATTACATTATATTATATAAAATTCTATAATTATAATCTTGTTTTATTTATATATATTTAATGTATGTGTGTGTGTGTGTGTGTGTGTGTGTGTGTGTGTATATATATATATATATATATATATATATATATATATATATATATACACATTATTGTGACAATGTCAAATGTATTTAGATTTGTGGGCTGAAATATGAACTATGATTTCATGAGATTTACCTTTTACAAAAATAGTAAACTGAACTTTGATTTTACAGATTTTAAAGAACAATGTCATTTTTCAGACTTTTCTGAATCCTTGAAAGTCTTCTGCCTCTATGAATCAACATATCAGCGTCACTTCACTTTGAAGTTTATTGCAATGTAAAAACAATCTCATACTGTACATTTGACTTCCCACACAAAACACGTGATTTACATTCTCACATCTATATTGACTCTCAGTAAATAACCAAGACCAGATGTGGCAGATAAATGCAAAGGCAGTGTGTTTCACACTGTATAATACAGAAGTGATTTGCCCCCGCTTCCATCCCCCAAACACGTCCAAACAATCCGCTCTGTCTCACAAAGCAGTGAAATGTCAAGGGATTGAGTATATCTGCTTTATTTATCATTCCTGCCATTATTTATCTCCACACTTGTGCTTTGAAACATCTCCCCATCTGCAGTGACAAAGACTGCGACAAGACATCTTAATGGCCTACAGAGAACCGTGAACCTCTGGTGAACCTATATTTTGAGTATTTGTACTGCTCATAGCTACATGCATGAGTGGAACTAAATCTTGTAAAAAGAATGAATGGGAATACACTGGCCTTGGTGACATCAATCAGTGGCTATTAAGAGTGTTGGACGTGAACCAGATTACCTCATTATAATGCTGTGTGCAACATATGTCTGAAAGCTGGAGACCACAATAAAATCCATAAATTGCATGGTCAAGATCCAACTCTGCCATATAGTTTTTGTTTGACATGAAGGATCTTTCTTTTCAATGTACTGCAGTGTCATTGTGGTATAGTAAATGGAGCTCAATTTATATGCCTGCAGGGAAAATTATACGTTTTTTTTTTTTTTCAGCAGTAATCAAGTGGATGTATGTGGGCAGCCTCAACCAGCTTGTGTTTCCAAGTTGGGAATTCTTGAATCCAGTTGTTTTAATACTGATCTAACTATTTCATTATAAGATCATTTAATATGTTTAAGTTATTTACGCTACTTCCTTGTGGGGAATGTTGCATGGTTTGCAATAAAGTTTTTTTTTTTTTTTTAAGTGAACAAAAAAGAAAGAAAAAAAGAGAGAAGATTGTGTGTTTATGAACATGTTTGTACTTTACAGAAATTCCCAAATATTTTTGAACCCTATAACCGTAACAAAACTATGTTGTACGCAATCTACTACATTCCTTTTCTGTCAACCAATTAATAGTTTACTTTTTTTATTGTTTAAAGGTTTTTATGAAGTAAACACAAGAAATAACTTTTATATGGTCAGTAATGCTTCATGATGAACACATATGGGAATGAAGCAACCACTTGATTATCTATGATTACACTCTAAAAAAATGGGGTTTTATAACACTAAAAGCGGTTCTTTAGGGAACCAAATCTTGTACCCCTTTTCCACCAACGCAGTTCCAGTGCTGGTTCGGAGCCAGAGCCTAGTTTCAAGCCGGTTCTTTGTTTTTCGACACCCAAAGCACCAGCTCCGAACCAGTAAAAGCGGTTCGTAAGTAGCACCAAAACATTGCTGGGCTAGAAGGAAGAACCGCTTGCGTCAGGGGCTTGGTTACCGTGACCAACAAGACGAACAGAAACTTTGGACCGCCATATTTGAAATAGCAGCTAAATGCTAACACGTTTGATTCGCCGTGTTTGGATGCCGATGTAGGTTCGCAAAGCCATGAACATCAATAGCAATGCAACGTCTGCCATTGCTGATAGTTTGTTTAGGCTTGTCCGGGATGGATCGGCGCTGCGCGGACCGGTCGGTGCGAGGCATCGGGGTGCTGCGGGAGCGACTGGAAAGCAGACTGCTCTTTATGCTTTTGGATCGCTCTCGCGGTGCTTTAGTGTGTTGTGTGCCGGTCGATCGATCTGCGTGGTGCTGATGCACCTCGAACAAGCCTGTTGTGCCGTGCTAGTGAACCGAAACATGAACCGTATTCAGTGACCTAAGACCTGGCTCTGTATTGGCTCTCTAGCCTGTGGAAAAGCAACCGGTTCTTAAAGGGCTCGCCAGTCGAACCAACTAAGAACCGGCAATAACACTGGCTCTGAACTAGCACCTGGAACTGCTTTGGTGGAAAAGGGGTATTGGTGCTTCAGTGGTTCTTCAGCGGGTCTTCACCAGTTCTTTGGGACCGCTACCGTATACAGAACCTGTTAAGCTCCTGTATGGTTCTTCAGTGGTTCTTTGAGGTGATTAAGGTGCTATATAGCACCTCTGCTGTACAAAGAAGCTGTTAAGATACTTTAAAAGTTATTTATGGGCCAAAGAAACACTGTTGGTGCTGTTTAGCACCATTTGTGTTGAAGAAATACAGTGTAATATGGCATCTCTTATGGTTCTACATAGCACCATTTGACAAAGGTGCTGTATAGCACCTTTGAAGATATGGTGCTATATAGCACCAAAAGTGGTTCCCCTATGATTACGAGCCAAGAACCACTTTTAGTGTATCTATAAGATGTGGATTACATTAAACAGATTTACATTAAAAGCTATCAGAATTGCATCTTATTTTGGAGATAAAAATACCAGCAACTACACCAAATTGCATATTTTTTGTTCAGTTTTGAAGAAAACTGAGTTGCTTTCTTTTCTCCTTGAGCATGAGCTCTATATTCTCTCATACAAGCCATACAATCCTAATGTATCACATATGAATCTCAGCTTTTTATTTATTTATTTATTTAATTAATTATTGAGATTTTGTCAAAATATTCAATAAACTGCCACTTTAAAAAATAATAACTTTTATTTAATATGACAGGCTTTACCGGGATAAAATGGCTGCAACATGGTATCAGAAGGGAATTCCATGGTACTGAATTATTAATCTATTAATGTGCCATGGTGCATGACAAATACAAATTATTTTTAAAATGTGTATATGTAGAAAGTTTTAGCTTTTAGTTTTTGATCTGTTTTTAGTTGTTTTAATACTACAATTGATTGCTTTTGTTGACCTCATTTGTAAGTTGCTTTGGATAAAAGTGTCTGCTAACTAACTAACAAATAATACCATGCCAAAAACTTTTGTCTTTTTAAGAGACACGCTTAAAAAAATACCCAGCACCTGGTTAAAAATGTTAAAAAAATAACCCAATAAAATGAGCCAACAGGCTGAACCCAGTAAATAAATAAATAACCCAGCATTTTAGAGTGTATGATATTGCCATGGAACCATATATATATATATATATATATATATATAAATATATAAATGAATATAGCCTAGTCATTCGTCACAGTCATTAAATGTCAGAAACACATATTTTTATGTCATGATAAGGACCCAAAAACTGAAGACCCATTGATTTATTTTGTTCTTAAAATAAGCTAATAACAACTGTAACCACATAATACACTTTAGAAATATAAAAGACAATATTTAATATCATTATGAACCATTTTCCCTTTAGAGGACATCTCCAAAAGGTTGACCTGATTTTAACAATTTTATGATTATAAGATTATTTTGATGATTCCAACCTCCCATTCTACTGGTAGATTACACACACACACAGGTTAAATTTAGGGTTAGTCTATAGAATTTACCATTACTCTCCCTTTGTCAAGATTTTTAAGATGAATTTACCATCTTTGCTTTATATTTGACTTGATTGTCTCAGAAACAAGAGTTCATGAGTTTTCTTCAAAATTTGGTCAAAGAGGTCAAAAAGTGCAATGACGTCACCGCATGTTTTAATAGACGCATTGGCATTTTATTTAAGTCAGCTGACTATTTTATCTTACAGTGAAAGCAGCGCGTGAGTCTGGGTGTGAATGAGGGCGGTGCAGGGGGCATTATTTGAGCTCGTGCTTGAGGACTGCAGGAGGAGGGCTTCTCAAACACAGCTGTACTTGTGCAATCACACTCACTTCTGTCACCCTGTCTGGGGAACATCGAGGTCAGCTCGTTCTTCAGGGACTATTCAACACATTTATTACTACTGAATTTCAATAGAAATGGCTTTCCATAGGTGATCTACGAGAGAGCTTTTATTGCTGACCCCGGGGTTTCTAGGACTCACCACGCGCTGACCAGCAGAGCCACACAAAACTTCTCAAACTTGTTCGTTCACATCGCGTCTGAGGACTTCACCGAAGCGGCGATGGAGCATCCTTGGTGCTTTTACGCGCTTATTTTAACGCTGATGTCCTGTGTTCGTTATACCCAGAGCATTGAGGGAAATAAGGATATTCCAACAGGTAAGAGTCCGTTACATTGGGACCGCGCACTCTGCTGCGCCATTCACACTGACTGCGACGCGACTAGTCTAGACCGCTTATTGCGTTATACAATATAATATAATTATGATCTGAACGGGTAAATATGTGACGATAACACTTAATTATCCTTAATGACCTTTTAAATCATTAATCGACCAATAATTGAGCTTTCAATAACCTGAAAATCTAAAGGACAATCCATGCCATTTCAATTTGAATGAACACTGATGATTTTTAATATTTGAAAAGTACTGTAAACAATGTCCTTTCCTTCTGCTGCACAATATGGGAAACCAGAGCTACAGTCACATGGGCAAGTTGTCATTAGGGGACATTTTAGGACATTTTTGTTTGTGTAAGAATTCTGAAAACTGCTATCAAATATCATATTTCTGTAAAATATTGTGAAACAAATTATATGTTGGAACAAGTTTCTCTGTTGAGTCAAATCTCTGTTGACTCAAAAAAAAAGTTTAAGGTGTTTCTTTTGTGTTTCATAATTGTTTTACTGTATAAATTTAACTTAAAAACCATATTAGGCTGTTTAATGGTACTGTAGGTTACCTCATAGAGTGTGACAATATGCCCCACTCAGGCAATAATGTTTATTATTTATTTAGTTAGTAGCCCAGATTTTAACGTTTGTGTCTATACAGCAAATGACTTTCATAAATAACCCATGAACTATTCAGTACACCTTGCCTCTTATTGGGACGTGAGGAATGTAAAGTATACCTTTTTTTCACACAGTCTTGCTGTTTGGGAATGTGTGCCTGTGAGATAAAGCACTATGCTGTTCAGTCTACAATGTAATAAAATTGCAATTCACACAGTTAATGCACACCCTAATGTGTTAAGCATTTCTTTGAGGCATAAACAAGTTTTTAATTACTTTCTGGATTCCATTAGGTTGTACAGTAATTTGTTTGTGATGGTAAAAACATTTACAGCCTAAAAACGTGCTTAAATAATTAAAACGCCTCTATGGTTTGTGAGCAGTTGCTTGTGCCTTTTTAGTTACTTTACAGGAATATAAAGATCCTCTGTTGAGTGTCAACTCAATAAATATGACCTACACTGTTTTCATGCATATTGGCGTTCATCATTTCCATGCAAAATGACTGCAGCAATCTTCATTCTTGACAGTTCTAGAACTGCATTACATTGTAGATACAAGGCGAGGAATCTAAACCATCTATCAACCCAGCTCAACCCAAGTAATGCATGCTTAAGGGTGCCATTTATAGCTTGAAAAAAGACAAATATTTTCTAAACAATCCTCTGTGCTCTGGATCATAATTCACAATATAATCAGGCGGTGTTCATTTTCATGCATCATTTCCTTGACATCAAATATCAGTCAGACTCTATTAGTGCCATTAGTCACTGAGCATTAAATTTAGGTCAAACTGTGAAAGAACTTTATTACAAACTTTACTAATGCATTCCCGTCTGAGAAGTATCTTTCTAGAAAGGTCACTGGGTAAAACTTTCCAAAAGCAAAACCTCAAAGTGCAGCCATATGTCACATTTGAGTACTGTATGACTGTGGTTTCACACAAATGGAGGGCAAAGGTGTGTATTTCGTGAGAATATGTTTAGGCTGTCTGTGAGGCAGTAACGTTTGTAACATCTGGCATTTAGTATAACACAACTAAAGTACTGTATTCAAGGAGCTATCTTCTGTTTCATATTTAAAGCAATTTAAGTCAATGAGCCTTGATATCTTCCAAAAGCGTGAGCTCCTTGTCATTGCAAAAAAAAAAAAAAAAAAAAATTCACATGACCTATTTTATAAACATGAAGCTTGCATTATTCATTATGGACAGACACTCAACATGAAATAGCATTTGTGACCTATTTTACTTCCATAATCAAACACTATTTTGAGTGAAACCGGAACGAATGGGACTTAATTTTATCATTGGCTCATTGGAAATACGTGTCTCTTCCTACATTTCTGCAGAACTCCAAAAACATACCTATGTACAAATCACTGCAGTTTGAAATGAACACTAGAGGCAGTAAAACTCTGACAACTCGTATTCCTTTTTCACATACATTATGATTTACCGTGCCAGAGTTTTGATTAAGCAAAGCCTAATTTTTGCACAATTCCTTGAAAAAATTTTATTAAATCAAAACCACTTGAAAATTTTCATATTTTCTAAAACTGAATCACTCCAGTATGAATCCTGTGAAACTATGGTTCGACAAAACGCCTCACACCCATGTATAACTAGCACAGTTGCATCATAAAATATGTTTTTATATCGCTTCTGCATTTGTTAACGCTGTCGGGTAGGTTTAAGGTTGGGTTTGGTGTAGGGGTATGTTATTTTTCAACATGATAGAGCATAAACATTTAGCGACACTTCCTGAACATTTAAATTCTGAACCATCGCAAAACCTGAAGAAACGTAACAAAACTATATGTGTCGGTACCTACATAATAAAAATGTGGTCACAGTCCTGCATTGAACACGTTTTAGCGCCAGTAACGGGACATTACAATTTGAAATTGCCGCAAAATGCAGTAATGTATGTAATATTGTAATACACATATTTCACATATACACAATGAGCCTGGACTGATCAGAAATTGGATTGTGAGAAGTCACATGGAGAAAGGTAGTTAGATGGGTGGGGCTGAAAAATAAGAGGACTTGATGACATCAAACGAAAGCAAAGTTGTTTCAGAAGTGCAGCACGTTTACAGAAATTAAACATTTTAATTTGGTATAACGTCCACAGATGAATCACAAGAAATAACACTATCTATTATGTTGATTTTAAACTCTACCAAGTAGCATACGCTGTCGGTTAAACCACTGACACATACCGTTCTCAAGAAATCCGGCTGTAAATTTCCAAAGGTGCAGAGCAGAATAAAATCTAAATGGGTCTCTTAATTGCCCCTGATTTGAGGTTTTGTGTGCGCATAGTAATTAAACCAGAGTCATTAACAGTTGGTATCTAGATGACGCATGATCTCCTAAATCCAGGGGAAGATATAGAAAGAAAAATACATGCCTTTATGTAGACAGAAAGTGAGTGAAAGGCACAGGAAACCTCTGGCATTTGTGTCTTTAAACCCATCCGTCAGCCTGAATAACCTAGAAACTGAAGGGTTTAAATGTGAACAATCCGCGTCTTAACTCCTGAGGTCATCTCTACTCAAATGCCTTTGGGAGACCTATTACCTCCTGTGATTTTTCAATGTCCACCCATGTTTAAACTTGTGAACCCTTCACAATGAAACATTGGCCTGTGAGTTGAACTGCAGTGTAAGATTTACTACTTCCTAGTCCCAGAACATATAAAAGAGAACATATATGCTTGTCTATAGTGTTGACTGCTGGACCTTGCAGCACTAGCCTGTAATTGGCTTTGTGCGACATGGTGTCAGTCAACCACACACTTGATTAAAGAAGTCTGGTTTATATAAGCAGTTTAGATGGATGTAGGCTGTGTTTGTCAAACCGTTAAATGATTGTCCGAGCCAAAAGACAAACAAAACTACAGTTGTGTAGTCACATCCAAACTTTGTGGCACAACCCTTTTGTTCTCTAGTCTGTGGTTTTACTTATTCTCTAATCAAGTTTTGCAGGCAGCTGATCAGATTTGTCAGAAATAACCATGTCTGTGCCTGTGACTTTTATTTGATTGACTATGAGCTCTGAGAGATAATTCAGAATGTCTGTTTCTATAGACAGAGGATCATTTTAGAGTGTCCAAATAGATTTCATGTCATTTTAGATCATTTTAATGTCCAAAATAATATTTTAGGAGTCTTAATGCAATGAAGAGAGGCCAACTTTTTTTTTTCTTTTAAGGTGAAAATACATAATGTTCTTTGGTGGGGTTTATGGTATTCTGGTCAGTAGATCAGGCTCGTTAGTTACTTAAATGTAGGTCTGTGGGACTTTACAGCCGTCTTATCCATCAAATCTGCAAATTAATAACATGTACGTCTCCTTAATTAGCCATGCAATTTAAGGTATCATTCATATCTGTACCATGTGGTCCGGGACGAGTTGCTTGTCAAAATTTGAGAAAAAAACATGGCGGTGTGTGTTCACTTGAGGGAATTTGCAGTCAATTCCTGAGATGTGAGCAACACGCTTGTGTGGGAGAAAGTGGAATTTATAGTGGAACAGTCGTAGAGAAAGTATTGAGAGCGTCTCAAAGTTGAGAAAAGCTCAGCTGTATGCAACTGTTATGGCCGGAACACACCAAGCTGACTTCAGAGAACTGGCGGCGACGAAAGCCAACGGTGTTGTCGCCTCACATCGGCAGCATCGGACCAAAAAAAGCTGCGCTCAAACACACCGCACAGACTACAGCCGACGGCAAACTAACACGTGTCCTGCGCACACTCTTAAAAATAAAGGTGCTTCATGATGCCATAGAAGAACCTTTTTGTCTAAATGGTTCCAATAAAGAACCTTTAACATCTGAATAACCTTTCTGTTTCTTTAAAGGGTTCTTTAAAGAAACTTTGACTGAATGGTTCTTTGTGGAACCAAAAATGGTTCTTCTATGGCAGGGGTGCCCAATCCTGCTCCTGGCGATCAACTGTCCTGCAAAGTTCAGCTCCAACTCTAATCAAACACACCTGCCTTTAATTATCAAGCGATCCTGAAGACCTTAATTAGTTGCTTCAGGTGTGTTTGATTAGAGTTGGAGTTGAACTTTGCCGGGCAGTCGATGGCCGGGAGCAGGATTGGGCAACCCTGTTCTATGGCATCGCTTGAAGAACCTTAAGAAGCACCTTTATTTTAAAGAGTGCATGCGTGAGAGGAATTAACTGTCTATATCAGCAGCTATCAATTGTATATATTCGTCATTCAAAAGGAGAAACCGAAACAAAGATATACAGTACGAGATAAATGCAGAAATATATGAAACGTACACAAATCAGCGCTTGCTTACCATTTTTAATATCACTAATGTTGATGACTTTAGTCATTTTCAGCGGCTCATATTTTTATGAAAACAGTCGCGTATTAGAATGATTGGGAAAGATCACGTAACATTTAAACAGCCTTCTGTCTGTTTCGCCTTCATTTATGTGCTCGTTTTCATCACTTTCGCTGTAATTCTCCTGCACTGACTCGTTTGCTAAACTGAACATCCAATCAAAGTTCTCACTCACGCCGATGGCCCCGACACTGGTTCAGCATGAATCGGGCATACTGCCACCGACGAGTGGAATAGACCAAATAAACTTGCCCGACTGTCGCTCACCGACCGTTGGCTTGGTGTGTCCCGGCCTTTAGGTACATGACGTATGTCACGTTATTACTACTCTGTTTCATTAGTTTTTTCAAATGTAAATCACTAAGTATACCATACTTTAGTTTTGGTGTGAATGATTATTACATACAGTATATGAGACCGAACTGTAAAGGTGTGTTTCCTCTTGTAGTTTGGTTCTTGGTTCAAAAGTAAATTGATAAATTTCGTCCTTGTTCACTTAGCATTCACACTGTCATTTTAACACCAAACCTAAAGATATTAAACAATAGACAAAAGGATACAGTCCAAACCTGATCAGACACCTTTTATGAACTTACCAAATCGCTGTGTGTTGGGTTAAACATGTTTGTTGTATGTGTGTATGGTGTTATTTTTATCAGTTGATACCTCACAAAGGGCTTAGAAAATGTGTAAAGGAGTCAAACCAGCTCCAGGAATTACTCCGTTGCACACATGGAGATCTGCTGTAAGCAGACAGCTGTTACTATGCCTGTACCAAACTGTAACGGGCAACAGCATCTATGACGAGAAGAACCATGTCGTTTTTAGGCTTGCATCTTGTGACATTGCATACTGTTTTTGATAGGTGTAGATGTCTTTGGTCCGGGTTGTGATTATATTTCAGTCGATCATGGCCAGGTGGGTCCACTTGTTTGGCTAGGATGACAGCATTCACGCATATTCAAATTAACTCCACTAACGGAATAATCACACCAGAGTTTGTTTTAATCAAATCAAACCTGCCAAATGTAAACAAGTCTAAGAACAACCAGTGATAGCTTGCCATCGTATTTCATATCTTTATTCAACCCCTATAACTGTGTGCGGTCTCCAAAACATAAGGTTACGAGGGTTTCCAGAATCAAACAGAAGCTGTTCTTCATTTTGGCTTGTTTAATTGCTCTGGCCAACACAGCAATCCAACTCCAATGTCAATGCTCAACTCAGCTCAGCACAGGAAGTGACCACAGTAATTGCGAGCATTAGACGATGGCAGGCGCAATTTTGGTGATGTCAACCAAATGACCCCCTTCTTTTTTCTGTTCTTCACACTTGTGATTGTTTTTCCAAGCAAGGAAAAATAAATAAGAGTTACTGGTAAGTTAAACCCTCAACTGAACTATTGTGGCCAAGCCCATGTTAAACCAGATGCTGGTGACGCCATGCAATGTTCCATTCTAGAGGCATTTACAGCTGTACTGGAGGGGTGCAATCAACACACAACCCCCCTTGTCAGTGTACTACTAGATTCTCGGGTTATAGACACAGGGGCATGTTTAAACAATCAAGGAAATTTCCAAGCCCCAAGAGAGAAAGAGAGAAAGCTTTTCTATTTTAGTTGCGGACAGCTGAAATAATGTCTGTCTACAATAACCCCACCACCCTTTTCCCCTCAGTTTGTTCTGTGCCCAGCCTTCAAATTTGGTTTCTGGTCCCTAAGTGATAACACATTTGCCAGTCACCTGGCTACAGCCACAAAGATTTAGAATGTGTTATGGAATATCTGCATCTCTGTGTTTACATACAAGTATTTAGTTGTCAAGTTACAGCTATCTGTGGTTACATTAACATTCTTCCGATCTGACATTGACCTTTGTAGTCTCAGTGTAATGAGGTGTAAGTCTGAGCTCTAGATATTTGTGTGTATATATGTTCTGACAGATGATTCTGGTGATTTTGGTTGGGATTGTGTTAACACGCTCATGTTAAGCGGGCAGAACAGGGCACTCCCTACACCAATTCGGAAGTGCTGGTCGGCTGGAGAAACACAGTGACATACTTACGATATGAATGAATGGGCACAGTGGTAGAGTCTGGCTGATGAGGGATCAGACCGCCTAATGAGATCAGTTATGTGACTGTTTTCATGTGTCCTAGAACTGCCTTAAGTGAGATCACCTCTGTTATTTGCTGCTGTTACTCAGTGTACTTGTTAAAATTGGCTTGGTTTGAAATTGATTTAGTTGATGTTATAGCTGTTTTTTTTTTCCCAGTTGTCATTCACTTTTACAAAAGCCCATTTATAATGCAACAGATGTAAAGAGAATTCCCCTGCAGTAATCTGGTGAGGGGGTTAAGCATTTCCCTTAAGGACACACAAATGCAAGATAGTGATCTCAGTAATTCTCAATTCCAACATTGTCTTACTTGGGTTGGTGTGGGGGGGGTTACTAATTATTGAGCACTAATTCTCTTGAGCACTAATTTTGAATTTGTAGACCAGTAAATAATGGTAATAATTTATAAATTATTAACTTTTAAATTAGATGAAAACAAAACAGGCAATTTAAAGGCCTGTTCTTCAACAATAAATGCTAAAATTGCAGTCCTGAGACCGCTTTGAATGTGAAATTTTCCTTTTTCCTTGAAGCACGCAATCAAAATAAGATACGTTTATTTAACTTTTATTTAGGTATATATAATAGTAGTTTTCCATAATCATTTGCATGACTGTACTCATTTTAGAATAAAGCCTTAACAGGCACAAGGATTTTATATATATATATATATATATATATATATATATATATATATATATATATATAAAACTTCTACTATCTTAGGCCTATTATAAAGTAGTAGTTTTATACACAAAGCTCTATTTTGCCACCTATTACCACCTACAAAAGCAACCTTTTGTGACATTTTATATTGTTTATAGTATCAGCAATTCATTAAAGGGGTCATATGATGCGATTTCAAGTTTTCCTTTCTCTTTGGAGTGTTACAAGCTGTTTGTGCATAGATAAGATCCCTGAAGTTGCAAAGACTAAAGTCTCAAAACCAAAGAGATATTCTTTATAAAAGTCGACCACGCCAACCTAAAACGGCTCATTCAAACATGCCCCCACATGTCTACATCACAGTGTGGGAAGATTTGCACAGCCCAAATTTATACGCAAAGAAAGGGAGTGTGATTTTTATTCTTGCTGTAGTATTGTTGCTGCAGCTGGCGCCATGTTGTGGAGACGCTATGTTTCATTGTGAAAGCGGAAATACTTTGTTTGGACTTCTAAAAGGGGACACGACTAGAAATCAGTGGTTAAGTTGTGTTTATAACACTGTTCCAGATCAGTTCAACACAAATAGAGTGTGTGCAGCACATTTTAAGGAGGACTATTTCCTGAACCTGGGAGTAGCCTGACAGCTGTGCACAAAGGCTGTTTCTATAAAGTGGGGCAATTCCAACTTTGCAAGGACAGTCTGGCACTTCTAACTCATAGCCTGTAAGTATGTTTTCTTATTTAAAGAATTTGTCACTGACTAATCAAACACGAGTTTTGAGATGTGTAGGATAGTGCTTGTTGTTTGTCGTTTCTCCGATCACAAATGCAGACCTGGGCTGTGTCCGAAATCCCCCCTATACCATCAAATATTTCACTATTTGATAATATTAACTATATTTGAGGGGACAGCCATTTTAAGTGGTGTTCAAAACCATAGTGTTAGATGTTCTCGAGTGCACTCATTCAATCACACAATGCACAGCAAAAAACGAATGTACAACCGATGTACACTCAACGGCTAGAGATGATCCAGAATGCACTGTGAGAGTCGTGCACCGAGTGAATTCCCGCATCTCGCCAGAAGATGGCGCCTGCAGCTGAATCATCCATTCATTCATTTTAGAAGTGCTCGTCCACCGCATAATACAACAAAGGTACAAAATTAATTGTAAATTGACTATTAAGGTTTATACATAATTTCCGTGACAGAGTTCAAGATAAATCCTTCAATCTTACTACTGGAGCTGCCCGTTTCAAATGATTATTAAAGAGGAAGCAAACTGCAAAAGCAGCAGTCCTTCCGGTGCACTGAGTGTCCGAATTCACTCACTCGTTTCCATTCACTCCTTCAAGTGAACTGAATGAGTGGACTAATGTAGGGAATAGTGAATGAGGGTATAGGGGGCGATTTCGGATACAGCCATGGTAATGTTTACGCAGCGCGATGCAACGCGACACGTAAAAAGACTGAGAGAATGAGAATGTGACGCAACGCCTCGTTGAGTTCGGGGAAACTGCTTTGTTTATCCGCCATATTTGCAGGATAGCGCTGCCTTCCCGCTATTGAGTTTAGGGCAGTATTAAAAATAGTTTTTGTCGTGATTGTGAAAAATGTCACCATTGTATGTCATTCATGCTGCATCGAGAATTGCAATAGTAACTCAGATCATCGTTCTGAGAGAAAACTGGATAAAACAGTATGTTTTTTCACCTTTTTTCTGTGTAAAAACACCAAAGGAAATAGGTCGCGGAGAAGATGCCAAATAGCAAATCTGTTAGTCGCTGATTAAACCCACTGCCTCGCACTCAATAAAAGAATCACATTTCTGTGTGTTTTTTGAAAGATTTGATTTTGTTGGTTTAATAATTAACGTTACCTTCTTTGCTAGTATGCCTCTCACAAGGCTTGTGAATTAGCAGATCTTGAACAGGGGACTTTCTAAAATGCTTAAAGTGGCTTAATGTACCAAGACAGTGATAAAGAAAAAATTGTAAAGCATATACTATGTGCAGATACACAGCTCAAAATATGAACGCGATGCGTTTATTTACGTTAAGCATTTTCCTCTCATAACAACGTGCTTAATGCCCATAGACAGTTATAATAAAAGACCACATTCTGTACACTCCTTACTAATAAGTCATAATATGTGCAGAAAAACAGATGAGCCCAAAATATGAACATTAAATGCCATAAAACTGTTCACAAACTCCTAGGGATTAGATTTTGCTTGTCATTTGTTGACATGAATATACAAATAAAGTAAAGTAAAAAGTAAAGTAAAGTCGTGACGTATTGTCAAGTATGGTGACCCATACTCGAAATTGGTGCTCTGCGTTTAACCCATCCAAGTGCACACACACAGCAGTGAGTAGTGAACAAATGCACACACACACACACACACCGTGAACACACACCCGGAGCAGTGGGCAGCCATGGGGGTTCGGTGCCTTGCTCAAGGGCACCTCAGTCGTGGTATTGAGGGTGGAGAGAGCGCTGTACATTCACTCCCCCCACCTACAATCCCTGCCGGCCGGGGACTCGAACCCGCAACCTTTCGATTACGAGTCCGACTCTCTAACCATTAGGCCACGACTTCCCCCAATGCAGACTTTAGGCCACGACTTCCCCAAAATGCAGCGAGTATCATGCTAATCGGACAGCGTATCATGCTAATATGACGGCGCCTTCCCGAAATGCAACGTGGAGTGGTAAGAATGTAACGTAACTCCTCATTCTCTAAAAGTCATTATAATCAGGAACTATTTCCCCACTGAATGCAATAAATGCCTTGTTTATAATGGGTTTTATTGTTTTTGTATCGTTTCGCCGGGACACGGAATCACAACATGTTCAGGGGCATAACATTTCCATCTCACGCTTGAGGACGTATTCGGCCAATCACAATGCACTGGATAGCTGGCCAATCAGAGCACGCCTCGCTTCTCAGAACAATGAGCTTTCTAAAAATCGATGCGTTTCAGAAAGGCGGAGCATAGAGGAGCAACAATAATGTACAGTATGTGGAAAATAATGTGTTTTTTAAACCTTAAACCACATAAACACAATGCATTACACCAAATACACAAAATAATGTTCTTTTTAGCAGCGTCATATGACCCCTTTAAATAACGATGGAGAAAAAACATCATAAATGTGTAGAAGCACTGGGTAGTCAAGAACTTTCTGCATTTTAAAGAGCCACTTTAATTGCCTGAATTTTAATTGTGGAGTGATGCTGCACAGTCTCCAATAAATAAGTAGCCTGCGATAAATTACACCTTGCATAAAGTCGTTTTATAGGATGGTATTAGCAAGTACAATTCATTCTTAGTTCATTCCCCAGTATGATTTACCCACCTGATGTATGTTGACCATCCAGAGCCAACCAAAAATGCGTGAAAGGTCATGTTATTGTAGGCTGAGAGCTTTCTTAAACACACTCCGTCTCCAGGGCCCCAAGCATTACTTGGAAGATAAGCTGAGAGGGCCACAGAGAAAACTAAATGTGTTCTCTGGTTTCCCAGTCATATAGTTGAGAAAATAGTTTCTTCAAGGGGGAGTCTTTCACTTTTTCTTTGACTCTGACTCTCCTACTGAAACTTGAGTGTTCCGTGTGGTAGACGTTCTGAGTGTATTACGGTGGCCTTCCAGTGCAGTGTGAGAGTTTACATAGACGGCCCTGACTGTGTGCAAGGAACACTTTTAAAGCACCACTCTGAGAAAAGAAACAGCTTGCCTGTCTGAAGCAGCATTCCTCTGGACCTCAGCAGTTCACACCGATCTGTCAAACACTGTCTTCTCAGGTCGGCCCAGACTATGTGGTACATTCAAAATAACCATCTTTTAAAAGTCCCAACTGCTTTTTCCACAATTTCTTGCTTCAGCTCTAAAAACAGTGTTCCTACATCAAGGGGCAGAAAATGAAATTCTTCAGAGTGTTGGACAATGACCTCTCTGTCTACACTGAATGTCTGCTTGCACTACTTTAAGCTCTATGTGTAGACTCCATTAAAAAACATTATTGCCCTACAGGGTGCACACTCCCATAATATGATTCCCATGGTTTTGTAATTCTTTCTGTTTTACATGTTGTCTACATGAATTAAAGAAAATACATCTTGATCCAGTGATTTTTTTTTTCACAACTGCTTAAAGTGATTACATGCTGTGCGGTGGCTTGGTTTCTGTCTTTGAGAAGATACTTTAGAACCACTAATCATGTCTTCCTCTCAGTTCCTGTGAAGCTGACTTTCACTATATGGCAGAGATTAAAGAGACATCAAGAGAAATTAATCATTGTTTACTATTTCAAAAGTAGCTTTTGAGAAAGAAATAAGAGAAACAGCACATCTTATCTCATAAATTGGAATATTTGGGGATGTTCATTTTATTAAGCATAATTATTATTGTTGCTTAAACCCGTGACACTACAAGTGTGGACACATTACAACAATTTCAAAAATGGACAAAAAAAGGTGCATTGTCTATTGCCAGAAGTTTAGTAATTTATGAAGCACAGTTCACACAGAGGTCACTTTCAAACCAAGCAGCTTTCTACTGCTTACAGTGGCATGACTAATGAATGACAAATATGCATGGGGAAATCTTCCACCCTCGAGAAAAATTGCCATCACACAGATTTCCATTCAAATTACTAAATTTTGACTGTGAAAATTGGCCAAATAACGGCAAATGTGAACATACTTTTAAGTTTTATATCTGAAACTCCCCATTAATGCTGCTTTTCGAAGCGATCAAACTTTCTGTTTTTACCTGACTAAGTAACCATCCAGAAGCACTGAGAAATGCCCTATGTACCAGAACTAAGCATCCACCTAGAACACCCTATTAGCAACTAGAAGACCCTATCAATCAAAAACCAACCAGAACACCTTTTTCAATGGCATATCGATGCAACAGCTACTCTGCAACATCAGAAGAAATGGCACAACACATAAAACAAATCTTCTTGGCAAATCCTGCATTTGAGCTGAGTGGAATGTCTCTGTCACCTGCTTATCTTCACATCATTGCAGACGGTGCCGTTTGACCATCACAGCAGGAGTTGTGCGTCATCACATACTAGTGTGTATATGTGTAGCCATAGCAAATGATACTCTCTTAGTTTGGAAGCCTGGAACCAGCCCTCAATCTCTCTAGCACAGCACCAATACAGACAGTGGCTAAGGTACGCTTTGTCGGCTACTGCATTCATTGTTTTTTACTGTTGTCTTAAGGGCTCAAGCAAAGGTTAGATCGATTGTGGGTCAAAGCAATTGGTGTTTATTTTTTGGCCTTAGGGGAAGACTATGGAGGGAGGGAGAATGGAACATCCACCCCCGATTGCCCACACTCATCTATTATGCAAATATTTCAAGACATGCTGGGAAATAGCCTCCGAATTCTGCAAAATAACAAAATAAATCAGCTTCTTTTCTAGTGTGGCTTTTTAGATCTGTATAGCCACAATGGAATTGAGTCAGATGGATATTGTGTTGTGATTGATTATACACTGAAATGGATTAGCATGAAACTTAATTATAAGTGCAAGGATAAAATATTGAAAGATGCATGCCAGCTGCAGAAACACCAGTCCCAAAGGAGTAATAAATTCTAGATTGGCAAAGAATGGTGTATATGTGAACGAAAAAACAAAAACAAAAAAAACATTAGCGTGCTCTGGAAATAATGACATTTGGATGTTGATTCTGACCAAGAAACATCTTGTTTAAACATGCAACCATTGATTTGTCTGTGATTTACAGATCCCAGAGCAAAATGAAAAAAATTGCTCTGTCGAAGCCTTAAAAAAATTATGAAAATCTTAGTTATGTTTCATTCAAGTATCAATATTGTCTAAGATAATTATCCTAAAACCCCATAAGAGAAATAAAACAGATACAAATTAGACACTTTTTGGGATACAGTATTTAAAAAAATAAATAAATAAAAAATAATGTGACTATCATAGCCAAGGTTAGTTGGTCTTGCAAGAATTTGATAAGAAATGTTTGAGTTCATATTGAGATCTTTTGATAGAAGACTTGGAATTTGGCAAAACTGAGCACAACTTTTCTGAAACTCCTAGGGGAGATGCATTTGAGTTTACTCGGGTCTTGAGCAAGTCACTATTCAATCACTATTTAATCTCGCTGTAAGAGAAACAACTGAGATAAAGAGATTTTTTCCTTCCCAAGGGATTTTACAGTGATTAAAGACCCTTCAGATTTTCTTTAACATGACCCATGTTAAAGGGTGACGTAACCGCTGAACAAGAACTAGAGGAAGCAGATATCCCATTTCAGAGTAGCGGTCCAGACACTTCATTGTATGGATTTCCCCAGCTGTTATTTTAAACCCAACCTGTTAACAGAAAGGAGCTTTCTCAGACAACAAGGCTCAATGAAACTTGGGCGTTTATAGGATGCCGTGTGCACATGGCGTGACCTGCATGACCCTCTAGAGGCCTTCCGTTGGATATAACATTACCGTCCAACGTCCAAACATCCAGATGTGCAGATTAAACATTTACAGCATGATATAGAACAGCATATAGCTTACGTGAGGGGAACCAGGCCTTTCTGTCTGGAACGTAGACAGGAATCAGATGGATCACAATGAAAATCAATAACATCTCCAAGGTTTTCAGGCTTTTCTTAAGAAGTCGTCAACCATTGTAATGTGTTCATCAAAATTATGATTCATATTCTGGCCCTGTTCTTATACCTTTACTCATACTCTATATAAGCTTCCATGGAAGCTGTGGAGTTTTTCTAAATTTTGAGTCATAGTGCAAACATATGTCTATTGAATACTGATTAGAGCTTAGAGTCCCAGAATTCAAGCCAAAGGCAACTAGGGAAAAAAACTCCCTAAAATTGTTTAAAAAAAACCTTGGGACAGAATGTTGCACATTAATTGAAGTGCTGATGTTCCAACTTCAATAAATGGGCTGGTTTAAACCTCTAACCCTGAAATTTTCACAAGGGCTCCAACATACAGTATTTTCAGTAAGCTATTTCCTTTAAGCGTGAAAATTTTGGGTTTTTAAGTTAGTGTAAACAGGAAGTTGTCTGGCGTATTTCCAAGTGAAACAAAACATCGAATGAGAAGAAATAGAGGGCAGGCTTGATTTTTGTGCACTGCCTCACCATCTCTAGCTAACATAGAAAGTTGGACAGAAGGGTAAGGAAGTTCTGTCCAAAAATCTAATTGTAATTAGGCTTTTTTCAGTTGTTTGTTAACATGATATTTCCACACTTGGCTCAGCACATACAGAGTACTAGCACTTTATTCTGAAATGGTTCAGTTGAGCCATTTCATGAGGTGAGAAATCCTGTTGCCCCTGCCATAACTCCCCATTTTGTTAAATGTGTAATAATGCGTTCCATTCCAAATGAATGAGGCAAAGACGCTGACCTTCCCATTCAACCCAATTTCCACCAGAGATATTTAGAAACATTCCCACATTGTTCCTACTGTAGAAAAAACATTTCAAGGTGCAGTGTTTATTTTTTGAGTGGTGAAATAGTTTCTTCTAACCCAGTTTAGTGGACAAAGATCACCTGAATCACCTGAACCGTAAATACCTTGTGACTATCACTCTGATGCCTCTGGAAAGGACTTTTAAATGTACATCAAAGCATTTTTCTGAAGGCCACAGCATCACATGCAAAAGCAATTGAGGATTTATTCTACATGCTTGCCATTTGTTCGCAATCAAAAATACAGTTGTTAAACCTACACTGTGTTACAGTGTTACAGATGACGAACACGCATCCTGTTATTTTTCTTTTTTTTCCCCCTCAAGTTTGCTTAAGATTTCTCTGGGGCTGTTTTCCGAACCCTAGAGATGACGGATGATTGAAGTTACCCAGCCCTTCACAACCCAGTCTGGAATGTATTTTCCCACACTGCTCTACTAGAGGGTCTGTACCTGCTCACTGGCACGTCCAGCGGAAATGTAGCGGGCGCTTGCAAAACTAAGACCCTCTTCTGCTCACTAACCATCAGCACCACTGTTACCGCCATCGTATGTAACACTACCACTCATTATAGAACATGTCCTGCCAAAACCATTTCAAATCATGGTGATTTTAACTTTACTGTGCATTTATTCTCACAAGAGGAAGGGATGAACTTTGGGAATCAGTTTTGACATAGGTTTGAGGTTTGGTTTGGCGTAACACGATACCCTCTACTTCTACTACTGTAGGCCAAAAGGAACATAGACATTTTGGTAAAAAGGATCTTTAGGGAATGACAGGGTTTTGTGCAACTTTAACTTAAAGAATCCTATATATCTTAAGGTTTTTGAGTAATATAGTCTAGGAATAGTAATGTTTCTACACTTCCACCCTCCACAGTTAGAAAAAGGTCATGCTATTTTACTTTGCTAGACATTGTTTTTTGTCTCTAATATACACTTTTTATTTCTCAATTTTCTTGTCACCAGAAAAAATACTCGTAGTTACTGTTGCAACCCAGGAGACCGATGGCTTCCACCGCTTCATGCAGTCAGCAAACTACTTCAAATTCAATGTGAAGGTAAGGTTTATTTCTCAATTAACCAATCACACAATCCAACACAATTTACCCTATTATGCAAGACCACTGCTTCTCACCTAGTGGATGCTTCATTTCTTCAAGCTGATGGTAGTATGTTGATTGAGGTGCTGTTTGAACTGATATATATACTGAACACAGGTGCTGGGGATGGGAGAGGAGTGGAAAGGAGGTGATGTGGGTCGGTCCATTGGTGGAGGTCAGAAGGTTCGACTACTAAAGGAAGCCATGGAGTCTCTGGCTGACCAAGAAGACTTGGTTATCTTATTTGTTGACAGGTAATGTGCTTGGCAAGGGCCTTTTGGGAAAAAAAAGTTGGATTATATTGGTTGGCTCATATTAACTGGCCATAAAGCTGGTTTCTTTTAATAGTTTGATGGGTTTATAGAGGTTTTTAGAAACTTTTCAGATAGTTGGGCAGTCAGAGTCCAACCATATGTATCAGTTTTAACCAGTTTTAACCTTTTCTACCTGATCTAACTCTCAATAAACTTACAAGACGAAGCACTTTTTTTTCAGGATGCTCAGCCAAGATGTCAGGTCCCACTTTATATTACGTGGCCTTTACTATGTGATACAATGCACATATTGTGTAAATACATGTTGTTTTATATTGCACTTACATTTTGAAAAATACCTGCATGGAATAACATCTGTAATTAATTCCTGTAATTACATTTATAGTTACACTGTAGACCTATCCCTTACACCTTAACCCACCCTTAAACCTGTCCCTAACCTTACCCATGTCTCACCATATCAGCAAAAGCATTCTGCAATTCATTATGAACACAATAAGTACACTGTACATATGTAAGTACATAGTAGTTAAAGCCACCTAATATAAAATGGGACCCACTTATTCCATGTGTGAAAAGCCCCTTAAATGGCATCAGATAGACAGATAAAAAACAATCCAATATTAATTTCTCTATGTGGGGACTAGCTGTGAATAGACTAATTTACTACAAAATACTTTTTGGTAATTACCTGTAATTGAAAGTAACTATATATAGTTAAAATGACTGGCTAAATGCATAACTTTGAGCAATGTAAATCAACTGTAACAAATGTGCTATAAGTTTAAATGGAGAACCATTTTTAACAGCCTCAGTGGGAGAAATCTTACAGTGTCAGTGCCAGCTCAATGGGAAACAGCAAGACTATGTGTGAAGGCAAACCAGTTGGGCATTTGTTCAAACATTTTGTAGACCTACCTTTATAAAATGGTGGCTTTTCACTCAATTTATGCTAACCAGCCATAATAAATGGCCTGTTATTTAACTTCATCATTCAAGGAAATTATGGCATGCCAATTTATAATGAAAGTGTTTGTGTGAGGTTTTTTTTTTTTTTTGCTGTGCAGGTCTGGGTGTGTTCTACAGAAATTAGTGATTGTTATGATCACAAAGTAGATAAAGATTAGTGTTTGAAGCTAACTTCACGTGTACCTGTCACATACAGTACTGTTTTATCAAGGGGTCATTTATATAAAACACCTCAAATCAAATCAAAAACACATTGCAGAACTCTCTGAACTATGAAGCGGCAATTTATACACACCCATATCTGGAATTACACATATGTCTAGTTCTCCTAAACAGCTTAATAACAACATTCAGGGATGTACGTCAGAAATAGTTATCCATATGTATAACCTAAACATTTAGGTAAGGAGCTAGCAAATCTGAGTTCAGGGTTCCTCTGAAATATCGTTTACAGTAATATTTTTTATGAACTTTAGAGGTGTAGTTCAGACCATTTTGCCACATTGAAGCTGTGCCACATATTCCAGAGATGGATTTTAATTCATGCTAGAAAAAGGGAAATGACGAAAGGAAACCATGGTGCCTTCCTCACAGTTTACTTCCTCTGATGACATAAATAGTTACTATAGGCATATTAATAGTGTCTGAAATAGAAGACACTATTAATGCCCTACCTGCGCTTCCAGGAGTTCAGTTAAAAATATACATTGCTGATTAAATAAACTGGACGTGGATTAGCAAAAATTGTTTGTATAATGTCTTAAATTGCTGATCAGGTGTAGTAGATAACACAATTTACTTCTACTTTTCCCTCCTCAGTTATGATCTCATCTTTGCTGGTGGACCTGAGGAGATTCTCAGAAAGTTCCAGCAGACCAACCATAAGCTGGTGTTTGCTGCTGAGGGAATCATCTGGCCAGATCCTCAACTGGCAGAGAAGTATCCTTCTGTCCGCAGCGGGAAACGCTTTCTTAACTCAGGAGGTGTGTAAAAGTAGGAAATAGCAACTGTAAAAAATGTTCTGTTTTGATGTGAAAGTTACTTCAAAGTTACACATCAAGGCTTTTCAGGCCATTTTGTTATTGAGATATCAGTTCAGATAAACTGGATTTCCACAGCTCTCATATTGTATCAAAACATTTAAATGCACAATCTTTCACTGATTATGCATTAAAACCCCAAAAAGGTCACATAAAGTCATGTGAATGCCTAAATTGATATCCTTCCAAAGGTCATAGACACCATCCATGAAATCTAGAAACATTTCTGTTCACTTGAATAAAGTGTTTAAGGCATAAGCTTGTGATAAATGGGTCTACATGTGCAATAGGCTACAACACAATACTGATAAGTATGTTAAATTTGCATTTACATGATGTTTTGAAATTGTCAAAACTTTTCTAAAAAATAGACATTTGCATAAAACAGGCCATACACATTTCGTTTTTCACGTAAACACCTTATCTGGTAGCTTATTCAGTGTGTGCACATCTGGTTACATTTTTACTTTAAAACTATTCCTGGTTATTAGATTTTTATCATGTTTTTCAAATGTAAATCCATTCTGAGTTTTAGAAATGTCCTGCAAAGACCAAAAGGAATCATTCATGTATATGAACAAAATTTTTTATGCACTATTACCTTATCAACAGTTAAAGACAATTTAGAGCAGGTTAATTAAAATGTTAGCATGTATATAACAGGCTACCTGAATCCGGTTTAAGCACAGTTATATAATCAGAGGTGGAAAGTAACGAATTACATTTACTCGCGTTACTGTAATTGAGTAGCTTTTTTCTTCAACTTTTTAAAGTCATTTTTAAAGTTTGGAATTTTACTTTTACTTAAGTATATTTTGTTTGAAGTAGGCTATTGTACTTCGCTACATTTAAACCACATTAATTACTGAGTAAAAAAAAATAAATGAAAAAAATCGCTCCCTGGAAATGTGCAGGAGAACAAACTGGTGCTAAAATCACAAGAAAGATGCAGACGGACAAGACAGTCGTTAGTGGTGCAGACCCAGCTGAAAACCAAACCCCGTCGTATTCTGCTGAAGTTGAACTCGAAGGAAATGAAGTGAACCTCTGGCCATGTTCTATTATGCAATGTAAACTGTGTGTGCCTATGCCAATCTAGCAGCTTATAAAATTTGACATACCCCTTCGCAAGCATGTAGAGATAAGGTAAATACTTACATCGTTGCATTGATGGTTAAAATTAAGCTTTGACAGTTTAGCAAAAAGTTTTGCACAAATTAGCCAAAAAGACAGTGGTGCAGGGTTTGCGATATCGTCTGCGACAATATCGTATTTTTTTTTTAACGATGTGCGATTTGAAATTATCAGTATTTAGCCAAAAACCAAACAAGAAACTCCTACCGTGTGTGAAGTCTATTAGATTAGACTACTGCGCGCATGCATTTAGAGTGTGTTCTTTCACTGCGGGATTCAGTCTGTTAAAATGCATTTAAAATGATCACAAAATTTAAGATATAGGTGTAGAAAATGTATATTTATATAATTATAATATAGTAAATCAATATCACATGAAGAGTGCCGTTTTTCTCTAAAAATCAGCATGATTACAAATAGATTTTTTTTTAGTTCAATAAACAAGAAATTAATTAAGAGACTTGCCTTTTAGATATCATTTTGCCTGTTTTTGCTCTATTTCGACAACAAAAATAATGCCACAGCACTGTTTTGCGTCTCTGAGCAACATGACGGTGTTTCGTTCCTGAATGAATCAACTGTTTAAACGACTCGGTTCAGTCGCAATGACTCACTTATTAACAGTGACTTGGTGACACTTACTGCCGGTTTTAATTTTGCATTTAAAGTATCTTTTTACTTTTTTTTTTTTTTTTATATAATTTCAAACATTTTATGTCTTATATATCAAAACGTTATTTCTGCATTTGTTAAATGCATTCAAGTCCTGCATTAAATACGTGTAAATACGTATAAATTTAAATGTGTAAATACGTCTAAATGCCACTTCAGATGAAGCTTCTGTGTTTCCTCTGCATTGCAAAAATGATTTAATTTGCCTGGTAACAGCACAAATGTCTTGTTATTCTAAATAACTGTTTCCTTTAATTAAAAACAACTAATTTGAGATTTATAGGCCTATCCCAGTGGTGTCAACTCAGTTCCTGGAGAGATGCAGCCCTGCAGAGTTTAGTTCTAACCGTGCTCCAACACATATACCATGTAGTTTTCAAATAAGCCTAAATTATTAGATTAGTATAGATATAACCCTAATGTATTAGACCTAAATGAATAGTATAGCTGGATCAGATGTGTTTAATTAAGGTTATCTCTAAACTGTCTGGGGCTGTGGCCCTCCCTCCAGGAGCTGAGTTTGACACCCTTGGCTTATCCCATTTTTGCGTCCCTCCCACTGTTAAAAAGTAATTTTTACTCTGAGTAAATTTTAAATGAGCTATTTTACTTTTACTTGAGTAGATTTTTAGACTGGTACTTTTACTTGTACTTAAGTAAAATTTAATTGAGGTAATGGTACTTTTACTTGAGTAAAATATTTGCGTACTCTTTCCACCTCTGTATGTCATAATGTGCACAATTACTTTGAATATTTGTTTAGTCTTTAAACGTGCTATTTGTTCTTCACTGGGATAGGTCATGGCCAGCTGCCATATTAGCTGTATCATCATAGCACAGTTTGCTCCAGACGCTTCTGTGTTGGTTTGTTTTGTCTGGTAGGATTTAGAACAATGCAAGCAGGATGATTTTAGAGACCAAAAGACAAACAGTGGAATTTCATTATCACTACAATATGATAGAGAATGATATTTTTCTGTGTAAACTGGCAAGCGGTGGTCACTCACCCTGTGGAATTTCCTGAGGGCCACCAGGCATAGTGCACTATTCATTCAGGGGTCTTCATGAATGCCGCTTTCATTTGAGTGTGTATGTGTGCATCCATCCATCTTTCCCAGTCTCTCTGTTGAAGAACAGTAATGTCAGCCCCTCTTTTACTCAAAAACCCTGTGGTCATCGCTTGTTTAAACTCTGAAGTCCTGGTCCAGTCTATTTTAATCTGGCCAATTACTGCTTTGACTGCAGTGGTCACTTTGTCTTGTGTAGTGTCCTGTCAGGGCGTCGAGTCTGTGTCATTAACAGGACAAGTTTGTTTGTTTTGGACTTCCTGTTTGATTGCCTGTACATCCAAAATTGAGGGTTGGTTTTATCCCTTCGGCTGCTCCGTAGATTGTGGTGGCTACTGTTTTGTTTCAGTTGGACCAGAATTGTCATGTGGACCAGTGTGTTTGTGGAAATAAGAACGACTGCACGGCACGGCCCATCTCTTTCCGATCATCCCTTGCTTTGCCCAAATTCAAGTTTGTTGAAGGTAGCGTTGTTTTGATCGGTGGGAAAAAACACTCTGGATTCTATATTAAAACCACATGTCATAATGCCTTACATCTGGCTTTAGCTATTGCTTTCGAACCTGGGCATTATGTCAAGGGATTTACTTTATTGCACTGTATTAAAACAAGATTCATGTCACCACATCAGAGGTGACCGCCTTCAGACTAAGGCAATCCGCTAATTTAGTGAATGAACTAACATTTAAATCATACTTGCCTGAAAAGATGCCTTGTTTATCTTCTTCTGACTTTTGGCAGACTGATAATTCTAGATTTCCAGTAAAATCATTTGAGATGTGATAGCGTTTCTGAACAGATTGGCACTGTCCAGAATTCCTACAACAGCCTTTGGAAACAGTGTTGAAGATGTTTTTTAGATCAGCCTATGAATGTAGGCTATAGAAAAAAGGTTATTAGGAGTTAAAAACGTAATATTCTAGGGCGGGCGGTAACCTAACATAGCTCCTAATTCCTGCCAAATTATGGTATCTAGGGCTCCAAGCCCTACAATTTTCATCTGTGGTCAGAGCTTCAGGAAAATGATGAGAAATCCGTACCCAGGTTGCTACAGAAACACAAAGAGCCAGCACATAACTGAGGTCCTATACTGATTATAGTCCTCTATCTTGACAAGATGTAGAAAGTTTATGCCATCTGAGGTTAGACGTGGCCACACAATACTTGTTGCTTTTCGGTCAGATACCGCTGCCAGACTTCTCCCACTCTTTTGAGGGTTTGAGGAACCTCGCCAGAATCAGAAGTGAGATTTAACCTTCTTAGAGGAGACATAATTGAAATTGGAACTATTGTATCCAGGCATACCATAATGTCAACGCTTCACACATTACATTCTATTACATCCTATACTTTCTTTTACAACACACAGCCTGTAAAAAAAACTTAAAAAAAATAATAATAACACATTGCAATGTCTTTCACAGGTCTTATTGGGTATGCTCCATACATTCAGAAGATTGTGAACCAGTGGGACCTTCATGATAATGATGATGATCAGCTATTCTACACAAAGATCTATGTGGATCCACTTCAGAGGGTCAGTGAAAAAAACCCAAAATGAGAATTCTGTCATCGTTTACTCATTCTTCACAGTTTCTTTCTTCTGTTGAGCACAAAATAAGATATTCTGAAGAGTGAAGAAGAAGGAAACTTGTACAGGTTTGGATCAACTGAAGATGAGTAAATGATGACAGAATTTTCATTTTTGGGTGAACTATCCCCTTAAGGCACTCTGTGAGAACATAAAATGTGCTTGTAACTTGACCACATCCTAACACCTACAGATGTATCATACCACTCAAACAAAGCAAACAAAATGGTTAAACTATAAACAGTTTACACAAAGACAAAGGTCACACAGTCACTTTTACACAAACTCCACTGTGTTTTGTTCTTTATTTTAGGAAAGACTTAATATGACCTTGGACCACAAGTGTGAGATTTTCCAGAATTTGAATGGAGCCGTGGGTGAGTCAATCCAAGATGGTGTATAAAACTTGCAAAAAAAAAAAAAAAGAAAGAGTTTTTCATATATTGCATCATGCTAATGAATAAAGGTGCATCAATGTTTCATTTAGATTTTGCATCGTAACAATTTTGGTTTTGGCATCACTAATACTACTGCTCATATAGGGATTTGAATAAATCCATAAATGTGACTCCTATCCTTTTGTGCTACAGACTTGAGTAACACCTCTAATCATGTGGCCTAGTTGAGAAGAGGTCTAGTTTCTGGGCCCAGGCTTACAATTTTTGCCTGCTGAGCAATTAAACACTCAAAAGTATTAAACAGAAGTACTGAATCTAAGAATGCACAAATCTATTTTTGGATTTAGATGAAGTTCTCCTAAAGTTTGGTACGGAGCGAGTGCGAGTGAGAAACACAGTCTACAACAGTCTGCCAGCCATTATCCATGGCAATGTGAACACCAAGGTAAATGTCTTCTTTCTCTTCGTGTCAGTAAAAAATGGGGACAGTGTAAAAAATGTTGACCTGATAGATATTGAGGTCCTGGGCGTCCTCTGAACATGGGTTTCCCTCATGTTGCACAAAACTGATAGTATTTTCCATTAGAACACAATGAGTTACTGTCAAAATTATGTACCAGACTGTAATTGTACAGTTTGTGGTTGAATACTAGACAGTCCTTCAGCCAAAAATCTTGCAGTCATTATTCAGCTGTCTTTGTTAAGCTGTAGAGTTTGAGATTTTAGCAGGATGGCTGGGTGATAATGTAATCTCAGACCCAGAGCTTTTCCTTCTGCACCTCAGTGACAGACTAAACAAACACAGCACTGTGTGGAGTCATCTTCTCCTAATATGCAACCATCTGTGCGGTTTCTAATGAATAATCATCCACCCAGAGCTCACCCTTATGCTCTATGATTCATTCAAGCTGCCTTGTGTCCATCTCGAAGGATCTCTCTGATCTTCAGTGTCTTTAACATGCCCTGGGGATTACAGATGTTCTCGTAAATACTCAAACAAGGTCCAGTAAAAGTAACAAGGCTTGAAGATACACAGTAGTAGCTTATGACCAAAATGCGAAGCCAGCGTATTGGTTTGTGGCTTCTCTTCATTTTGAATCCGTGAGCAACTCCTGTTTTCTGTCAGTAATGTTTAACCTATTGGCAACACAGCACTTGAGGTCATGACCTGCATGCGTCACTATGTGGTTATCAGATTTAGCAGTCAGATATAAATGTTAAATCATCTAAAACTATCTAACATGTCTGAACATGGGAGGAATTAGAAAGACAGCATCTGGATACCATCTGTAATGTGTTTGAGGTTGGATTGAATTGAAGATCCCCTCCTTTCAATTGCATTATAACTTCCTGTAATCGAAAGCAGCATGACAAAAGAGTGCACAGCTGTCCTGCTAAAATCTGTGTCAAACAGCCAGTGAACAAATTAACAAGGAATATAGACTTGACTTCCAGGAATCAAAAACTCAATGCTGTTTTCCTTCAGTACAGGCAAATGAAGGTGCAATAGGCTATGCCTTCAAAATCTGAATCCATATATATATATATATGTAATGATGACATATGATATATATGATAGACTTTTTTTTTGAGAGAATTGATAAATTATTAAATGTTGTCATTGTATCTTGCCAGTGTCCCTTAGTTCTAATGTTCATGACAGTAGTCTTCTCTTTCTGCATGACAGATATACTGTAAAGGTAAATATAGCAAATGTTTGTTGGAGTGAATAATATGTCATGTGGTGTCCCATGGGCTTCACAGAGGGTGGGTTGCTGTAAAAATGCACATCTTTATCACATCAATCAAAATAAATATTTAAGGTTTACTTTTTCAGCAAAATTTGAGGCAACCTGTTTATGCCAACAAGTAAATTTGTTTCAGTTTCCTGATCTAAGATAAAATATAGTTGTTTTTCATAAGCCAACATGCTTTTGCAAGAACAACAACATCATTCTCTTCAGAATGGTTAATCTGGTTGATCTGTCAAACAATTTAAATACAAAATGAACATCGATGTGGAATTTTCCTCCCTGCGACGCTATCCTGTAAATTCCCAAATGAGATACAAAACTCATTCTTTGATGCATGTTGTGTTATACATCTAAAGTAATAGTTCAACAATAATTATAGTTCTAGTTACTGTAGGCCATGGAAATTTGATAGCATGATTCGTTTTTGGTTTGTTGGCCAAAATTTGATTTAACCACTATAAGCTGGGATGGAGTATGGGTGTACATTTCTTATCCTGGATCATAAATCATCTGGACCTCGTATAATAAATATTTGCTTTTGATTATTATTATTATTATTATCTTTTTTAAATAGTAGCATAAAAACAAATAAATATCTAAAATCCCTTTTTTTTCTCTCCCACAGATATACCTCAACTACTTGGCCAACTACATCCCCAATGTGTGGAACTATGAGCAAGGCTGTACCCTCTGTGACCAAGACATGGTGGATTTGTCTCAGCTTAAAGTGAGTCATCCAATGAAAGCCACAGTAGCTGTTTTTGTTCCTTTTCCTCTCAGCACCAGGAAGTTATATCTTGAAATCACCATTTAAAACAATGATTTCCAGCTCTATTAATACATGCCTGTATATGTTAAGTGAACAACTGCCTATTCCTAGTTTTACACATTCCTTAAATTATAAATGCCCATGAGGAGCCACTCGAGGAAGAGGAAGTTGTGCACTGCTGTGGTGCAGGAAATGGCTTTTGGTTTTAGGACTGTTTCACTTACTGGGGTGTTGCTGTCAACCAGACCTCTCTTTAGCGGGCGGCTCAATGTGGGGTTTTATCCACAGGGTAACTTCAAGTGGTTGTCCTGAAAATTTGTCGCAGGGTTCATCTAAGGTTTGCAAAAAAAAAGGCTTTGAGTTCTTTCCAATAATCTTGAGTTACAGATGTGGAAATAACAAATTTCTTGCTTGTAGTATTTGCCAGAGCAAAATTCAGTTGTTTTCAGTTGTTTTTAGTTGTTTACACATTTATCAGCATTTGATAACACATTGTTAAGGTTTTCTGAGAGGTTTCTAGAATGTTATGAATTTACAATGAAATGGAAGTAGCAACAGAACTTTTCTTTCATATCAAAAATTAATGCAACAGGATGAATTTTCATTTTAGGTCAACATGTTTATTTGGTTGCTTTGTAGCTTTTAGGTTGATCTGGATAGGTGCTCAATGGCCCAAGTCAATGGCCTCAAAGATCCCAAATCTCTATGGTAATCTAGTCTCTGGTTATGTCTTGGACCATCTGTCACAAAAATGTAGAGTTTTTAGACCGTTTTATGGTCCTCCGAGCAGAAATCATTTCACTCTATGTGTAATGAATCTATATAATATACGGTTTTACTTTCTGAAATGAGTGACAAAAAATATTGACCTTTTTCATGATATTCAATTTTTTTGAGATGTACCTGTATTAGAGCATCAGTCCTCATTAATCTGCATGATATTATGAGATGACATATCCATAGCTCAAACAGTGCAGGGCTGCATTTCTCATTCATGCATTGTGAGATAAGCTGATTGTAGAGACCACTGGAGACAATGGATCTACCATCTACTGAGGCTTATGATGCTTTTGGGAAATGCAGCCCAGCATAGTAAGGGAATTACATTTTTTTTTTTTTTACTATGAATAAGAATTAATTGAAACAATGGGTAATACAGATTAAGGAACACTGTTCAATATTAACTATTTGCTTATTAGCATTCATATTACTAGCATGTTGGCTGTTTATTACTACTTACAAAGCACATATTAATACATGACCATATTATAGATACCTTAACCCTAACCCATATTTAAATATGACTACTACAACAACTAACTTACTTACTATCAATAAGCAACAAATTAGGAGGTTATTGAGGGAAAAGTTAATTGTGAATATGTGTTCCTATTCAAAAGTGTTACCAAACAATGCAATTGAGACAGTAGAGTAGAACTTTATTTTTGTCTTTGTCTGGTCTGGAAAAAAAACAAAAAACAAATTGTATCTTACATTAAAGAACAAATGGCAGGAGAACTTTTCCTTTCAGTCATTGGCAGAACCTCAGATGACTGGTCAAGTGAAACAAAAAGCCTTTTTTAACACGTCAGACATATATGGTTTATTTCTAGGAAGCACTGGAAATGGTGATGAGACGAAGGCCAGAGTCTGTTGTTTGTCAGGACAAGGGAGTGGCTGCGTCGTTCCACTCTCATCTGCTCAGTGGTTTTGTGTTGGTTCTTGAAGAAGGGACAAGGGTTTAAAATCTCACACTGATGTTGAAAGGGCCCTTTTAAAGGAAACTGTACTGGTCTAGACTCTGCAAAATCTCCTGAGTCTCCTGTTTAGTCCCTGCTCTTCTGTTGTTAACAATTTAAAAGACTTCTGGCTCGATTCTAGGACACTCCCTTCAGAAACCCAAAGCCAAGGTCGGAACTGGGAAATTACATGGTGCCACTCAGGTTCCGTTTCATCTAGTGAGCTGTGTAGACTGGTCAAGAACCACAAAAACAGTGGTGACAGATGTATATAACCTTAAGCTCAATGTCATGGGAAAGAAGCTTTAACTTTCCAGACCTCCAGCAGTGCATCTTGCTATGTAAAAAAATAAGGCTGGATGGTATATGTTATTTTGCTATACCATTTTAACAATGGTATATAACTTCGTTATCCTATATTCACATAATTCACACAAGTAATGTGACAATACAGAGTGAAAATACAAACAAGTCAAGAAAAGGAAAAAGCTTTATATGAAACGGTTTTACAGCATTTGACTGATATACAGTCACATTTGTAGTATATTAACTATTTTACTAGTTCAGTTTTATGGTTCAAATGTAGTTTACCTTATTTAAGAATTAAGAGCTTTGTTTTGCTTTTTTGTGCTGAACAAATAATTAAATTAGATTAAGTATATATTTCATTTATGAAGTATTTAATTCTCTGTATTACTAAAAAAATAATAATATCACTACACAACAGGGTTATTAAGTATTCCTCTGTGCATTAGTCCTGTGATGGACTAGCCATCCTTCCAGGGTGTTTCTTTGCCTTGGGCCCGAGACACTGGGATAGGCTCCAGCATCCCCATGACCCTACAGAGGACAAGCTGTTTGGAGAATGGATGGATGAACATGGTTAATACAATATAAACAAATATATTTTTTTTGAGCTCCCAAGCAAAGTATTTATATTGCAATACAATTACTGTGCAATAAAAAGACTCCTACTGTGATTTTATTGGGGGTAAATCAACCACCCTAAGTGAAAACATTGTGAACTCAAACGCATGAAAAAGTCGTAATGTTTGACCAGACGTTTCTCTCTATCTAAACAGGAATTTCCACAAGTGATGGTTGGTATATACATCGAGCAGCCGACTCCATTCCTGCCAGAGTTCCTCGAGAGGTTCCTGAGTCTAGATTATCCAAAAGATAAACTGAATGTCTTTGTTCATAACAGTGTGAGTGTTTGGCTGACAAAGCAATAAGAACTATTTGACCTTTTGGATTTTAGCATCTGTCTTTGACCGTGCTTATTCCACATCTTGTTCTTCAGGAGGTTTACCATGAGAAGCACATACAGAAGTTTTGGGAAGAGAACAAGGATGTATTCCGCAGTTTTAAAGTTGTTGGCCCCGAGGAGAACTTAACTCAAGGAGAAGCAAGGAACATGGGGATGTAAGTGTCCCTTTAATTTCAGAGTCACTCTCGAAAATATGCAAATAATGAAGTAAATTGCAATGCAAATCGGAGAAATTCAAGCTCTAACACCTGATCAAAGATAAACGCAAACCCTTGCCATGTGTCAGCAAACCTTTCAGCTCCTTACAAATAAATACACAGGGACAACATCCGACTCACCTCAAAGCAGTAAATCTGCCCCCTCCGATAGCAATGTAGCAAGAAAATACAGAAAAGCTCCTCTGAACCCTTCTATTTGCTCTTAGTTTAGCACTCCCCAAAACGAATCTGCTTGTACATGACTGCTTTAATACAGTTACTATAAAAGCTATCACAACATCAAATCAACTGACATCTGTAAACAAACTAATTTGACTTTTCTGAGCTGTTTTTACAACTACCTTTAAAGTTGCAGTCCGTAAGTTTTGCCTTTGTGTCGCCATCCCTGTTGAAAACCTGGTATTGCAGCCATGTGCGGAATTATCTTTATTACGTGGGCTGTACTCTGGCATGGCTTCAGTGCAGATGAATCTAATGTTTTGAGGTGAATGTGTCGCTGTCAGTCACCGCACCAGTGTGAATCAAACACTTAGTAATCACAGATTCTAGCTTACGTCTTGGAATATATGTCCCAAATCACAATTTTCACCGTATATTGTCATCTGAACAAGTAACTAACAAGTCTTCCACATTTGTTCTGACCAACTGAGGAAAAAAGCATTACAAGAAATCGCGCTACCAACAGTGATTAAATCAAACGATCGGTTAGCTCATATCACCTCAAACCCTGCAAAGTATTATTATTGTTCTACTTTATTCTCAAATTATTAAATGTTAACAACATCACCATTGCGTGACTATGAGTATAGTGTGTATTAACGTGTAGATTTCAATTTCTGTATAGTCTAATCTAATTGTCATGCCATTCAAATTTCATATTAAGAAATTATTTTAACCCCAAAAGCAAACTATGCTCCCTTTGAAATGGTTTTCTTTAGAATACAAATCTGGTGTAATCTCAGGCTATCTGTAATCAGAAGCACATTTTAAACTGGAATATAATTTAATTTCATTCACACGTGTTTCATGAACACATAATCCTTTCTGGATCACAATCCACCATCAAAATAAGTAGATTTTTTCTAGCTGCTGTGAGAAAAGGCTATAAATGATCCGCCACCTGCAGGATCTGCACGTGCGAAAGCCTAGTAGCCAGGACAAATTCTTTATGTTTACAGACGTGATGTAATGATGCAGTGCCATGCTCGAATTTCCTGCAAAAACCTACCCGTACCACTCAAATTAGAAAACATTATTATAAGCTAACCGTTGTGAATCGGGCTAAAGTAAGGCGATAGTTTTGAACACTGGATGGTTATGTACTTTCTCAAATATTGATTTTGACCATTTTTAACACAAAAAAGTTACGGACTGCAGATTTAACTAGCTGGTTCTAATAGTAATTATTGCGGCTTGTTTAAGTGTTATGTTCATAATTAGAGTAAGTAACTTAGTAACCCCACATATTAAACTTCAGTATGCGACTTGCTGGATTGGTGATGAGTTTTGATTGGTGATGAGTTTTGTATATTCTTTGTCAAAGAATCATAGTCAGAGGAACATCATATTGCTCAGATATTGGTCTTTAATAGCTAAGGACACAGTTAAATATGAACTTTTCTCAGATGTTCTTCTGAAAGACTCTATAGGACAGAAGGACTCATACAATTTGGTCTTGGACGAATTTAATGAGAAATGTTAGTGTTTTTATTCAGATGTCTGACAGTTGAATGCAGTTTTTCACATTTCAGGAAATAAAATAGTTCAGCAGAATTCTTTCAGTTCAGTCTTACTGGTGTTCAAGTGAAACAATGTTGACCTGAATTTTGCTATAATGATGCCTTACTATTTTCTAACAGGGATTTATGCCGGAAGGATCTTTCTTGTGATTATTACCTCAGCATTGATGCAGATGTGATGCTCACCAACCGCCAGACCCTAAAACTCCTCATCGAACAAAACAGGTAGTTTCCCTTTAATCAATGGCAAGTAGTGTTGTTTTTGGCGGCCTGTTTTAATTTTAGTTTTAGTCTAGTCTTTGTGTGAAGCTGTCATTTTAGTTTTTATTAGTTTTAGTCATGTTCATACTCTTTTTAGTCTAGTCAAGTTTCAGTCAAGTAAAAGTCTGAGCATTTTAGTCTTATTTTAGTCAGAATTATCAATGACTATTTTCGTCTAGTTTTAGTCTACGAAAACTGATGACATTTTCGTCTAGTTTTAGTCAATGAAAATTGCATTTTAGTCTCTTTTTAGTAATTCTATTTAACCCAGTCAATATAGTATAAGTACCTAGTAGCAGTGGCATACCGTGGGGTTTTAGTCAGGGCCTTCAGTAAGCAAGGTTAGTTGTGTATAGGTTTATACTGTTTTTTTACTTCATTGTTGTATGTCTGTATTTATGTAGCACCGTGGTCCTGTGAGGCACGACATTTCGTTCCACTGTATGTCCCCACATGTAGCGGAATGACAATGAAGCTCAACTTCAACTGTAAACATCTTACACATCTCTGTTACAGCTAACGCAGCTTTATGCATATAATGCACATATTATGCTGCACACAGGCTCTCAACAAACAATGACGGCTGATCAACTATTTTAATAGTAGGCTAGATTGGGGTGGGTTAAATGCAGAGTAAATTTCCCTACATGGTCAGTAAAAGTAATCCGCCAATACACAGGTCACTATGCACATTCATGTCACTCTAAAATGACGACGCGCCCAAAGCAGCAAAACTGTACAAACTCTGGACATCCACACACCACACCACAGTATTATCAACACACCATCTACACCTCCATAACAATGTGCATGATACAATACTCATCAAATAATAAAGCACTCACCTGTCACTTGTAAATAAAGTCCATGGGTCTGTCATTCCAAGCCCCTTTACTCGGATTTAAAAGTAAACACAGCCAACAAAATAACTTGTGCTCGGTGCTAGCTGTTAGCCACTGATAGCACTCATAGTTGCAATCGTTGAAATGGCGCATAAAACCTTTGCTAGCCTTCGTTAGCGAATTCAGTTTGGGTGTAGGTCTTCCTTTCTCAGTTATTCTCTTTTGTCTGCAAAAGAGCGCCTTGAAAAAGACGATTTTAGTAGATCGGCAACCAGATCTGGTGTAGGTGCCGATGACTGCAGCTGTCATTTTCTTTTCGTTTACTTTCATGTTCGTACCTTGGAAATCCCTGCCTAAAGGGGCAGTCTAATGCTGGGGGTAGCACTGGGCACATAGCTGGACCCAGAGGGCGGGCTGTCATTGAAAGTCAAAATTTGATTGGCCGATGATTCTGTCACTAATGCTTGTAACAAATCAGATGTGACGTCTTTCAACAAAAGGGTAGCACTATCTGTAGTGCTGGCCTCTGACTTTTTTATGTAGGATATTCCAATTCAACCTCAACTAAACTAATCATAGGCAATTTAGTGGACATTACACAAATGAAAATGATACCTAAATAATCAATAAAAACATTTTTCACACAATTTCGTTTTTTTATAGGGCCAGCAGAGAAGGCCCTGCTTCCTCTGACGGCCCACAACTGCGCTAGTAGTATAGACAAAACCAAAATTGTATTTTAGCCAAACCCATTTCAAACAAGGTTATCTTATTATATTATTGTTACCTTATAGACTTAAGAATACATCCATTCCAGACAAGGAAGACGCTCTGATTTGAATTTACAACATTAATTTTACCAACCAAACATGTTAACATATTTGTTGTCGTCTTCTAAATAATGCCACGAGTGGGGCTAGAGGAAGTGACGTCGCCTGCATCTGCGCAGTGCAACCTGATGCAGCCCCTGAAGTGACACAGGAAACAGAAATACTGCAAAATAACAATAATAATAATAACGCGACTAAACGAGACAAAATAACGTTATAACATTTTGTTTTGTCTCGTTTTAGTCAACGAAAATTAAGAGACATTTTAGCATAGTTTTTATTTTGCAAAACACATTGTCTCATTTTTATTCGTCAACAATATTGCATTATATATTTAATTATCGTCATCGTCACATGACCAGCATTTACGTTGCGTCTCATCTTGTTTTCGTCACGTGATAAAAGTTCGTTGACGACGATATTTAGTCACAATTATCGTTGACGAAAGCAACACTAATGGCAAGCATTTCAATGGTTTGGAATTTTCCACAGTAACCGCTTTGTCTGAGGGAACAGATTTGAATCCCTCATGTGCTAAAGCCACATGAACATTACAGCCGACTGAATGCAAATCCCTCAAGGTTTAAAAATAAGCACGGGTGGCTTCCTGTTTTCCCATGGTGCTTAGAAACAGTCTGCGCTATATCGCATGCACTCTTATAATGCCAAACGCTCTTTCGCATGACTATGGAGGAAGCCCTTTTCAGATATTTTAAGAAGGCTTGGGAACTCTTTCTGCTGGCCTCTGGCTTGTGGAATGAAATCGTATCCGGGAAAAGTAGAAATGTGGAATTTTACTTTCTTGCTCTCACATTGTTGACCAACACTATAATTTCCACTAATGTATTTTGAATGACATGTTTACCTCAGTAAAGTGATATTCTGTACGCTTGTTGAGTTTATGGTCACAATAGAGGTGAAGGGCTTGACTGTGTTACTTCAGGATCACTCTCACGATTATAGGAACAATACCATATAAAACTGCGCTCATGTGCCTGAATAAAAGAATGCCTTCTTCACAACCTGACAAGAATATTCTAAGAATATCTCACGTGGATCATGGTAACCACTTATATAAACTATAAATGTTATAAACCAATCCATCCATCCCACCTATTTTCCAAATCACTTATCCTCTGTCACAGGAATGCTGGAGCCTTTCCCAGCATCTCAAGCCACAGTCAGGGGACATCCTGGATGGATGGCCAGTCCATCATAGGGCTAACACAGACACATCTACAGGAAATTTATTTTGTCCAAATTACCTATACTACATGTTTTTTTGAGTTGTGAGGGAACCCAAAGCAGCCGTAGGAAACACAGGAGAACATGCAAACTCACACAAAAAGGCCTTCTGGTTCAAAGCGGGGCCCTTCTTGCCACCATGTTGCTCTATAGCATCGTTAGCTAACTATGGTCGTTAGTTCCATTGAACTCTATTGGCAACGACGGAACTTGTGACCATAGTTGTTTTTGGGAAACGCACCCCAGGAAACTTAATTCAGTACAAACTACAGCAAATCTAAACTAAATATACATTTTCTGGTCATCAGATATCATCATCACATTTGGTTTTCCTATAATTTTAGAGTCTTCTTGTGGTGGCAAAAAGCAGCATTATTTCTTGCATAGTAGGCCTATCATAGTACATTTATGGACTGTTGCTGATTTCTGTGCTGATTTTTCCTTTTTCCACCTTAGAAAAATAATAGGCCCTCTTGTCACCCGTCATGGAAAATTGTGGTCCAACTTTTGGGGAGCCTTGAGCCTAGATGGTTATTATGCGAGATCTGAGGACTACATTGACATCGTGCAAGGAAAGCGTGTGTGAGTGTCTTGGAGGATGTGATCCAGAAATTACGGATATTTCACTGTATATAATCTTACTGGAACATTAGGAAATTGCATGTATCCTACTCTGAATCAAAAAGAGTACTCTATCCAAACTTGGAATACTTTTTAGTATGTCCATTGCCCATATCTTTACCAAAGTCTATTTTAAAATAACATTAAAAATGTGATATGATTATATATTTTGTATTTCCTTGTATAAATAGTGGTGTGTGGAACATCCCCTTCATGGCCCACATCTACCTCATAAAAGGCCAGACTCTGCGGAATGAGCTCAAAGAGAGGAATGTCTTTGTCTTGGAGAGATTGGACCCCGACATGGCCATGTGCAGGAATGCCAGAGATTTGGTATGACCGCTGGAACACAAAACACAATTATAGTAATTACAGTGTTTAATCTATAGATCAGCAACATTCATAGCATTTATTTTATAATAGTAAAAAGTTGTAATTATTTAGGTGTGCAATGTAATTTAATATAGTTTCTTGCTGTGTAATTAATGTAAAAAATCATGATAATTATTGTTTTTGTATTAAATATTATATTTAGCATTCATGTCAAGCTCCATCAACAGCATTTGTGGCTTGCTGATGTTTGTTTTTTTAATCACAGAAAAAAAAATACTGTAAAGCATTACAATGGAAGACACCAGCAAAACTATTACAATATATACTTAATTTATCAAAAGTATAGCGACAAAATTTCATGGATTCTGTTGATAGAGCTGAAATTGGAATAAGGGAGGAATGTAGGAGTAGATATGGAAGCCCTTTTCTGCCACTTTATAAAAAATGAAAAAATAAATAATAACAATATTAACTGCAACTTTTTATCTCACAATTCTGACGAATTGTGATGTAAACTTGCAACTTGCAATATTTTTCTCAGAATTGTAAGATATAAAAATTTGCAATTGTAAGTTATACAATCAGAATTACAAGATAAAAACTTACAATTATGAGAATTAAATTCAGAATTTTAAGATATAAACTCGCAATTCTGTGAGTTTATATCTCACAGTTCCGTCTTTTTCTTGTAATTCTGACTTATTTTCTCAGAATTGAGGAATAAATATTTGCAATTGCAATTCCAATTCTGAGGGGGAAAAAGACTGAATATTTTCTTACGATTGCGAGTTTATATCACACAATAGTCAGAATTGTGAGAAAAAAAAAAGAAATGAGATCGCAAATAGTCACAATTACAAAAAGTAGCAATTGCTATTTAAAAGTGTTTACTCGGTGGCAGAAACGACTTTCCATAATACAGATTCAGTAGATCATAAAGCAATTCACCTCCAAAAACAGCAACTGTTTTGTATTAGTTTTCATATGTCAATTTAGCCTGATGTCTTAATGCTTTGAAACATCTGCTGCACCTCTGTGACCAAGATGTAACTAGTAAGTATTCTAAGTATATCAGTGCGCTATCGTGAAGGCATGGCGTGTCTGTCTGTTTATGACAGCCTCTGTGATGCATTCAGTGTGTTCTCTGCTCATCATCCTTTCCTTCTCTCCATTTTTCACATTCATAGTGTGACCTTGAACCAATGGGAATGCTTGGCTGTGCTTTTTGCTCCTCCTTAAAAAACCTGCACCACTAATAACTAACTATGATGTTTTTCTAACGGTCTACAGCTAACTGCTTAGGACACCTAAAGGAAGCGCATAACCATTTTCTGAGTAGAAAATCAACTAAAAAACCTCAACACAAGAGTGCGCAGGCATCTCTACTGTTCTGGTGGAGTTTAATATTATACATGTGCTGTGTCCGTATCTTCCCTAATATTCTAATTTCTTAATCTCTCTCTCTCTCTGTATCTTACTCTGTTTATGTCTCATTATATAATTTACATGGTGCTTTTCCTTCATTTTAGACAGTACAGAGAGAAAGAGAATCTCCTTCTCCGGAATCATTCCATATGCTCAGACCCCTACAGGTTCCTATTATTTTGATTATTATATCATGCATAATTTAAGATTTAAATGTTTTAAAGCAAGGCATCGCTTTTCCAAATGGTTAGAAAGTGATATTCCAACCAAACTAAATTAAATGGTGTCATTAATGCAGATTTTAAGGAACATGTCTACTAACATTTAATATTTGCTTGCTTGGGGTTCATATGTGTAATCTCAAGATCGCAAGCATTGTTGTCAGATTACAGAACAGATTTTGAAACAATTTTGAGATGAATTACTATGCATGTGGAAAAACCATAAATCCCCATTTCATGCTCAATGCGGTTGTTTCGTGGTTTTTCTATTCCATAAATATATGTGCATGTGCTGGTAGGCATTCAAACATTTGATTTAAAACTACGGCCATTTTTGAATGAATTTTGCACTGACAGATGTGTTCTCCTAACAAATGGAACCCTTTGGAAAAGTGATGCTATTGAGTTTTATAAGCTACATCTGTTTTTTTTTTTTTTTTTTTCTAATGGGGTTAACCTGGACAAAGCACCAGATATTATATATACACTGAACCGTGAAATTCTACACAGTGGTGGAAAGGTCAATGAAGGGTCTAATAGATTTCCTTCATTATAGTTTTCCCTGCAGTAACATCTATATCCAAGAGCAACGCCCTTCCAAGCACACTAGTACAATTAACAAGAAACTTACCCTCATTACCTTGACTTATCTCAGTCTAGGTATTTATGTAGCACTTGTTACATTGGTATGTTTGCATTGGAATGAACAATTAGTCTATGATGTTTGAGATTGGGTCAAGACATGTTTTGGTAAAGCCTAGACTGAGAGTAAATCTGGATCTTCTCACACTTAGTTGCAAGAACCCTTGTCCCTGCTTCTAGTATAGTAAACAGGAATGTTGATTCCTGAAGTTGCACTGTTCCCAGCACTTCCCTATGTTCCTGTTCCATCCCCTCTCATAGCCGTTCCCAAACATCTGTCCTTGATTGTTATTGATGTGTTATACATTATCACAGATTGTGCTGGTAATTTGTGATTTGTTTTCATCATTGACTTTAAATTATTTGCATGATGTGTTTTGTTTATTGCTGATTTTACATAGTTTAATTTTTGTTACCATTCGATTTTTGCATTAAATATATCATTTGTAGTATCTAACTACCTTTTCTTTGTCCGCCACAGGGAGTTTTCATGTATGTTACAAATCGTCATGAGTTTGGAAGGATTATTTCGACTGCCAACTATAACACATCTTATTATAACAATGATCTTTGGCAAATATTTGAAAACCCACTGGTGAGTGACTAGATGATCTGTGATCAAGTGCTTCCTGTGTAAAACGTGTCTAGTACAATACATAAACAAAAGGATCCAGAAGTGTTCATTTAGTTCAATATTTGTCATCAATAATGATGTGGTGTGCTGACAGGATAAACATACAGTACATCTGTGTTGACCTCCATCTAGGCTTTAGTCCGCCTGCCGAATGAATGCAGGGAGCTAATCACAGTTTGCAATGCAGGTCAGTCAATAGGCTAAAGTACTAATCCTCTTTCTTTTTCACAGGACTGGAGAGAGAAATACATCCATCCCAACTACTCCCGAATTTTCACTGAAAACCTCTTGGAGCAGGTGAACAAACATTTACATACATTAATTTAGCAGATGTCGTTCGGATAGTGTAGAAATGATCATTCCACTATGGAGGCTTAGTAAAAGTTTATATTCCGGAAAGGTTCACTCGCTTACCTACCAGACTTGTGGGGCAAGGATAGATTAGCAAAAGTGGATGCAGGTAGGAGGGTGCAAATGCAGAACCAGTGGTTGTTCTATACTGTTGGTCTGATTAAAGACCAACCGAACAACCATATTTTTGAAAAACTGGCAGAAGTTTGATGAGTGTTGCAGTATTTCACAGTCTAGAGATGACTGGAAAAGGAGCTGTACTAGTATTGTCAAAAGTACCGACTTCTGTACTGCAATTTTAAAAACATCCATTTCCTGCTAACATTTGAGTGCTGTTGAGCGGATTCTTAAAGACCACTGATTGGCCATAGTGTTCACACACTCAATGCTCCCGTGTGCTTCTGTGTGAGCGCACTGTGAAGAGCGTGAAGCAATGATCATTGTAAACAATCACAGTCATATCTATTGAGCACGATTGATTGAAAGCTGGTCCTTTGGTGGTTTAAGATGGTCATTTGCTGGTTCTAGTAAAGGACTAGCATAAACCAGCATCCCAGCTTCAAAACATACCTAACCAGCATAAGCTTTTTTTTTTAAATCAATATATTTGAATGATTTTTGCGAACCGATTCAATGGTTTGCCAACTGGTTTGATCAAGCCTTCGAACAGAATTGACTCAAAATAATGAATCATTCGTGAATGGGCATCGCTCAGAAAAAAAGTAGACGGCGCGTTTGGAATAAATAGAAGGATTTTTAACTTGTATTGCATTAAGATAAAGCAATGAGAGGAGCGTCACCCACAGTAACAAAGTAAAATACATTTTTTTTCACTAAAAATGTACTTGAGTAAGAGTAAAAGTACCCATTTTTAAATATACTCTAAAAGTAAAAAATTGACTCAAGTAAATGTAACGAAGTAAATGTAACTCGTTACTACCCACCTCTGCTAACAAAGAAATTATCATTCTGTAATTGTATAGATATATAATTTTATGCAATGATTTGCATTTTAATGAGTGAAATAAGTATTTGATCCTCTATCAATCAGCAAGATTTCTGTCTGCAAGGTGTCTTTTTTACAGGTAACGAGCTGAGATTAAGAGCAGTTTCTTAAAGGGGGTGCTCCAAATCTCACCTCGTTACTCGTATAAAATACACCTGTCCACAGAAGCAATCAATCAATCAGATTCCAAAGTCCAAAGAGCTGTCCAAGGATGTCAGGGACAAGATTGTAGACCTACACAAGGCTGGAATGGGCTACAAGACCATCGCCAAGCAGCTTGGTGAGAAGGTGACAACAGTTGGCTATCAATCTCCCTCGATCTGGGGCTCCATGCAAGATCTCACCTCATGGAGTTTCAATGTTCATGAGAATGGTGAGGAATCAGCCCAGGACCACACAGGAGGATCTTGTCAATGATCTCAAGGCAGCTGGGACCACAGTCACCAAGAAAACAATTGGTAACACACTACGTCATGAAGGACTGAAATCCTGCAGCACCTGCAAGGTCCCTCTGCTCAAGATTGCACATGTACAGGCCCGTCTGAAGTTTGCCAGTGAACATCTGAATGATTCAGAGGAAGTGTTGTGGTCAGATGTGACCGAAATCAAGCTCTTTGGCATCAACTCAACTCACCGTTTTTGGACGAGGAGGAATGCTGTCTATGACCCCAAGAAAACCATTCCCACCATAAAACATGGAGGTGGAAACATTATGCCTTTGGGGTGTTTCTCTGCTAAGGGGACAGGACAACTGCACCGCATCAAAGAGACGATGGATGGGGCCATATACTGTCAGGGCCAGGGCATTGAAAATGGGTCGTGGATGGGTATTCCAGATTGACAATGACCCAAAGCACACGGCCAAGGCAACAAAGGAGTGTCTCAAGAAGAAGCACATTAAGGTCCTGGAGTGGCCTAGCCAGTCTCCAGACCTTAATCCCATAGAAAATCTGTGGAGGGAGCTGAAGGGTCGAGTTGCCAAACGTCAGCCTCAAAACCTTAATGACTTGGAGAGGATCTGCAAAGAGGAGTGGGACAAAATCCCTCCAGAGATGTGTGCAAACCTGGTGGCCAACTACAAGAAATGTCTGACCTCTGTGATTGCCAACAAGGGTTTTGCCACCAAGTACTAAGTCATGTTTTGCGAAGGGGTCAAATATTTATTTCACTCATTAAAACGCAAATCAATATATAACTTTTTTTTTAATGCATTTTTCTGGATTTTTTGTTGTTATTCTGTCTCTCACTGTTCAAATAAACCTACCATTAAAATTATAGACTGATCATTTCTTTGTCAGTGGGCAAATGTACAAAATCAGCAGGGGATCAAATATTTTTCCCCCACTGTATGTTATGGTGGAATAGCCAAACTTGTGCTGTGTTAAGGGTGAAAGTTAACCTGATGATACTAAGCACCTGTTTATGTTTCTGCAGCCATGCCCAGATGTTTTCTGGTTCCCTGTGCTCTCGGAGAAAGCCTGTGATGAGCTGGTGAATGAGATGGAAAATCATGGTTCATGGTCTGGTGGAAGTCACAAGGTCAGATAAACCCGCCGGCCTTAAAACAGTCTGCACACTTTGTACAGGGCTCGGCCATGAATGAAAAATACTTTTCTAAGATTTTTACAAGAAAAATCTGTAAATACAAACAGAAATAGATTTTTAGGTAACACTTTATTTAAAGGTGTCCTTGTTACACATTACATGCAATTACTTTTATAATAACAATTAATTATGCATAAATACCTAAGCCAAACACTAATCCTAAACATAACCATAGTAAGTACATGTAGTTAATTAATATTACTCAGTAGTTAAGTGTATAATTACACTGTAACAAGGACACCTTAAAATAAAGTGTAACTGATTTTTATTCAAAATAGACAAAAATGTGTAAATATTTAGTCAGTTACATATAATATTTTTATTTTTTCCAGTGGAAATGACCTTTTAGTAGACTTTACACAGTGGCACAATTGCTGATAACAGCTTTTATGATTGACTGATTGCCCAGTCATTGTGTTTTCTCTTTGCAGGACAAGCGCATCACTGGAGGCTACGAGAGTGTCCCGACAGATGACATTCATATGAAACAGATCAATTTTGATAAGGAATGGCTGCACTTTATCAGGGAATTCATCTCCCCTGTCACTCTCAAGGTCTTCTCTGGCTATTACACCAAGGTGAGCCAGTCTGTATGGGTCTGGACAGAGTCATACTGAGCTGTTATATCAGAATGTTTGAGCATGTGTTGAGGAATTTCTCTCTTCTACCTCCACCTCATCTTTTTGTGAAACATTTCATCCTTCAATGTTTGCTAGGATGAAACCCAGGAAGCCTATAAAGAACATGGTTATATTTCACCCCCAATTTAGAATATTTTAAGATTTAGGGTCATTATAATCATTAAAATCAAAAGAAGGCTTTGAATCCTTTGAGTGTGGGTACATTTATTGTATTATTTAATAACAGCAGATTTGCATTTCAGTGTTTTCATTATAAACCCAGTTTGAGAATCACATAATCAATATCCACTATCATGAATCATGGTAAATGTAAGGTTACTTTTTTTCACTTTGTGGGGTGACGTATGTCCCAGAAATGGTCTTGATTGGCTTCTTGAAGTTCATACATTAAGTCTGGTTGATTTGACTCATAGCTTCAAACACTCAAATGCAATGACTGAATCACTGAGCTGCTAAGTAGGGCATTTTTTTATAATTTGCCCAATTTAAACTACTTTTGTATTTTGTCAGCCACCATTTTTTTTAGTACATTATTTCTGAAGGCTTATTGCAGCAGCCAACCAAAATACAGCTTGCTAGAAGAGCTTTGTTTAGTTTTTGGTTGACGTGACTAACGGAATGAGTCAAGTCATCTCTTTCTCTGTAATTTTCAACTTTCTCTCTTGCGCTGTTCTTTTAGGAGGGCTCTGTCCACTGTTAACTGGATAAGCACTGTTAGTTCTCCGGTTGATTTGACTGGAATGTGAACTCTGGTTGGCACTGTGAGTCTGAGTTCTTTCTGGGTCATCCATTAAAGGGATAGTAGACCCAAAAATGAAATATACAGTATTATTCACTCACCGTTTCCAAATCCATAAACTGTTGTTTTCGGTAGAAATCAGAAGTAGAATTTCAGAAGAATATTTGCTAAGCTCTCTTCCATACAACAACAGTACAAAGTGAAGCAGTCTGTTAAAATGACCATATACTGCATATAGTCCATACTGTACCATTTCAAGACTTTCAAAGCCATGAAATAATTTTATGTGAGGAACAAAACCGCCATTTTAACTAAAATCTGTCGCTGTTTGGAAAATAACTACTTGAAGATCCTTCACCAACTGTTTGTTCCACAGAAGAAAAAAAAAATGTAGGCAAATCTGTCAGATACTTTTGAGAGTTGGGTTTTGATTGTGTCTCCCATCTGTTTTTCTTGCAGGGTTATGCGATTATGAACTTTGTGGTGAAGTACACTCCAAACAGACAAGCCTATCTAAGACCACATCACGATTCCTCAACATTCACCATTAATATTGCTCTCAACAACAAGGGCTTAGATTTCCAGGCAAGTTGATACACTGGCCTTACATTTCCCAAAATAGATTTTAAATACATTGTAGAATCACAACCTATGCCTCATTTCCTTCTATTTCAGGGTGGAGGTTGTCGATTTCACAGATATAACTGTTCCATAGAGTCTCCTAGAAAAGGATGGAGCTTCATGCATCCAGGTAGACTCACCCACCTTCATGAAGGACTACCTACCACCAACGGTACACGCTACATAGCAGTGTCCTTCATAGATCCTTAGACTCACAAATAGTTCTAGTAGTTCTTCACTAGGAATTTACTAGCCTTGATATGTGTGTGTAGTGTCAGCTGTTTGTCCGTTTTTACTGATTCATTCTTGGATTATGTGTTGTGTGTCTGTTTGCTGTCATTTGAAACATTTACTACTGTCGAGAGAAAATGCTGTTCAACAGAAGTTTAGTAAAGTCTATGGATGCATTCACACAAAACACACACACAGGCAGAATTTCATACATATATTTTGAGTAATGAAACAAGGTTTATGAGAGATTTGACCATAATGTTTCTATTTGGGCAAAAAACAAAGCAGGTGAGGTTAGTAACTCTTCATTTAAACAACTCTGGTTCAGGGTGTTTAGCATTAGCACTCATCCATAATAGCTGCCTTCAAGTCCTGCTAGAAAAAAATCCTGTTTACTAGTTTGGAATTTGTCATTTTGGTATTGTTACGAACAGTATGATGTGCATTTTAGTGATTCTCACTGGAATAAAATTGATGCCACATTTTTTTATTTTAACATTCCAACAAATACAGAAATGTTTTAGTGCCAGTGCAACAAAATTAAGAACAAAGGATGCACATTATTTGTGTAATTGCACTTTATTGTTGCAGTTTAATCATTCTTGTGTTACCGCAGAGAATGATGCAAACATTGTGCAAGCCTGTTACTCTTATAAATCCTATAAAGTGTAGTTTTCTGGCCAAATTTTGGGCTATTCTTCCTCAATAGCATATTAAATGTCTAAACTCATTTGCACCATCAACATTTAGTTACACCAAATTATCAATATCAATTAGTTTCTGTTGGGATTCTCTAACTGACAAACCCCCAACCCAATGTGCACTCACATGCTCTAAGATCATAAACATAAAAGAAAGTTGGTAAAAAGGAAGATGAGCTCAAAGTACTGTAAAATATCTAGATTTCTACCAATTGGAGAGCTGTTAGTGTCAATGATATAACACATGACTTCAGTGGCTCCTCCATGTAGCAGCTGGCCATGTTTTTAAAAGACATGAAACATAATTACTAGGGTTACATGATATGAATATGAATATGCTGTCAACAAAGTATAATTTTGTATGTTTGCACATCAAGGAACGGCAGGATTTAAAATGAATCATAGTTGATTTTTTTTTTTTTTTTTTAGTGGACAAAGTTTTGCTGAAGGTGTTTTTACTGTAAAATACAAGGTAATAATGCCTTATTTTCTGAACTGAAAATGTCTCGGAGATGTTTTACATTCTCTTATTCCTTACAAATGTTTCATTCAGGTCAGTCTCTTAACTTATTTTGAAATTGTTGAAATAATAATAAAAAAAAAATGTTTTTAAAGAGAAATGGCTGTCTATATTCAGTTAACAATAAATGCATTTTTCTGATTCTTTTAACAAAAAAATATGTTCAAGCCAGATCAAGATTGGGACCAGTCCAATACACTGCTAGACATGTAAAAATACAGTGCAGCTTTAGAAAAATCGAAACATTTTCTTTTTACACTTAAGCAAATATGACATGCATTGAAACATTCACATTCCAGTTGTCATACTAATGTAATATAGTACATGTTTGAACACTAACATGCCCATCACATGACACTTGTTCTTTCAAACCATGAACGTCTCCTTAGAATCAATCAGCACAGCTTAGAACTTAATGTTGACAGAGAGAACATGTAAACAAGAAGCAGATTTATGCAGTACGTGACACATATTTGAACCCGTCTTTAAGTGAGATTGAGATGTTGGAATTTTACAATTAAAGGAATGTACAGGGGAGTTGATAGTGTATTTCCTCCTATGCAGCTGAATCATTTTGCCTGGAATCAGAGATGTGTTTAAACTTTAAAAAGTAAGTTGTAACAGTACAAGTGAGCAAAGCGACTAAACACACTTTATAATCAACAAATAAAAGTCACGCTTCTATCTCAGATCCGCTCCAACTGTCAATGAAAATAAATGACTTTGGGACTAACTGCAAATCATTGTGAATGCACCCTCAGTGTAGACCACACAAACTACATAAAGTTCGAAAGTTGCCATAGCAAAGGAAGGTGGCGGATATGCCCTCTGATGCTGAAGTGTGAGATATTTTTCCTTTCCTTCATCTTTCGTCTCTTGGTTGACGTTTAGTGGGACGAACTCCCTGACTTGTTCAATCTTTCTGTCTGGGTCTGTGGGTTTGAGAAGCTGCTGAGAAATGCAGCAAAAGAGGGAGGCATGTAGGTCAAAGACACGAGCGCAGCAGCAGGCTACAGAAAGATCCCTTTGTGGCCGCTCTCCCCCTGCACACAGCTCTGAATGATGGCATTGATGCAGGGCAGTGGCACAGGAAACTCGCAAGGCTAATAAACTTACAGGTTTGCCGAGGATAACTTATCAAACAGAGCTGAGAGGGAAAGCTGTAGTCAAGACGATCAGTATGAAAGGTGAAAGCGGACAGGAAGTATGAAGTCAGATCAGGCCACTTGGCTAGATTTATTTTTTTTTGACACTCTGTACATTCTAATAGAGGGTCTAAACAGGGGTGTTTAGTCCATATAAGCTATGAATGTTCTGCATACCCTAACCATTTGAAATAATGAGTATGAGGGTTGGCTAATTAAAAAATAATATTAAAATTACTATGAATACCTTTGTGATTTGGGGCATAACAGAAAGCGTACATAAAAAATAAAACAAAAATAAGTAAATAAATATTGGGAATACATGTGTAACTTATACACAACTACAAGCATTTGATCGAGATGACCTTACAAGGCTTTTTCAGCATTTAACAACACTTAACCTCTGTCCACAGTTCTTGGCTTGGTTGTTTAGTTATACAACAGGAAGACGACAAAGGGTGGTTGCAAACGCTAAAAGCAGTGAATGGAAAATTGTGACATCAGGGGATCCCCAAGGTGGACCCTTGTGAAAAAGAAGTGCACTTAAGTATACTTTTATAAAGTGTACTTATTGCAGAAATAATATACTTTAAAAGAACACACAAGTGCAAATTAAATACATTGTAATTATTATTAACTTCAAATGTATCACATTTTAAAGTGATATTAAATGCAATAACTTTAACTTTTCAGTGATTTTTTAAAAGCACTTAAGTGGTACCTTTTAGTACATATTTATATGTACTTTCATAATTGTTTTGTGTCTTTAAAATATGGTTAAAGTTTGCTACTAATGTACTAACAAGCAATTAATTTTAACTAAAAAACACTTTAATGTCAGTTAACAATACACTTAAGCATGAATGAAATGTAATTTTTTCTACCAACTAAATGCATGTTATTTGTAATTGATTGCAAATATATTACAGTTTAAAATTACATTAAATTCAATTAGTTGAACTCTTGAGTGATATTTGTGAACCAATTAAGTGGGACTTTAGTATATTTTATATGTACTTTGAAATATGGTAAATATGTACTTCTCAATAAGCAATTAATGTGAACTAAAATATACTTAAATGTCATTTCAATGTACTTCAGTGTTATATATCTCTGGCAATGAAGTTGAAACGTAGTATAGGTGTTACGTACTATCCAGGTAGGCAGACAGGAGTACCCAAAAAGAAAGGCTTTAATAACAAGAACTAGAGACGTGTAACATTAAACAATTACTGACAAAAACTGAACAGAAAAGATGACTTTAAATAGTGCAGCTGACGAGGGATGAACAGGTGATGGGAGTTAACTAATCAAGACTAATGAGCAAATTAATCCTAAACTGAACAGGAACAAAACCAAATAAGGCAACACAGGAAAAGGCAGACAAAACAGAAAAATACAAAACTAAAGTCCAATATCCTAACAATAGGCTATTTTTTTAATCTCTTAATTACCTAGTTACAATCAACACAAACACAAAATGAAAACCCGGTACATTTATTAACAAAACAAGCTCTAAGACAAATACACAAAAATGCTTATTGCTTATGCACAAGAAAATCCCAACACTATACACAGCTGCAACACTTTAACTCACTTATTATAAAGAGTCTGGAGAACAATGCAACATCACTTACGTACAAAAGTACCTAATCTCGCCATCATAGAAAACAGAATTCTGTATGACGTATAAGCCCGTTTTCTCATTGGGGACTTAAAAATGTCCACAAGGTCAAAATTTACTGGTATTACTATCCTTGTGGAGTCATTTGGTCTCCATAATGTATAGGATTACTAACACAAAACCACACACTTAATAAACATTTTTTTTAAAGAAAAGTATCATTCGTAAAACAAATGAGACCTTATTGTAAAACATTACCAAACTGTGTTAATGGCACCCCCAGTTTCACAGACAAGGCTTAAGGCCAGCCCCACACTAAAATGTAATTCTGAGCTGTTTCGATTTAAGGAAAGAAACTTGCACTGACTGATCTTTAAAAATATCAGTGCCTTTGTTTTGTCTCAAGATGCACACCGGTAATGTTTTTTCTAAGAAATGTTAATGAAAATGACTTAAATGTCCTAATTGAACTATGGCCTAATCTTGGCTTAGTCTAAGCCCTGTCTGTGAAACCAGGCCATAAATTCTCAAACCTTTACTAGCACCAACATTAAACCGGACCGAAAGGTTTCTTCTAAAATCTTACTGCAGCATTAGTGAATGCAAGTTTGACTAAATAAATAAAGTTCCAAATGAACTTGCTGGGAAGTGGTGTTTGTCAGTGTCCCAGAAGCTCTTCATCGCAGTAAACTTCAAATGTCATGAAGCTGCACACCATCTCTCCACGGTCTCTGTGAACGGAAATGTTCCAAAGATGCAGGAAAGTCAGAAAAAAAAATTCTTGAGGAAAGAAAGAAGAACAATTGTTATAAAACATATCTAGTCATTATAAATGGTTCAGTTGAGTGAAAGCAATAGACACAGTTGCAGTCCAAAGTGTATATGCACCTTGCAGTATCTGCATAATGTTAATAATCTAAGCAGTAAGAGGGTAGAGGGATAGAATAATAGTAGTAGTATCATATACCATGTGTACAAATTTTTTATGACCTGATTTATGACCTGAATTTTGATCCCTCTCAGCGTTGATTGACAGGTTATCGTATGTCAGATATGTAAATGGGTAGATATTATGACCTGATTTATAGCTATGTCTAGGGCTGGGTATCGTTCAAAAATGTTTGATACCGATATCGATACCGATACCGATACCTTGAGTTCGATACCGGTTCCTGACCGATACTTTTTTCGATACCAATTTTATGAAAACAGTTTTAACAAGATTACATTATCTCAAAAAACTTTGGTTTTATTTTTTCAGCTTGTTGACATGTATACAGACTCAAAGACTCATCTCCTGAGCCACTGCACAAAGGAACAAAATATAGCCAACACAATAAATCAGTACAAATAATTTTAATAAAGCTCAAATAGTTTTCAGTTTACACTAGTGCGTGCTCGTTTTAAAACGCATAGCTCAGACAGAATCATCATTTCTATTAATTTATTCTAGGTTGTTAAAGACTTCAGGAAATTTAAAATCTTTATCCACTTTCATAAGTGGATGTTTTATTTTCTTTCACAATATGTTTTATTGTTATTAAATTCTATGTTGTAGTATGTCTAATTTATTCTTAAAACAGCCTTATGAAATGTTTTCAGAAATTCTGTGTTCTGTATCTGGTTTTCAAATGAAGGCATAAAACATTAATTTCATTTTTCTTTTAAATTATTGAAAATAAAACTTTATTTATTTATTTTGTCAAACAAAATTTTACTATTAAAATTAAAACATGGAAGAAATGTTGTGTGATCATTAATTAAAAAATAAGAGTTTTAATAATTTTAATAGTAGCCTAGTAGTAGCAGTATGTACACTCTGCTGAACAATATTAATTTATTTCTGCCGCAGTGTCTTCCAAGATAATCCAAACTTTTATTTTGACGGGTTTCCGGGAATACCTTTACAGTTCTGTGTGTATATGATATGACGCAAGTTTTACTCAAATAAAATGGTAAAATGCTCATGAAGTGACTCTCAGAGCAGTTCTAGAGCTGTTGTTCCTGTGTTTATGTCCTCATTTAGTGAGACGGCAGACGCTGAAATGTCACGCGAGCTTCAGTCTGTGTCAAGTAAGCGAAACTGCGCGATATAGAGAGCGGACTGCTCCGTACGCTTTCGAATTGCTCTCGCGGATGTCAAACACTGATCAATCAGCACCGCGTCACTTCTAGTCAAACACACCTAGTGCTGCAGGCTTATTGGCTCACTGACGTTAATGAGATTAACCCCTTTGGTATCGAAATTTGGTACCGAACGACAAGACGTTTTTAGATACTCGGTGCTATCGAGGCAATTCGGTCGGTGCCTAAAAAGTATCGAACTCGATACCCAGCCCTAGCTATGTGACCCTCTCTGTCACCCTGAATGTCACGTCACAGGGTCCGGTCACCCCGGACTGGCATGACAGTAGGGTGTGTAAATCAAAGATCAAAACAGATGTTAGATTTGACTTTTGATGGATTTATGATGTTTTTATCTCTCACCTGTGCCATGGCGTTTTTGTGGTGTTCCTTCCTGAGCTGTAGCTAGCTTCCAGCGGTTCAGGTGTTGGGTTCTTCCTGATTGTGGAAAAATAGTGGGGGGCAAAGGGGTGCGTATTGACACCTTAAGAGGATCAATGTTGTTTTTTGATCTGATTGGTATATGTTAATGTCTAGACAGGGGTTCTTCCTGACTGTGGAAAAATAGCTGAGCAAAGGGATGCGTATTGACACCTTAACAGGATCAATGTTTGTTTGATCTGTATGTTATATGTTAATGCCTAGTCACCAATTTGTTCCTACCGGCCCGACTACATCCACCTCTGAAAAAAGATGCTATGTCCGGGCATGTTTTTCTTTATCATCTCTATGTGTGTATGCTAACACCTCTGTAGGATCAGAACAACCTAATCTGTAGGTCAAATAGATAAACTTATGAGAAGCAGTCTTAAGTTAAACAATTATTCAAACCACCAACTTCTCAGACCACCCACCCTATTCATTTCGTTCTACCAGTGAAGGTGTCTAACTTACAGTGGATATCCTCTATGTGCTTGTGTTAATGGCTTTACAACATCCACCTCATATAGATGTGTACAGAATCATGCTTTTCTAATCAAAACTTAATTCTGTATGATTTATAAGCTTGTTTTCTTCGTGGGGACGAAAAAAATGTCCCCACAAGGACAAGGATTTTGAATATAGCCATTTTTGTCCCCATAAGGTAGGGTATACCACACACACACACACGTTTGTTTTTGTGAAAAGTGGGGACATCCCATAGGCGTAATGGTTTTTATACTGTACAAACTGTATGTGCTATTGCCCTACACCTAAACTTAGCCCTCACAGGAGAAAAAAAAAAAAAAAAACTCTCTCTGTATGATTTATAAGCATTTTGAAAAGTGGGGACATGGGCCAATGTCCTGAAAAGTCACCTTCACCTTGTAATACCTGTGTCATTATACAAATTTATGTCCTCATTTGTCACAAAAATGGGCGCGCGCACACACATACACACACACACACACAAATCCGAGTATGCTAAATTTTAAATATCGTATATGTTGTTTTTTTACTTTTTGTTGATATTTAAGAAATGTTTTCATTTTAGTGAAGTGCCATTCAGCCAAGTATGGTGACCCATACTCGGAATTCGTGCTCTGCATTTAACCCATCCAACGTGCACACACACAGCAGTGAACAGACACACACCGTGAACACACACCCGGAGCAGTGGGCAGCCATTTATGCTGCGGCGCCCGGGGAGCAGTTGGGGGTTCGGTGCCTTGCTCAAGGGCACCTCAGTCGTGGTATTGAGGTTGGAGAGAGCACTGGACATTCACTCCCCCCACCTACAATCCCTGCCGGCCGGAGACTCGAACCCGCAACCTTTGGATCACGAGTCCAACTCTCTAACCATTAGGCCACGACTTCCCCTTTTAATCTAGCCTGTGGATAGTATGTGTACTGTAAAAGAACAAATACACATTTCACTTAAAACTTCTCAGTAAAATAATTACACCTGCAGTTTTAAACATGATTAAAATTTTTAAACACATTGTGTGTCACTAAAGCAATTCATGCTGTCTGTTGTCTTTAAATTAAACTTTAGTTGTATTCTTTAATTTCTTAAAAATAGCCTGATGATAATGCACCCAATTGCTTTTCTCACACGAGTAGAAAACTCTTTGGATGTGTTTGTGACAAACATATATTTTGTTTTACTTCAGAAAACTTTTTTTTTTTTTTTATGTGTGACTGAACTTTTCTCATTTGACAGACCTACGTTTTCAAATTATTTATTATTTAAAATTATGTTTAACAGCCACAGGAAACCTAACCTTTCTGATGTTCATGAAACCTTTATTGGTGTAAATTTCTCACCTAGAGCACAAAACTTGTACATTTTGACTATTTGACTCTTTTGTAGGTATCATGTCATTTGAAATGGTTTACTAAAAGATTAAAGCACCAGCATCTGTGTGTTCAGCATGAAAGAGATGTACAAGGATGTTTCAACTATTATCGTCATTTCTTTTTGACCCTAATAAACTGGTAATGAATTTTCTATGGCAAGTGGTACAATGTACAGTTCTCATATTATGTGTGTAAATAGCTGTGCTAAAACATTTATGAGTATTTTTGCATGCTAACAGATTTTGTTAGGGATGTGTCGCATCTAAGAATCACAATCTTTGGTAAATGACATTTTTCTTACACCACTAGTTTTAGTCATATTATCAAGATTTCAGATGGCCGTTCACAATTTGTTTGTTGGACTCGTATGTTTTTAGGCGAAGACCCCTCTTTGTGAGCTGTCATCATAATAGGAATAAAATTAAGAAATTAAGTAACAGCCTTTTCTCTTTGAGATATTTCTTTTAGTGCAACTTTGTGTCTGCCCACGATGTGCGAACACATGAAGCATCAACACGAAAATTAAGTCTTGCTGTTTTACCCTTAAAACTATTACAACTGAAACAAATCAAACTATTGCACTGAAAGCTGAACGTTTGAGCATGTTAAAATTTTCACACTCTTGTAAAGGGTATTGATAAATATCATCCATAACCTTTCGTACATTCAAGAGACAAAATCACAAAATGTTTGTAGAATGCATATATAAATGCATATAGAATTCAGAAAAGCTCTTTCATAAACAATTGTGAAAGTTTATTAAACGCGGTTTTGTAAATTATATTTTTATTACTCCACTGGATTTAGTCAGTCTTGTTCAGATAGCAGATGACACAATTCACATTTTGTTTGTTTGGCCGTATTTGTTTTAAGACTCCTCCGCAAGTTCATGCTAATCCTTGCATTGGAAAGAGAGCATGACGAGCACATACTTATTCATTCAAGAAAATTATGGAACATTTGACAGAACTTTTTATTATTTTGATAAACCTCCATTTCAAATTATTTCCCTTGAGGTGTTTGTCCACAGAATCTTTTTCATCACAACGGCATTAAACATTAAAGAATGTTATCAGTCACTATCGCCATCTTCTTTGACACAAATAAAGCAACATCTCTGTTGTACGTAAGGATCTACAATGTGTGCGCGTGCTAAACATCTTTGTTTCTCCACTTTCTCCACATATTTATAATGTAATGCAAACATATTTTGAGAACTATGATGTTCCGCACTTTTGTAAAGGTTATAGAAAGAATTCGAACATAATCTTTGCATAGGAACTATCTTTGCGCAAAATGAATTGATTAAAAATCATTGAATTACGAAATGCAAAAGTGTATACCTAATTTAAGAAAAAATTGCAATAATGCATACAGGATACAGAAATCCTCCTCTTGATCTATTGTGACTGACATTTTACTAAGTCAGACGATCAGGATTATTGATGACGTGGATCACATTTTGTTTGTTGGACTGTACATGTCATTACTATGACTGTACTGTAGGTGAGGCCTTCTCTATGAGAGCCATCAGCATTCAGTGTTTATAGAAATAAAGGAAAATTAAGAAAAAAGAGTGTTTGCCTAAGTCATTTTTTTTTTTTTTAGGACAATTATCCATCTATTTGATGTGAGACCCCATCGACATGAAAATTAAGGCATGCTGTTTTACACTTACAACTGAAACACATCTAACCATTGGGCTCAAAGCTATGCATTCAGTAAAGTTTGAGGTTGTACACAATCTTGAAAAGGCTACAGACACAAAATATCAAGCAATTTTTTTTTTGTGTGCTCCCTATGTAACTCAAGAGTCCAAGTCACTAAGAAAATTATCATATGAATACAGGAAACCCACTCATGATCTTCTGGGTATATTTTTGTAAATGTTGTTTTAAATTACTTTTTTCTTACGCCACTAGAGCTCTTGTTCAGATAGCTGATGACGATGTGCACATTTTATTTGTCGTACTTGTTTCTTTCAACATTTCCGCTTGAGGTTAAAGTGTAGGTAATTTGACCACAATTAAGAACCATAACATTATACTTCGTTCCCTTTGAAAAGGTTATAGACAGTCGTTTATACAGGAAATATGTTTGCACAACAGAAATATGTATCAGTATAACAAATACCTAATACTGAAATCCTCTCTTCTAAATATATTGTTAAAGTTTTAATGTTGCTTTTGATGGCCTACCCCACTAGCTGATACCACTCTATACTTTTTCATTGTTTTTTTTTTAGATGAAGACTATTCTCAGAATCTGGTCAATCATGTCGCGAGTGTTTTCAGGAAAACATTGTAAGAAAATAAAAGGATACTTCTTCTACAAGAGGTCGTTTAAACAGAGATTGTGATGTACTGTAGAGCTGTTTCTGGTCTGTCTACAAACCGGCCACGAGACACAAGCCCCTCGATCTTACTGTTTCTCTGTTACATGTACATCTAAAGTTGCACATTACAACTTGAAGATGGTGTGGAAACACTATTTTCTTTGTCTTCATTTGGCCCAGGTTTTTAAAAGATGTTTGGGTCAGCACACCTTAATAGCTTCAACAATTGATTGCCAATTCAAAGTCAATGTTTGAATAAACTGACAGCTCGGATGCCCAGATTATGCAGAGCTGTAATAGCTGCTAATGGTGGATATTTTGATGAATCGAAAATTTAAGTTTTTTTCTATGTATAAACTGTTTATGTAATAAAATGTTTCCGTAGTTTGTGTTGTCCCTTATCAGTGCAAAATTATCACAAATTAAAAAGGACTCATGCCAATATTGTCCAAAACCCCACTTTTCTAGGGCGTTTCCAAACTTTTTGAGGGCAGTATACCTTCATTTATTTTTTCTCATCTTGCCTTGCAAGCTTCTCTCGCACATCTTCATGAAGAATGTTCCTGTATTTACCTGTAATCTGTAAATGCACAGGTGGGAATATATTACTTGCAAATGGAAAAGATTCAAAGCATTTAAAATCCATAGGGATAGTGAATTAATATAGCACTTATTAATTAATATAAAGTACTTATTTAAAACACAATAAAATCATAATTATGTAAAATGTATGTTTAAGTAATACTTAATTAGACATTATTATAAAGTGCATTTTTAAAAAGTGCACTTAAATATGTTAAGAACTATTGCCATTAAAGTGTACTCTCTAAGTACACTTAAATTGCCTTTAATTTAGATTATATTATATATATATATTATAAGTGCACTTAAAAAGTATACTTTTAATAATTGAAGTACACTTCTTTTTTACAAGTTTTTACTTCATATGTCAACCTATGAAGTCATTTTTGATGACACACTGGACACAGTTTATGCAGATGATATTGGTATATGACGAGCTGTACAGTTAAAAGACATAGAAACAGACAAAAATATGCAAATGGAGGCACATGCTTTGGAAACTTAAATGACAACATGCTTTTAAATGGAAACAAATCTGTTGAAATAAGGATATGTTTTGCAAACAATTCAATACAACCAACACCAGTCATACTGAGAGGTCAGGAGGTTCCTGTGGTATTACTGTCAAAATACCTAGGGTATCATCTTGACAATCAATTAAATGTAAATTATCACATTGACGAGTGTGTAAAAAAGGCATCTCAACATCTTCACTTTTTAACAGTTTTTGCAAAACATAGAGCTTCTGCTGATGATTTAGTCAGTATGTACTGCTCCTTGATCAGACCCTGTTTGGAGTATGCAAATGTTCTGCTAGTTGGTTGCACACAAAAGCAAGCAGCTTTGCTGAAAAGCATTCAAAAGAGAGCACAACGAATCATTGAGAGATTACCAACACATCAATACATCTACCTGATTTACAAGGTTGGAGAGAGCAAGCCACTATTAAATTAATACAAGAGATGGCCCAGAATGATCATCCCCTTCATGAACTTTTTCCACCAACAAGGGGTGAAAAAACTGGTCAGCCTCTCAGGAAACAAAGCAATTTGACATTATTCAAAGCAAGGACAAAACGTTATGCTATACCATTCCTTTTGGTATAAGACTATTCAATGCATGCAATGTTGAAGCTTAGGATCGTTTTTGCAGTTGCATTTGTATTTTTTCATAATGTTCATATTCATGTGTGTGAATGAATGGATATATATATTTTCCTTAAGTATGGATAGACGTACGTATGTGTGCAAATGTACATCTTTTATAATTTTTTTGGAGTAGTATTATTAGTATTCTTGTTATTTTATCTTTCAATGTACTTTCTGCTATAATTCAATCTCAGTATTGCTAAGCAGAAAAAATAAATAAACTTCAAACTACAACCCGAATTCCGGAAATGTTGGGACTTTTTTTTTTTTTTGAATAAAATTAAAACTGAAAGACTTTCAAATCACATGAGCCAACATTTCATTCACAATAGAACATAGAGAACATAACAAATGTTTAAACTGAGAAATGTTACACTTTTATCTACTAAATGAGTGTCATAATGAGAGACTGGAGGATTCAAGCTGCGGGAAACAATAACGGTTTTATTGAAAACACGTCAGAATGATAACAGTCAGAAACACTAGAATGCACCGCGTTCGTCAGGCTCAGTAACGCAGGGATGCAGCGTGCGGCCAAGTGTCCGGTGACGGAGTCCAGGAGACGACTGTGATCTGGAGACGAAGAAATCAGGAGACGGGAACATGCGGAACTCGTGACCATCACACGGCAGGTAATCCAAGGATCTGACAACACAGGACAGCGTGAGAGCGACTGATATAGCGCTGATAATGATCCCCAGCTAGAGCGAATCAGCCTCAATCAGCCACACCCACACACACAACACACACACCAAAACAGAGCGAGGATGACACAGTGAACCCACGAACCGTGACAGTACCCCTCCCCCTAAGAGCGCCTCTCGGCGCACCCAGCCGATTTTACCTGTTGATTGTAATCATCAATAAGGGAGTGATCCAATATATCCCTGGCTGGAACCCAACTTCTCTCCTCTGGACCGTAACCTTCCCAGTCCACCAAGTATTGGAATCCTCGTCCCCTCCGTCTCGAATCCAGAATAAGATTTACCGAATAAGTGGGTTCCCCATCTACGAGTCGCGGAGGGGGAGGAACCGGAGTAGGCGGATTAAGGCGAGAATGGAAAACGGACTTTATTTTGGACACATGAAACACGGGATGAATTCTCCTGTACGCAAGAGGGAGTTTGAGGCGGACTGTCACTGAATTAATCATCTTAGTGACAGGAAATGGGCCAATAAATTTAGGAGCCAACTTATTACACACGGACCGGAGAGGAATGTTCTTGGTAGAAAGCCACACCTTTTGAACAACAACATAATCGGGAGGCTTCGACCGGTGTCACCGTACCTGTACTCCAGAGGTGTCACCTATGAAAGCGTGAGCAGAGGGGACCGCGACTTCGGATTCCATACTGGGAAAAAGAGGTGGTTGGTAACCTAAACTACCTTCAAAAGGCAAGAGGCCCGTGGACGACACCGGTAATGAGTTATGTGCGTACTCAACCCATGATAGTTGCTGGTACCATGAAGTGGGATTCTGGGTGACCAAACATCGCAATACCCTCTCGAGATCTTGGTTGGCCCGCTCAGTTTGACCGTTGGTCTGCAGATGAAACCCAGAAGACAAACTAACAGTCGCCCCCAGTAAACGACAAAACTCTCTCCAAAATTTGGACACAAATTGGGGACCCCTGTCGGAAACCACGTCTACCGGGAGGCCATGAATACGGAAAACGCGATCTACAACAGTAACCGCTGTCTCCTTGGCTGAAGGCAATTTGGGCAAGGGAATAAAATGAGCCACCTTCGAGAACCGGTCCACTACGGTTAAAACCACCGTATTACCCAGGGAGGGAGGGCCGTAACGAAATCTAGCGCGATATGGGACCAGGGTCTCGAAGGGACCGACAGCGGCTGAAGTAACCCATCTGGGGGTCGATTGGAAGTCTTACCCCGAGGGCAGACTGAACAGGCCAAAACAAACTCTCGGACGTCACGAGCCATGGCACGCCACCAGAAATGTTGTTTGACCAGAAAAATGGTGCGACCGATTCCTGGATGACAAGCCACGTTGAAACAATGACCCCATCGGATCACATCGGACCGTAACCTCTCCGGCACGAACAAACAGCTTGCTGGACACCCGGGCGGAGGCGTTAACCCTTCTAAGGCCGTGCGGACCTTCGATTCAATCTCCCAAGTGACCGCAGAGACAACCAATCTCTCAGGTACAATGCACTCGGGAGACACCGGGCGGTCCGAATAATCGAAAATGCGTGACAAGGCGTCAGGTTTAACGTTCTTAGACCCCGGTCGATAGGAGATGGAAAAATCAAAACGTCTGAAAAATAGTGCTCAACGAGCTTGCCTGGAGTTTAAACGTTTAGCGGACTGAATATATTCCAAATTCTTATGGTCGGTACAGAACACGAAAGGAACCCCCGAACCTTCTAACCAATGACGCCATTCCTCCAATGCTAATTTGACGGCCAGCAACTCTGTTACCGATGTCGTAATTACGTTCGGCAGACACCTGAACGGCGTCTTGGTGGAGGTCAAGGCAGTCAGAGCAGAGGCTAGTTGGCTGAAATTGCGAATAAAACGCCAGTAAAAATTAGCGAACCCAAGAAACCTCTGCAGGGCCTTGCGGGAATCAGGGGTTGGCCAATCTACCACAGCCTTAACCTTGTCAGGATCCATGCGAACCCCCTCGGGCGACACGATGAAACCCAAAAAAGGAACCGAATGTGAATGGAACACGCATTTCTCCGCCTTGACAAAAAGCCCATTCTCTAACCTCAGGAGCACTCGCCTGACGTGTTGTCGCACTTTAGATGTCTCTGTGGTGAAGGTCTGTGGCTGGAGAGAAAAAAACAGAGAACATTTAGTCAGGAACGCTCTGCAGAGGTTGGGATCTCTTCCGGTTTAGGGAGTCTGGGCTCGTGCTGAGTGTGAATAACGGGAACTGGGTGAGTCGGCGGTGGGGGAGGCGCAGTGGGTGATCTTAATAGTTGTAGCTGGGTGGTAAGCTCCGACATCTGCGTTACCAAAGCCTGTACCGCTCGTCCAGTGTTTAACATGTGCTCCTCCTGTTGATCCATGCGAGCGCTGTTGCTTCTTAACAGTTCCTGAAAACCGAAAGCCTCCGCTGAATCCATCTTCTGGTCAGATCCTTCTGTCATAATGAGAGACTGGAGGATTCAAGCTGCGGGAAACAATAACGGTTTTATTGAAAACACATCAGAATGATAAAAGTCAGAAACACTAGAATCACCAACTACTGGACTGGCATGCATAATACATTGTTTTTAGTCATTTTGTCACATTTCATGTGAACAGGGATTATTTTGACAATGCTGTCATCTGTATGCAAAACATTTCAAGAACAGAAAGAAAAAAAACATTTTTATTTTTTAATAAATTTGTGTCCTAATTGTATATTTTTATTTATTCTCAAGCACGGCAAATTTTAAAAGTGCACTGAAAACATTTTTTTTTTTTGGCACAGACAAAGATATTTTTAAGTACACTTTATCTGGCAACATGCTTTAGCAATTTCTAAGGAATTGTATTGTTTTTGTATTTGTTTTTTCCCTATGTTTGACAAATATTGTATGGTGTGCAACTACTGTATGTGGGAAGGCACTGCCACTTAAGGACACTGTCAGCTAATGCCAATTTCTATTTACAGTCCTACTTTTAAAATAAAACCTTTATTTGTCATCTCTCATAAATTACGTAGCATACCTGGTTTAAAAAAGTCACCATTTGCCACTGGGTCTTACATGTCATGTTATATGTTAGTAAAGCTTTAAAAAAGGCTGTGTGTATCTTTTTATGACAGCAGCGGCATTTCCTTAACACATACACAATCTGCTATTGTTTGGAAATCAGACTACGGATAGCTTACCTAAAGATGTTTAATTCCTAAAACAGCTATTAAAAAAAAAATGCACTCATGGTGTCCATTTAAGGTCAAAACCAGGAAATCATGGTTTGGTGAAGGAAATACCAGAGAGTCATTGCTGAACGTGTAAGTCAATTTATGTGTCCCTCTAACTGCTATGGCTACTGACAGATAATGATTACACAGCACAGGCCTGACCACATAAGGAGCTTGGCCACCTATTTGTTTATGTCTAAGAATAAATCCAGACACACAAATACCCTTTGCATTTCTCAAATTACACTCTCACACATTTATTACTGGGCGGAGCAGAGGTAAATAAGAGTCTTTAGAGTTATCACAGGGTGGAACCACCCTGTTTTCTGAGGCATCAGGGTGGAATATTTTGTTTAGCAGTTGGCAGAATGAAGGCCGGTGCCCAGAAACCAGTGCCAAACATCCAGCACAGTAGACTAACCAAACAGAGTTTGCTCACAGGCTGGAGTTTAGGTATTGAAAATATTCTGCAAATGACGGCACAGCTATTAATACCACTAAAGGGGTACAAAAATACTCTTTATTCTGTACTAAAAAGGCTAGCGTGTTTTGGATACTGGTCTGCTGTGTTCTAGTCTTCCTATTCCACACACACACACACACACACACACACACACACACACACACACACGTCCACATCTGCTTGGCCATCTCAACACCAGACTGATCAACCATGGGAATTTGTACTGGTCTAAACTGACTGGTCTTGTTAAGAGTTGTCCTTAAAAACTATATCCAACATAAAACAAAATAAAACCTTATTTTTCAAGTTCTGTATCCAGAAATCAAATTAATTCTGTGACCAGGAAGTGGATGAGAACATTCAATTCAGATTTTCCTGGTTTGGAGAGAATGATCAGAGGTCTGAAACTCAGAAATGACTTCAGGCATGTGAGAGGAGCAATGTAGACATTTGAGACGTTTGAAGAACAGCTCACCATCTACATGAGAACTGAATTCACTCGACTCCTCTTGTAATGTAATTTGGGATGTGATTGGAAGGTCTTCGGTGTATCTTCAGTGAGACAGACGTTTCACCACAGCTGGACTGGCACGGAGGGAAAGAGGGAAAAGATGAATCAGTGTGTCAGTCCTTATTTTGACACATGGAAAAGTACTAATGGAGAAAATGATGAGTAACAGAAATTCATCTCGAGGAGGTGCTGTCCTATTAAAATAACAGTAAATGTCAATGTGCCTGTATATGTGATTGTATGTGTGCAGTTGTGAATATGGTATGGATGGTGCATTTGGTTGTTCAATAAGTATTTTGTATAAGGTAAGCTTCAAGACAAAAACAGACTCCCTATCCATGGTGAGCGATTGCTTTTATGCAGTCTTAACTCTTATGAGTTTGTAAGTAGTAGTTACCATGTGATGTGTGCTCAAGTGATTTTATTTGAAATAAAACAGTCATTTTAGGAAAAATAGCATTTTAGGTGAATAATTGAGGCTTTATATAAGTATTTTAGCTTTCTCGTGCTACCTCAGGGCTGGATGGGAAAATTAGCTGGGTCACTGTATAATGAGCAGCATTAGCTGGCAAGTGTTGCCGCTACTCTTCAACAGTGCACAGAATGTGTACAAACTAATTGCATTGTCAACGTTCACAATTAAAACTTACCAGTTAATTTAAGCTTCTGCTATTATTAGTAACTTGATATGACCCTAGTTAAAATATCTAGGCTCAAAGAAAATTATGAGATTACCCACTGGTAAATAAAACTTTCTCTTCAGAGACAAAGGTTTTTAAAGAGAAACTTGAATACTTAGGTTGTCTCTTAAAATCCTAGAGAACTGACTCACTGTCTATTGCCTACATGGACAATTTGCCTACAAGTGCTTCGAGTGAAAAATTTGGCTAAAAATGTTGACATTCACAAAGCTTATCACAGATTATCATTGGACTGCCTTATCCATAAGGATACATGCAATGTAAACTACAATTTTCCCAAAATTGAGTGGTCATACTATCTACAATTTAAGACACCCTACAGTGCTAAAACAAACCATGTAGGTAGGCTGCTCATTTCCGAAACACAACTAATTTCACAGCTATAGGCATTTTGCGAACCGCACAGTCTTAGCATAAATGTGTTGTCATCCTCATGACGTCTCTACCAAACATTTGCTAAATTTTTTGACTTGAGATTCTGTATTTGCTCAAACTAATTAAGCTAAACTTGACATTTTGTCTATGTGGCCAACCTGCATAAATAAAGTTAATGATCTTTTTGAATGTTTTCTGTATTGTGTCTTGTATGCTCTTTTGGTAAAAATGCTTGTAGATTAAATATTTTTTTTTCTCCCTTTTGTTGTGGTATTTTGCTTATGTGGCATTATCATATTTCTCTGAGACCCAGGGTGACATCACACTGACTTCCAGATGGTTTAAAGGACATTCAGCCTCTGGGCAACACAGCCAACACTCCATAAAAGTCTGCACATTCTTTTTATTTAGTGGGCAGTGAATGTGGGCAGCTGCCACTGGGGCCCTGTAGGTCCATTTCAGACCTCTCACGGGCTGTAGAGCTAAACACAGACACCACAGTGTGCAAAATATGTGTTAACAGTGCCTACTGCCCTCATAGTTAAGACCAGTCATTTGGCGCTAACGCCCAGAGCCATTACTAGTTTTTCAGGTGAGTGGTATATCCTTTCTCCTAAACAGTAATTAGGGTTGATTGTATGTTTGTGAGTGCATCAGCTTATTTACTTTCCAGCCATGAGATCATCTACCGGATTGTTTTAAATGCAGGGCAAAGCCCATTTAGCCAAATTACACAGCAACACTCTGGAAAAACAATCTAAAAACTAGAACACTCCCAGACATTTATCCTTCAACTTATGGAAAGACACAAAAGGAGATCTTTACCCACAAACAGTTTCATGAACAAGGGTGCGTGGCACTGTCTCCAAGACTGTCTTAGTTTTTTTTTTTAATACCTACCCTCTCTCTCGAGTGGATTTATGTGTCTAGTTGAGGGTAAAAGGGTCGTTGGCAAGAGTTCCTGTTTGAGAGCTAAGGGTTTATGATATTGACACTGAGGTGTTTCTGGAAATTGGAAGAGATCGCATGCGTGTTTGTGTGTGCAATCATAAAAGTACAAATACTACAGGTCCAGTCTATCAGCCTGCTGTACCAACCGCTGCCAGACATTGAGTACGTAGAAAATCAGTCAAGTTTGTGTGTAGACAAATACTTCATGTGTTTTTACAGGATGAATGGACCCAATGAAGTCTTGTTTTTTCACAATAGTGTTTCTCTTTCTGCGTTGCCAGACAATGAGGAAGAGGAAGACTTCGGGTGGATTTAATGTGTTTTTCAAGCTTGAGCAGCGAACCGAAACACTCCTCCATCAAATTTGATGGTCTGAGTCAATAGGGCCGTAACTCCAGAAAGTGAACCTCGGCGCTCCTTTCTGCCCTATTTGGCCTTTGTCTATCAACCGGACCACATGTGTGCAAGTAACTGCATATGACCAGACAAAAATCTTCTCTTCTGTAATTCAACAAACAAGCTGTGGGAAAACCTTTATGAGAAGCAAAACTGAATTTTCAATCAAGGCAGCTGTGTTCAAACAAGTGTATGACGGTTCTTTAAGGTATGTCGAGTGAGTCTGAAGGATGTAATCAAAGTAAATCTGTTCACCTGTCTCTGATAAACCATTATGGATTGTGCATAACAGTGGGGAAATCTGCATGTATGGGGAGCATCCCTGTCATGTTTGTTTGCAGTGCTGTCATCTTGTGTTTGAGTTGATATGGCTTGCGTCATGGCTGTCTGCTCAGTGTTTATTACTGATTATTGCTGCCCACCAAGGAGCTGTCTCTCTCGAGGCGTCCAAAATGAGTACTTTACACATTAGTCATTATATAGTCGTGGCCTAATGGTTAGAGAGTCGGACTTGTAATCCGAAGGTTGCGGGTTCGAGTCTCCGGCCGGCAGGAATTGTAGGTGGGGGGAGTGAATGTCCAGCGCTCTCTCCACCCTCAATACCACGACTGAGGTGTCCTTGAGCAAGGCACCGAACCCCCAACTGCTCCCCGGGCGCTGCAGCATAAAATGGCTGCCCACTGCTCCGGGTGTATGTTCACGGTGTGTGTGTGTTCACTGCTGTGTGTGTGCACGGGGATGGGTTAAATGCAGAGCACGAATTCCGAGTATGGGTCACCATACTTGGCTGAATGTCACTTCACTTCACATATACACATCAATCATACGACACACATATGCACAAACTATACATCCCATACAATTACACTTCTTGTACCTTTATCTTCCCAAAATACCAAATTCACAAACCTTGCATAAACTGACCCTCTTTTGTGGTGGTATAAAGCCAAGGCACACCATATAAAACTGAAAGACATTGTACTGTGCACATTTTTGTTTATTAACTAATTATGAATTGGGGGGCATCAAGTACAACATTTATCCCCAACCATTTTCCTGGAGGCACACCAACAGTACAAATATTCAAACTCGTTCTAATCAAAACACATGTGCTTAAATTCACTAGCTTGTTAGTACATATTCCAAGACTTAAAATTGGTTGGTTTAGATAAGGAAGGTGTCCAAAATATGTATCATTGGTGTACCTCCTGTCACAGATCTGCCAGGCTCGGTCACCAGCCAATCACAACGCACTCCTTCACCCGAATACTAATCACACACACCTGCACCAGATCATGTCACTAATCAACCAGACCATAAATACACACACCTCGTAGTCCTCAGTGTCCGGTCTCGTTAATACGAAGAGGACTGCATTAGCGTCACAGCTCTATGCCTACTACTTACCGCCGTGTTTACTTACCTACAGTGTTTCCTCCCGATTGTGTTCTCCAAAGTCCATCTGTCAGTCCGTTCCTGTGTTCCTGCCAGTTCTGCAATCCGTGCGAGGTGTGTGTCATCACCAGTTCTCCGCTCCCTATCGTAAGAAGAATCTTCATTACCCTTCAGCAACTTACCGAAGACCCCCAAGTGCAATACTCACCAGCTTCGCCTTTCACTGCTCACCTGTTGACAATAAAACTCTGGTTCATATCATCCATCTCTCTGTCTGTGTCCTTCTTCTGTAACACCTCCAGGAGCAGGGTTGTGAACAATGAAAAGGCCCTGAATTTTCACAATCATTTCAGTTAACTTCAGGCTTTCCGTAAAGCAGTGAATAAAGGAATGCTCAACAACTATAAATATTCCAAACTTTACCATTCATATTTCAATTTAACATTCTGTAACTGCCTTATAGTTGGGAATGTGCAGCTAGCAGCAACTTTATCAACTTAATAGTCTTGATGTCATTGAATTGCTGTCAGAGGTAATGATGATGTGATGTAATGTTTATTAAACTAAAACTCATTCAAATATAAACCTCACTTGGTATTTAGTATTTGAATAGTAGGCGTGTTATACTTCATCTTGTTTGAACTTACGTTGAACTTTACACGTATAAGTGCTGTATTAAACTGTAATAAAGTACTGAAAAAGTCTTGAATGTATACGAGTAGGTGGCTGCAGTCATTCTCTAGCTGAATTTGTGGCAGATACCCAAGAAACTGGATGAACTCCATGCTAGTGGTGCTAACATTCCACTGTGCCGGTGAAAATAAACATGCTCCGATCGAGTCAAAACCGAAGTCACTTGACGTCATGTGAAAAGGACTTTTTTTGGGACCACTGCCCTTAACTGTAGATATTATTCTGAAATTTGTTCTCACACAAATAAACATAGCAAGGGATTGTTATTGTGTTTGCACTTATTTGAAGAGAATAAAAAGCAGGGAAAAGGAATAAAAAGATTGTGGACAACTGTATGATCACATTTGTCTTGCAGTTTCACTGCTCATTGCAGGTCTTCGGTATTTGGGACAGTGCTTGCGCCTGACTAGTCGGCCAAATTTCAAAACAGTCTGAAATTTGTAGTAGCATCTGTGACTAGTCAAAACACGTCTCACAAGTGCTTATACTAGACTTGAAGTCTGGAATGGGCACATGCTGAGAGTTGGGTACAACCCGGGGGTTTTTGTTTCAGACTAAAAACATGAATGGGCGACAAGCTTCAGTCTTGTAATGTTTGCTTGGCTTAAGATAAATGTCTTACATGAATCAGCTCTCTCCAAATTTCGTAAATGAAATGGCTGTTGAATTCTCTGGCAAGACAAAATAGAAAATACTTCAAACCGAAAGTTAAGGAACTGTTGGAATAATTGTTGGAATTAATCAAACATTCAGCATCAGTATTTAAAAAGCAACATACAAACTCAATTGATAGAGCATATCATCAAATGGTTAGATCTAGCCAAGAAACCTCATGGAAGTGCAATTACATTACAACCTCCAGGCATAGGCGATCAGATTTTGTACAAACCTAACTTTGAGTCAACCCTAAATTTGGGATGCTAATCATGGGTCTCCGTGATTAGAAAGAAAGACAAATTGTCTCACTATGGTAGAGAGAGGGAGAATATCCCACACAGGCAGGGTGAGTTTTTTTTTTTTTTTTGCTGCTGTGGTTTAAATCAAAGCTGACCAACCATGACAGCAAATAACCCATTCAATTAGAGCCAACCTATGCGCAAATACTCCAGACTTAGCCCAGTTCTGTAAATGTTGTGCATCTCTGGTTGTATAATTGCATGCTTTTGGCCCAGTGCTTATTTCATTTGCTTTTAGCACTTCTTCAAGTTTTCAACTACATACGGAAGCAGAGATTAGGAAAGAAGAGAACAACTGGGGCTGTCTACTGAACCCATCGCCCTTCCTTTTCCAGCTTTGGAAACTGAGTAGTACAGCTCAACTCTGTGACCTCAAAGATCAAATCTGGCTGAGCTGTATCCCAGTGATTTTGATGCCAGAATCTCCAAAGATCCTCACTAAACATTAAAATACACTGGTCTTAGATGACACTGCCCCCTCCCCACCCAGTTTCTTTCAAGACTTGCTTGCGTGCTTCCAGAAACCATTGCAACTGTGGATCCTGAATAGAAGACTGAGGTTCTGTCTTGTGGCAAGTCTAATTTACTTTTGGGCTCTGTGCCTTTCCCTTTCTGTTCTCTCTCTCTCTCTCTTTGTATAAATCTACAATCTTGATGATGAATGCATAGCGTGAACCGTATTGCGTTATGCCCAATTTAACAACAAAGGCTTTTACCACAATAACCATGCCATCCTGTATTCCTACTCTTTGTCCCCTCCGACTCTCTGTCAGTCTAGTTGGAAGCATCTTATTTTAGCCCCATCATTATAGTAAGAACAGATGCACTGGGCTGGTCCTCTGCTCTTTTTCGATTTTGAAGAGCACAATAGCTAATGGCAACATGCAAGGTCTTCCAGTAAAGCAGCCACTTGGGGAGAAAAAGAGCTGGAGAAAAGCAGTCAGACTAAACAACAATAGGTTGCCATTTCAGAACGGACAAAGAGAATGAAGATAAAGAAGCTGAATCCGTTTGGCTGTTTTGAAGCACCATCTCTTTCTGAAGTTGCTTCTTAAATCCTCCTTTTCCCTGAAAACCAATAAAAAGAAACAATAACTTTAAACTTCACAGACATATTCTTAACCACAAGATTTGCTGTTTCTTACCCAGGGTTTTTAAACAGCTCGCTCTCCTTCATTTATTATTTTCCCAGTTATATTGCTCCTGCCAAACACTGTGCTATTGGGACTAATGACTGCTTCTGATGGTGGGCTGTTTTTCCTTGTGAACATGTAAGCAGCGGACTCTGACTCTTCCGGTGCAAATTCTTGGCAGCTCTCTGATTTCTTCTACTCTATCACACCAGCCCTGCTCACATTCCATGATGTCATTACCTTGTGCAAGTGGAATTTCCTCCACCAAACTCAAGCTCTAACCACACTAAGTGATGTTTAATGGATCAAAGCATTTCTTTCCATATTTACCACATGGAGTTGGATGGTAGGTTCCTGGAAATTGCTGGACGTTTTATGAGAAATGAGTGTCATTACTGCAGTGTAATGAAGCATACATTCCAAATGGCTGACAGGTAGCATTCAGTAGAGGTACAGGTTGATGTTGAAGAAGCACATATTTTCAATTTATACCAGTGTTTTTAATTAGCCAAAGAGGTCTTGAACAAATGAGGCCTAATATAGGCCTAATCTGTCAGTTGGATTTATTCATTTTCTTATCATCCATTTATCACAATTCTTATACAATTAATACAACAACTCTCCTCAATAATCCACACAATTTCATGCATCATGTCCATCGCATCAATTGTGCAAAGTTTAATGCTTAGAATTAGCAACAAACCCTACTAAGTACAAGCAATAGTAATAATGATGTTTACCTTAGCGCCACTAATGATTATGAACACTTTTTGAGGAGCTGGTTCGCAGAAGTTTCCATTTTCTTTACTGAAACTTTTCATGCATCTGAACTGCATATTGTAAAACCACATTGGATGGTGAAAAGTAAGAAGGCATGCTTGTTACAACTATAATAAGAGCTTTGGTTTTCTCAGAGTAAACTGTGAACGAGCAAGTAGAGTTGACACATTTTGTCTCTATCCAAAACAACACTACTTGCTAGGTCTAAACTCATGAAACAGACCTGGGTGTGAGAAAGAGACAACATATTACCCCTCTAGTCAGCCAGCAGGCCTGAATCCACCCACTGCCAGTCTGTGGGAGTCCAGTGTGTCTGCTTTGAGAACAGTGAACTGTGGGCTATTCTGAAAGACTGAATGAAAGCCGAGAGATTATGTGAGTAATGTATTTCATGACTGGTGTTTCACACGACAATGCTAACCAAGTGGAACGGATTCTGTTAATGTAAAGAAGGAACGGCTGTGAAACCCATTAGAATGAATGAGCTTACATCATAGCTCCAATCTCAGACTGAGTGTAAAATTTTTTTGACATTGCTGAACATTTTGAGCACATTAATTGAAAAGTCTTTGGCCATTATGTATTAGCAACAAAATCATTTTAATAGTACAATATCAAGTTTGTTCTCATTTTCTATCCTTGTATTAGCATGTCATTAAAAGATCTTGTTAGCTCCCTCTAACAATATATCCAGACACTGTTAACGTGTGCAAAATAATTTAACACACAGCAGAACTTTAGATTATAATAACTTGTCTGATATTATGTGGCTGTTTAGATGTTATGCTTGATGCTCTTCTTTACCTCGTGTGACATCTCCATTTGAATTTTGACTTCTTAGCTCCCTATATTACACATATCTGTACTGTTCCATATGACCAAAAGAGGTTCAGCAAGGTTGAATATTGTCACCTATTCTGTTTAATGGAAGATCTCAAAAAAGTTAAAAGAATGTAAGACCGGATATATGGTGGGAGATAGTCTTATGAACCATCTGATGTTTACTGATGATTTAGTAATGCCTCTTGATTGTGCAGAACAGTAACTGATTTGAGTTTGTTCAAGCTAGAACATGGTTTGCAGTAGAATGTTAAATTTAACCCTAAAAAGAGCACCCCTGTCTTAAATGATCTTACACTAAATGATAAGGTATTCCAAGGTATTTTAGAGTTCCAACAATGTTCTGCACATCACTGTCATCACATCACTAATTCTCAACATTGGATTTGTGTTCTGGAGTATGTAATATGGAGATACACATTAGGAAGTCCTGGTCAAGGCTTGTGAACATCTGTGCATTGTCTTGACTGGACATTCAAGTACAAAAATGTTGCCAGGACTAGAGATGATTGAGACAGGTTAAATCTACTGTATTAAGAGAGAGAGAAAAAAACAAACAAAAAACAATATTAAATTACTGACTTACTCCAATGAGAGCATTTTATAAGATCAGTGATAATAAAAATATATTTTATGATGGATATCTCAACTGCTCATTTCACAGCCTAGTAAAAACTTTCAAGCAAGTAATATAGCCATTTACTATGAATACCAAAATAGATGCATTCTATCTGCAAAAGTTCTACCAATGTCCTTGAGAAAAAAGTACAGCAAAAGCCCAAAGCATAAGTAATTGTTTAAATCCAACTGAAAAAAAAAGAAGAAAAAAAAGAAAGTAAATGCTGGTGGTTTTAAGTTGGTTTAAGCTGGTCTCCCAGCCTGACCAGCTGTCATGCACACAAACCTCCTCTAAAACCAGCAAACCCGCCTGACCAACAAATCAGCATGGTTAAAATATGTGGAGAAGTTGTCCACATAGAGAAATGCACAAATACATTTGGATAGGCTGCAATAAAACTTTGAACCACCCTGCCTTAATCTCTCCGATCTAAGCAGGCCTCCACAAGGTGTCACTGTATATACAGGGTAAAACACAAGCAAGACACATATACACACACACACGCACACACATGTTGGTTTTTGTGGTTTATGGGGACTCTCCATAGGCGTAATGGTTTTTATACTGAACAAACTGTGTGTGCTATTGCCCTACACCTAAACTTAGCCCTCACAGGAGACTTTGTGCATTTTTAGATTTTCAAAAAAACACCATTTAGTATGTTTTTTTAAGCCTTTTGAATTACGGGGACATAGGCAGTGTCCTCATAAACCACCTTCATATTGTAATACCTCTGTCATACCCATGTCATTATACAAATTTGTGTCCTCATAAACCACATAAACATGCACACACAGACACACACTCCACATACCCAACCACATTCTGCCCCCTTGAGGATAGGTGACAGAAACAGGACCAGTACATCAGAATTAGGACCATGTACCACATTAATCTAAAATCATACTTGCGTAACAAAATAAAATAATATAAAATAAACAAACTATGGCTTAAAATGTCAAACACTGACGATGGATTTCTGTTATGAACAATGGGCTTTTTTCACCATGTTACACCACAAGGAGGAAGCAAAGAGCTTTGAATCAAAACTTTGCGAACTTGTCCCCTACTTCACATCAACATTATTAGTCATGTTTGCTAAAGCAACCTTAACAATTACTATGATTCATAGTTTGAATGAACAATATGGGCTCCTGACCATCTAACAATGCACTAGCAACCACCACTCACACATTCTTGAAATAAAAATAAATAACTTTCTTGTTAATACACTGCAGCTGTGATGCCAGGTAACAGAGTAAAAAAACTTTTTTTTTTTAAAGAGATCCTCTGTTCTAGTTCTTTTATTAGCCTGAAGGAGGAAGACATTTGGCAGAAGAACATGAGCTCATTAATGATCGCTTTCCAATAAATTTGAGATTTTAAAGCTAGTTTTCTTGTTGACTTTCATTAATTTTGAGTACTTGCTCAATTGGTTTCCTCTGGCAGACAATACATTAACACAGAAGAAGAAACACATGCAAAATAAATCATTTTATGGGAGCAAAAAAAATGCATCATAGACATTGACACACACATCCCTCAAAAACCCTTGTCCTGCAGACTGTCCTATCTGTGACTTTCTAATAATCCTAGAGGCCTTGATTAGCTTGTCCAGATGTGTTTGATTAGGTATAACCCTCTAGGAAAATGGACCTTGAGGGCCAGAGTTGAGAAACCATGCACTAGGCTGATATATCTTTACAGTTTATCATACAAACCAGTGTCTTTTTGTGTTCAATGGGGAAAAGGTCAAGCTGAGCAGCATGGAAATGGATAGATAACAGAATCATCTTCAGAAAGTGTGGCTAAACCATACTGAACAAATTTATATATAGATTAAGTTTCGATCACCTAAAATCTGGGTGGGGGGGGGGGGCTCAGCAGCAGTCCAATTTTTTCAGTCCAGAAAAATTACCAGCTCTGTCATGGACATAGTATATAATCACTATGGTTACCATGGGGGGTGGGGGTGGGGGGGGGGGAGGGGGGAAGCGTACAAATAATGATTGCTAACGGCTGCCATAAGTACTATCACTCCACAGTATAAACAGAGTATGTGCGATCACGAATCTTGAAAGTGAAAGTGAAACTAATAAGCGATCCTGCATTCAAAAGCAGTTTCAATACCAGGCATAATAGCGGCTCCCTGATGCCCGCAATTTATATACAGTATAATATACATTTATATACAGGGGGAATTACGATTTTGAAATTGTGGTGGTTTCTGCTAGTGCTCTGAGGAATCATTTTCAGAGTCTTGGGGTTTTGATGCCAGAATTTAGATTTTATGATCAGAGACAATAAAACCGAGAGACGCTGCAGTGAATCTCCCGACTGTCTGTTCATTCATGCTTAAATACACGTTCTGCCCCTAAGGCGTGTTCTATACATTTCCTATACCGTTATTGTTGTTAGGAAACAGTCTCCATCTGTCTATACATTTATATCCATCTGTCTCCATGTCTATACATATACAGACAATAGGCCCCAATTTATGTTACGTTAAAGGAAGAGACCCTATCATGTCAAAACAGGATGTGCAGCTTTACCTTACACCATACGTCTGCACATTCCATTCTTCTGCAGGCCTCTACACATGCATGCAGATACAATTTTATAATAGTAGCATAACTTGATACATAAATGGCTATTTTCACATTGATTACACTTGATTCATTTGTATTTTGATTAATAAAACTCTTCGACAAAATCTCCGCATCCACATGTAGGGCTACTTACACAACCATGGCAATGACAATTGCTGAAACAAGCTAAGATGACACACAAGCATATTCAAGCAAAAGCCAACATGGATAAGTTGTGTGAAACAAAGCAAAATCAACGTTTCTCACCTATCAAGAAGAAACAACACAACCTTGGCGTCCGATTCGAGCCCTTCCCGTTCCTTCAGTTCTCTCCACCGCTGGAAATTTGCTTTGATATTTATGCGGGTCTAACCTCTTGCCTGATCGTAACCCTTCTTTTTAATGTTTTGTTTCTCTGATATTTTCCTCTTTTTTTATCTGCCATCTCTCTAGTACACCCCAAAAACCAAATCAAGACTTCATAACAGGGGATAACAGAACCACTTTACAGCTGGTCACAAAATGTGTAGTCTGATGTTTGAATATTCCTTCCTGCAAACTCATTAAAACCTACTCTAACAACTAAATCTAATACACTACTGGAAGAATTGAACTGAGCAAAAAAGGCAGAAATGAAATCCCTGTCAACATGCAAAATAAAACAAACAATCTTTAACATTGTCAAATTGCAAAAAAATCGCAAGTTGGCGCATTCGATTAATGGGATGTGTGTATCCTTGTGTGTGAAAAATATCCTGACTTTCTTTTTGACCAGGGACACAAGATTGATGACCATGGATGAGTTCTGCCATGAGGCTCGTCCTGGTCTAATGGAACGTCAAGGATTCTTTCAAGGTTAACTCTGTGGAGGCAAGGTGTCCAGAGCCTGAGGTATCTGGCCAGACAGCCGAAAATGTAGAAGATGATCAGGAAATCATCAGAGAACTCACTAATCTCTTCACATTACAGCCCAGAGAGACAGCACAAAGATGCACACAGCACTTAATGCCTCTGGTCCCATTTTTTGTGTCAGATAAATGTGACAGCTATGGGATTTCACCATAATAACTTCTCTAAGGACCCTGATATCTGTGCCACTTTTCAGAGCGTCCACAAACCTGCCCACAGAACAGACGACTGCTCTATGATTAGGAAGATATACTGTTTTATAATAAATGAAAGCATTAAGCAAGGCCATACGTTTTAGAAATGTTACCATTGTCAAGGAATGTGTGTTAAACAGAAACTCCCTTAATCCTGGTAAAATCACTGTAGCACAACCCCAAATGTCTTATTTGTTTTATAAAATTACAACAACTGTAATATGTTAAAGACACCAGCTGTAAATATTAATTAATATGGTAGCAATACAAATAATAAGAATTTTGCCAAGTAATATATTTCATTATCCTAGAACCTTTCATGTGTCGAGTTAGGGTTTCAGCACACCTATCAACAGAGAAGTCATGCACCGCTTTGACCTCCACATGAAAAGCACCGCAGATAGTGTTGTCATGGAAAGGTGATTTTACAAGCTTGCTAGGTAGCAAGAAAGAGGGAATTGCACACAGTAAACAGTGACAACTGTGAAAGAAAATGAAAAAGGTAGCATGCATTTGAGCTTAGAACAAGTCACAAGAAACAAGTCCTGGAAACTGGAAAAAAAAAAGAAAAAAGTCTGAAATGTTCACAAAACTTGTGACTGTTTGGGATGCTTAGTTAAACCTAGAACTAGTTTAAGCTATGCTCACTCTCTCTTCTATTAGTACTAGGCCACAGGCCCCAGCAATTATACAAGTGTACCAATGAAACCCTACAGATCCATTGCAGACTGCTGTTGCATTGGAACATCCTAAGCCTTTGATCTGATTTATTGTTTACATTTTTTTTTCTTTATAAATTTGTTTGATGCACCATTCTATAAATCTTTAGGTATGTCTGGGGTGTTGTATGAAATATTTAAAATTACACAAACAAATAAAATATCAGTACAATTAACTATAACTGTACCAGTTCAGAGTTCTGACACTGCCACAACATCATATGAGCCAGACGCCAAATCATAAGGCCATTTTTTTTTTTGATTTTTGTTGTTGTTGTTTCCTCAAACTTAATTTTCCATAAAAGTGGCCTGCTGTATTCGTCCCATAAAATGATGATATCAGATGTAAATTTATTGAAGCATGCCATGGTTCTAAATGGTATCCAGAAAAAGCATATCCAGAAAAAGTATAGTATCCAGAAAAGCATATCCAGAAAAAGTATAGTAATGTCATTAGTAATGTCATAGCCTACCTGGTAATGACATTACTGGTAAGTGGTACTTTGTAGAACGTGTCTTTACATAGAGAAATTGCTTTAATCAGTGGCAAAAACAATACAGGCTTGATGATCTGTAATCCACTTCCTCTAGTTATTCTCTGTTGTATCCCGCTACCCTTGAGGTAAGAACCAATCCAAACCATTCAAATCGTAACACTTAGCTCCCACACTGGCAAAAACAGAAGACTGGTGCTCATATATTGAAGGGATAGTTCAGGCAAAAAAATAATAATAATAATATGAAACGTAAAATTCTGTTATTTACTGTGATAGTTTTTAATCATGGTACAAACAGTATTTTGAAAAATATTTTTTTTCATACAATAATAGTCAGTGGTCACCAAAACATTTTGGCTTACCAACATTCCTCAGAATATCATGCTGCTGACTTGTTGCCTCGCTGTCTTATCAGGCAATGACTTTGCAGGCAGCACTTGCACAAGGAGACCTCATGAAACTGATTTCTGACAGACATCTAAGGCAGTGTAATGGTTTAATGATCTACAACAAAATAGAGTGAGCTTTAACTGTAATAATTATAATAGTAGACTATTTTATCACTAGAAATAACATAAAATGTGGAAAAAGTCAAACATATGCATTTACGCATACTGAGAACCGCTAACCGCAACCTTCAGATGCCATGTTTATTTTTTTGGCTCAGCTGTCACAGAATGGAACGCACAGGATTGTGGGAATTCAAAGGCAGAAATCGATAAGATGAAGACACCTCAGGAGACAGGAGGTGAAGCTAACATTGGATTCGGATATGCCTTGATGCCTTCCTAACTTGAAATGCATCCTCCAAAGCAGTGGCATAGCCAGAATTTAAATTTGAAGGGGGGGCATCTTAAAATGAGGGGGCCACTTTATATTACATGTAGGCTATAATGTCAATATTAAATGTGAGCAATTTCAAGTGTTTGTGAGGCATGTGGAAGCTGAATAGCAGGGCACTTATTCTGCATGACAGTTAAAGCCTGGTTATACTCGCGTCCGCACGAGCACGCGGCTCAAGTTACTGCCAGAGGAGTACTCGGACTGATTTAACTTTATTTTTAATATTATTTTTTCAGTATATTTATTGTGATTAACCTCCCCTCCCATTCTTGGTCACCGTATGATGACATTAAATCTTTGCATGCAATCACGGATAATATAACTCCATTAAGAAGCAATGAGAAATCTGGGCCGGACATGTAAATGAGGGGGCCTAGGCCCCCCCAGGCCCCCTCGTGGCTATGCCACTGGTCCAAAGGCAGCATTTTCAGCTTTTGGACACAGCCCTCGACTCCACACTTACTAAGTCTCTGGCTCCAAATGTTGTCATCAATGAGTAAGATGACATGTTTGGGACATTTTGGCTTCATTTTTACACGGTGGGAAGAAATATAGATGTGTTGTCCATCTTTTACAGTCTGGTTAAGCAGAAGAAAGAATGCATATACGTTAGGATGAGTTAAAAATTACAGAATTGAATTTTTGTATGCTCTATGTCTTTAAATTATGGAGAGATTTTAGAAAGTTTTGCCTCTAAAACAATTCAATGTCTTATTGTACTTTTTATGGTGTTTGGTCACTTTTGGTTTACTCCCATTATGTAGGTCTATGATATAGGTACAGTATGTCTTTTCTGCACAGCAAACTGCAATGCATCGTGCAATTTAAGCTACAGTACATCTTCTGTGTTATTGCACCAGATGGGCTAGCCTTCCTTAAACCACTTTTGGTACTGTACCAACCACTGCATAATGGAACACCCAACAAGACTTGGAGTTTTGGAGATGCTCTGACCTAATTGTCCAGCCATCACTTTTCAGATCTAGTCAAAGTCACTCAGATCTTATCACTTGCCCATTATTCTTGCTTCCAACACATTCAATTTAATAACTGACTGTTCACTTGCTGCCTAATAAAGGCTATCCTAACCCTTGACAGGTGCCATTGTAATAATTTAATCAATGTTATTCAGTACTTTCAATGTTGCGGCTGATCATTGCGTCAATAATCTCAAGAGCCCTTTGTGTCATTTGAAGAAGGACCTGCAATTAAAAGAGAAAAAAAAAAGCCACGAGGAAGAAGGGAAGAGACTGTATGAGAGAATGTGTACCTGAGCTACTCACATCCCACTTCTCATAAACGCTGTTGTCAGCCAGCGACACAGGGACAATTAATCTCTGCACTGAAAAAAACACAAATGCGCAAACACAAAAGCCATCGAGATGACAAGACAAGGCAGTTCAGTATTCCATTCAAGTTATTGAATGGAATGAATGGCTATTTGTGTACTTCATTGCCATCAAGTACACAAATAGCAGTGATAAACTTGTTCAGACTGAACAGTAACAGATTGCCACTGTGGGATTTTGTTCATATGTCCGTAATTGAGATTTTCAATTTGGTAAGATGAGCTGTAACACAAATTAGTTTGTTATCAGAATGGAAACTAGTACCCAGAGACAGAGGAAAACAAAGCACAGATTGAGATGAGGCCTTCGATACAAGGGGAAAAATGTATATATATATATATATATATATATATATATATATATATATATATATAGGTAAAATCATGGTAACCAACTCAAGACCATGTGTGGATATTTTTGATTAATTTCTAAAAAGTCATTGTAAATTTTTATTGAAGGTCTGTATTAGGAATAACATCTACTAGAAATGTTTCGCCAACCAAATGCATGAACATAAATATCAAATGTCATATATAATGGCATATTTTCCATGCAGTCAAGGAAGGCATGCAAATTTCACACCAAATTAAATTTGATAGCGACTGTTTCCTGAAAACCCCATTCTTTGAACACAACAAAGGTAAAGCACTCTATCAGTGCAGATATAATTATTCACTAGATATTTATTACCATGGTGTTTGTTTGAACGTATCAACTTGTTTTTCCAGTGCCCCGTCTATTTCACCTTCTCTTGGTTCTTTTCATAAAATCTACAGTACCGGCAGAGCACAGCGAAGACATCTAATAAGCAGGAAATCCTCTTGTCTCTCTCCACGAGTAGAGACGGCACATGGGAGAGAGGGGAAAATGCATACCAAATCAGAAATCATTATTTTTGCCCTTCAGAAGTGCAAAACAAAGGGCGACAGGTTAGCTGGCGGAAAGTAGATAGAATTTCACCGCCGTCATTTGTGTGTAGGCATGACAGAGAGAGACAAATGGAGAAAGAGAAAAAAATGCCTGTTCAAGCTGTGCTCATAAACCTGCACATACCAAAAAGGAGATAAACTGAAGAAATAGCTTCTCCTGTGTGTGTGTGTGTGTGTGTGTGTGTGTGTGTGTGTGTGTGTGTGTGTATCACTTTATGCATGGTAAAATAAAGGTCAGCTTAAAGTTAACATATACCAGATGATAAAGCGCAGCAATTTTGACAATGACCTTGTATTTCACAGCGCAAGTGGATGATAAAGTGGTCGTGTTCATAAAGCTGTTGTATAACATGCCATTTTGTTTGAGGAAAATGCACTGATTTGTGAATCCATGCAGTCACTAGCTATTATTGATTTTAATAGAGGCCATTAGAAAGCTAATAATTTTCTTAGTGGGTTTGCGTGACCCTTTTACCTCGCTGCGGTCAGTGGAAGGAGCATAGAGCTGCAGAAGCAACACATTTGATTGAGATGGAGGCAAATGTTGAAGGTCACCAAGCTGGTGTCCAGACCTCAACCTAGAAACTGGCTGTATCTTTGATAGATGGATGCAGAGACGGGTGTTCATTTCAGGTAAACCCTGTATCTGCTTATCTGGGCAAGGTCAATTAACGTGCTAGCAATAATTTTCAGGGATTTTCAGCTTTTCTGCGTTTTTCCAGAAACTATTTAACTATTTAACCTAATATTTGTGTGTGGTATGTATTTCTGTTTTATGGAGTGGTGCATGAATGAATGATTGAATCTGAAAACATCGAAATAAGGTCACATTTTTGTACTCGCAACTACATTATCCTGATGTCAATGTTTTATTTATTTATTTATTTTTTTTAATGAGTGCTTGATTAAATGCCTGAAATACAGTGGCTTGCAAAAGTATTCGGCCCCCTTGAACTTTTCCACATTTTGTCACATTACAGCCACAAACATGAATCAATTTTATTGGAATTCCACGTGAAAGACCAATACAAAGTGGTGTACACGTGAGAAGTGGAACGAAAATCATACATGATTCCAAACATTTTTAACAAATAAATAACTGAAAAGTGGGGTGTGCGTAATTATTCAGCCCCCTTTGGTCTGAGTGCAGTCAGTTGCCCATAGACATTGCCTGATGAGTGCTAATGACTAAATAGAGTGCACCTGTGTGTAATCTAATGTCAGTAGAAATACAGCTGCTCTGTGACGGCCTCAGAGGTTGTCTAAGAGAATATTGGGAGCAACAACACCATGAAGTCCAAAGAACACACCAGACAGGTCAGGGATAAAGTTATTGAGAAATTTAAAGCAGGCTTAGGCTACAAAAAGATTTCCAAAGCCTTGAACATCCCACGGAGCACTGTTCAAGCGATCATTCAGAAATGGAAGGAGTATGGCACAACTGTAAACCTACCAAGACAAGGCCGTCCGCCTAAACTCACAGGCCGAACAAGGAGAGCACTGATCAGAAATGCAGCCAAGAGGCCCATGGTGACTCTGGACGAGCTGCAGAGATCTACAGCTCAGGTGGGGGAATCTGTCCATAGGACAACTATTAGTCGTGCACTGCACAAAGTTGGCCTTTATGGAAGAGTGGCAAGAAGAAAGCCATTGTTAACAGAAAACCATAAGAAGTCCCGTTTGCAGTTTGCCACAAGCCATGTGGGGGACACAGCAAACATGTGGAAGAAGGTGCTCTGGTCAGATGAGACCAAAATGGTACTTTTTGGCCAAAATGCAAAACTAACACTGCACATCACTCTGAACACACCATCCCCACTGTCAAATATGGTGGTGGCAGCATCATGCTCTGGGGGTGCTTCTCTTCAGCAGGGACAGGGAAGCTGGTCAGAGTTGATGGGAAGATGGATGGAGCCAAATACAGGGCAATCTTGGAAGAAAACCTCTTGGAGTCTGCAAAAGACTTGAGACTGGGGCGGAGGTTCACCTTCCAGCAGGACAACGACCCTAAACATAAAGCCAGGGCAACAATGGAATGGTTTAAAACAAAACATATCCATGTGTTAGAATGGCCCAGTCAAAGTCCAGATCTAAATCCAATCGAGAATCTGTGGCAAGATCTGAAAACTGCTGTTCACAAACGCTGTCCATCTAATCTGACTGAGCTGGAGCTGTTTTGCAAAGAAGAATGGGCAAGGAGTTCAGTCTCTAGATGTGCAAAGCTGGTAGAGACATACTCTAAAAGACTGGCAGCTGTAATTGCAGCAAAAGGTGGTTCTACAAAGTATTGACTCAGGGGGCTGAATAATTACGCACACCCCACTTTTCAGTTATTTATTTGTAAAAAATGTTTGGAATCATGTATGATTTTCGTTCCACTTCTCACGTGTACACCACTTTGTATTGGTCTTTCACGTGGAATTCCAATAAAATTGATTCATGTTTGTGGCTGTAATGTGACAAAATGTGGAAAAGTTCAAGGGGGCCGAATACTTTTGCAAGCCACTGTAAGTTCTGTGATCAACACAGGCTCAAGATATTTTCACGTTTTGATCCATGTCATAAAACACATCACTGATACCACCTTGCGACAAGCATTTACTTATATTGAAAAGGCTTAATAAAACAGGAATACTGAGGTTGTTGGGGACATGCTTTGTTGTATTTATAATAGCACCCGTGCAAACTCTTACTGAAACATTTTGGGAAAATATATTTTAAATAAAGCCTGAAAGAGTTGTCTGAAGTGTAATAGTGGTGATGTTGAAGTCACGAAGTCTGCTGATTGTATTTAGGCATCGAAATGCATAAAAGTTGTGTTCAATAAAATAAATGTGTAAGTATCAGAAACTTGGTCACAGAGCTTATTTTCTGCATTGGTCCAAACGTAAAAAATTGTATGTATATATATATATATATATATTTATATATATATATATATATATATATATGCCCTCCATTGCCACGATTCATGAATTCACTGCTCTCTTCATGCCTCGTGTGTGTTGTTGTGTATGTGTGAGCTGACGTCACCGCTCATCAGCGTGCCAGCTGATCTCATTCCCCGCACCAGCTGCTGCCAATCTAGCCTCCTATAAAGTCTCACCGCATTCTCTCCTGTTTGTCAGATCGTTGGTTGATGTCGTCTGAGTGTGTCCCACGTCTTCGTCTGCTGCCTGGTTCCTGGTCCTTGTCTTGTCATCGTGGTTCGTCTCACCTGGATTTACACCTTCACGGGATTATTCACGTCACATCATCGGCACGCTGTCCGTCTGGTTCCTGTGTCACCTGCCCGCCCGAGAGACTGTTCCTCTGTGTGTGTGTTCCCTCTTTATCTGACTATTAAAGTGTCATTGCTCGCATCCGTGCTTCCTGGATTTATTATTTGAACTTGTGACAGAACGATCTGACCAACTATGGAAGCAGCGAGCAATTCCTCGTCCACACTGGCCAGTGTGGCGCAGATGGATTCACAAGAGAGGAACATGCAGGAGTCGGGTCGGGCTATTTCAGCGTTGGTGACGCAGGTGTCCGAGCTCACCCAGCAACTACAACATCTGCGAGGTCCCACTGTGCCACCCACGCCGCCCGTTCCCCTCGTATCACCTGTTAACGCCTCCCCGTCAGAGCCCCGCCTACCCACTCCCGAGTTGTATGGAGGTGAGCCTAATTTTTGTAGGGCATTTTTGACCCGCTGCTCCATGCACTTCACCTTGCAACCGAGAACTTTCGCCGACGAACGGAGCAGGGTGGCTTTCGTACTCACCCTACTGACAAGGAGAGCGGCACTTTGGGGGACAGCGGTGTGGGAGAACCAAGATCCCTGCTGTGCCTCGTTCCAGACACTCTCCGCCGAGATGAAGACGGTCTTTGACCGCGCTGTCGCAGGAAGGGAGGCAGCGCGTGTCTTGGCGGACCTCAGACAGGAGGAAAGGTCGGTGGCCGACTACTCTATTGAGTTCCGAACCTTGGCGGCAGAGTGTCAGTGGAACGAGGAGGCGCAGTGGGATATATTCCTGCATGGGTTGGCTGACCGCGTCCAGCGGGATATTTACACACTGGATCTGCCGACCACCCTCAATGGCCTGATCGAGCTGGCCATTCGGTTGGATGCCCGTATCTCCAGAGTGGGAGGCCGGCCGGAATCCACTCGAGTTCATGCTACCACTCAGGATTTACGGGCCAGCGGCAGGGACGTGGTCAGCCCCGTCTACGATCACGAGCCCATGCAGGTAGGGCGGCTTTCCCGGGAGGAGAAGGAGAGGCGGAGATCCCAGGGCCTTTGTCTTTACTGAGGACATTTCGCCTACAACTGCCCGGTAAAAGGGCCAGCCCGGCAGTAAGTTTGAGGCTACTGTCGGGTGGGATTTCCGCTGAAAAGACCTCATCAACATCCACACTCCTCCCGGTAAAACTACGATGGTCAGCCCACACTCACCACTGTCGCGCACTGCTGGATTCTGGGGCTGAAGGTAATTTCATGGACTACACTTTTGCACGTAGGACTCAAGTTCCCCTTCTCCCCCTCAATCATACCATCGCAGTCCACGCCCTCAATGGCCAAGCCCTTCCCACCATTTCATTCACCACTGGACCCGTCACACTCATTGTATCTGGCAATCACACGGAAACCATGTCTTTCTACGTCCTGGACTCCCGCCTCGCACCCATTGTTCTAGGTCACCCTTGGCTCACCGAACACAATCCCAAGATAGATTGGCAGCAAGAATCAGTCTCTGAGTGGAGCAGCAAATGTTACGAGTCCTGTCTTGTGTCTGCTTGTCCGTCTGTTCCTGTTTCTGTTTTTCAGGAGAGGGCAGTGGATTGGTCAAGCGTGCCCACGGAGTATCACGACCTGAAGGAGGTGTTCAGTAAGTCTCGTGCTGCTTCTCTCCCTCCACATCGTCCCTATGACTGTGCTATAGAGTTACTACCAGGTACGTCTCCGCCTAAGGGCAAGTTATATTCACTTTCTGTTCCAGAGAGAGAGGCTATGGAGAAATATATTTCTGATTCTCTAGCAGCAGGGTTCATCCGCCCCTCCTCTTCTCCAGCGGGGACGGGGTTCTTTTTTGTGGGAAAGAAGGACGGATCCCTGCGACCTTGTATTGATTACCGGAGACTGAACAACATCACGGTAAAGAATACTTATCCTTTGCCGTTAATGTCTTCAGCCTTCGAGAGATTGCAGGGAGCGTCTATTTTCACGAAATTGGATTTACGTAATGCTTATCATTTGGTCCGCATTAGGAAGGGGGATGAGTGGAAGACTGCTTTTAACACCCCTAGGGGGCACTTTGAATACTTGGTCATGCCCTTCGAGGCTGCGTTTGCCAAACTGAAGGGCCGCTTTGTTTCAGCCCCCATCTTAGTCACCCCTGATCCATCACGTCAGTTCGTGGTGGAGGTCGATGCGTCAGAGGTGGGGGTAGGTGCAGTGCTATCCCAGCGTTCTCCCGCGGACGATAGGATGCATCCCTGCGCGTTTTTGTCTCACCGTTTGTCCCCTGCCGAGAGTAATTATGACATTGGTAACCGAGAGTTGTTGGCAGTCAAGTTAGCATTGGAGGAATAGCGTCACTGGTTAGAAGGGTCGGGGGTACCTTTTATCGTATGGACCGATCATAAGAATCTTGAATACATCAGAACTGCTAAAAGATTGAACTCCAGGCAGGCTCGGTGGGCACTTTTTTTCGGACGTTTTGACTTTACTCTCTCGTACCACCCGGGTTCCAAGAACATCAAACCCGATTCCTTGTCACGTATTTTTGACCGTTCCGATCGCCCGTTTACTCCCGAGTGCATTTTTCCGGAGACGCTTATCATCTCCACACTCACATGGGAGGTCGAATCGAAGGTCAAGACGGCCTTACAAGGGGTAACGCCTCCGGTCGGTTGCCCACCGAACCGGTTATTTGTGCCAGAGGGATTACGGTCCGAGGTCATTCAGTGGGGTCATTGTTCCAATGTGGCTTGTCATCCAGGAGTCAGTCGCACTACATCTTTAGTCAAGCAACGATTTTGGTGGCCACTCATGGCTCGCGATGTTCACAGTTTTGTTTTGGCTTGCTCTGTTTGTGCCACTGGTAAGACTTCCAATAGACCCCCAGCTGGGCTCCTTCAACCACTGCCGGTCCCTTCGAGACCCTGGTCCCATATCGCTCTAGATTTTGTCACCGCCCTCCCACCCTCTCAGGGTAACACGGTAGTTTTGACCGTGGTGGACCGATTCTCGAAGGCGGCCCACTTTATTCCCTTGCCCAAATTACCCTCAGCCAAGGAGACAGCGTTAACAGTCGTTGACCACGTCTTTCGGTTACATGGCCTCCCGACGGACGTGGTCTCCGACAGAGGACCCCAATTTGTGTCCAAATTTTAGCGAGAGTTTTGTAAATTACTGGGTGCTACTGTTAGTCTGTCCTCAGGGTTTCATCCCCAGAGCAATGGTCAAACTGAGAGAGCCAACCAGGATTTGGAGAGAACGTTGCGATGTCTGGTCTCCAAGAATCCTTCCTCATGGAGCCAACAACTGTCAATGGTGGAGTACGCCCACAATTCGTTACCAGTATCATCCACGGGCCTATCTCCGTTTGAATGTAGTATAGGTTACCAGCCACCAATTTTTCCTAGTCTGGAATCCCAAGTCGCGGTTCCCTCCGCTCACGCTTTTGTCCAGAGGTGTCATCGCACTTGGACTAGAGCCCGCGAGACTCTACTCCACGTGGGAGCGCGCACCAAGGCCAAGGCCGATCGCCACCGGTCTAGACCTCCCGCATACGTCGTCGGTTCCAAAGTGTGGCTTTCTACCAAGGACATTCCTCTCCGCTCCGTCTCTAATAAACTTGCTCCTAAATTCATTGGCCCGTTCGCTGTCACCAAGATCATTAGTCCGGTGGCAGTCCGTCTCAATCTTCCTCCAGTGTACAGGAGAATTCATCCCGTTTTCCATGTATCCAAAATTAAACCCGTGTTTTATGCACGCATTAATCCGCCAACCCCGGTTCCCCCACCGCCGCGACTCGTAGAAGGGGAACCTGCTTATTCGGTCAATCGTATTCTGGACTCTAGGCGGAGGGGACGCGGATTCCAGTACTTGGTGGACTGGGAAGGTTACGGTCCGGAGGAGAGAAGTTGGGTACCTGCTAGAGACATTCTGGATCACTCCCTTATCGATGATTACAATCGACAGGTAAGGGAGTCTAGGAACGCCAGGAGGCGTTCCTAGGAGGGAGGGTACTGTCACGATTCATGAATTCACTGCTCTCTTCATGCCTCGTGTGTGTTGTTGTGTATGTGTGAGCTGACGTCACCGCTCATCAGCGCGCCAGCTGATCTCATTCCCCGCACCAGCTGCTGCCAATCTATCCTCCTATAAAGTCTCACCGCATTCTCTCCTGTTTGTCAGATCGTTGGTTGATGTCGTCTGAGTGTGTCCCGCGTCTTTGTCTGCTGCCTGGTTCCTGGTCCTTGTCTTGTCATCGTGGTTCGTCTCACCTGGATTTACACCTTCACGGGATTATTCACGTCACATCATCGGCACGCTGTCCGTCTGGTTCCTGTGTCACCTGCCCGCCCGAGAGACTGTTCCTCTGTGTGTGTGTTCCCTCTTTATCTGACTATTAAAGTGTCATTGCTCGCATCCGTGCTTCCTGGATTTATTATTTGAACTTGTGACATCCATAAGCCCATAAGGCTTTTTGCATTCATCATAGAAAAGCAACAAAATAATTTAATATGTTAATGTTAATATGCCATGTTTAATTTTACTCAGCGTTTTCAAAACACTATATCAATTACACACCTAAACACACACACACACACACACATAAACAAAGCCTGAAACTAGAAGGCAATAATTTATCATTACCAGCCTTCAGTATGATGGAATACATTCTTGAAGGTGGCAAACATTATTTTCCCTTAAACTCTTGTGATTTCTGTAACTCATTCTTTGCTGTGGCAAAACTCTCCACAGGATCAGGGAAGCAAATCTTACTGTTCCTCACAGCACTAACAGGAGTGACCCCCGTGAAGGCTGAAGTCTTCTCAAGACTTTCTTTACTAACCTTCTGCGCTACTGGAAATTAAAAAATAAAAATTGCTCAAGCAACACAAGCCCACATCTATAAATTAGAGTGTGGAAAACATAATTTATCACCTGCCTACGGATAGCCCTTTTCAGCTGACTCTATGAAATAACAGTGCACATAAACAGCCAGCATAAAAGGGCTACGGCCGCACCCGAGAGAGTGCATTACACCATGAATCAGTTTATTAACGTCTGCCGGTGGCACAATACCTTTTGCGGTGAATTTATTCATTCGTAAAGATCTGTTTACTACGTTTATCTACACTCTGGTGCCAGACCACTAAAATGTAACAAACAACCCAAAGATAAAGATATGGCATGAGGAGTTTATAAAGAAATGACATTAGGGGGAGACATTAGCTTTGTTCCAAAGCACAGTGAGCTATAATATGCCTATAATATAGGTGGATACATTCTAAGACAGAAATTTAAACATTGTGAAACCTCATAAATGAGATGTTCATGTGTATCACACAAATAGTGCTCTTTGCCTGTTGTGTATAAGATGCTTACAGTTGATTCCAATAAAGTTTGATGTTAGCATATTGCTAAGCTTGTGATACAATATAGGTCACAATAACCTTTTTTTTTTTTTTTTGATGAAATCATGATTTTAGAATTTCGGAATCTGAGTTTACCTTCCTGTCGTGAGTGCACAACAAGCCCTCCAATACTGTCTAGTTCAGGGACATTCAAACTCAGTCTGGGAGTTCCACTGTTCTGCAAAATTAGCTCCAACCCCAATTAAATACTAATCTAGGCATACTAGAAACTTCCAAGCAAGTATATTGAGGCAAGTTAGAGTTAAACTCTGCAGGACCTTGGCCCTCCAAGACCGACTCTAAACACCCTTGGTGTAATAATTGACAGATTACATATACATCACACATACAGTATTTCTGGCATAGTTTAGGACCATGTAAGACAGTACTAATGCAACATTCATGTTATGTCTAATTTTACAACTTGTAAAAAGTTATATATATCCAGCATCTCTCACATTACCACTGTGACCTCATGTGAAAACACCAAAATGGCATAACCTTGTGAAAAATACATGTTAGCATACTTTTAAAAACTCAATTAAAGTATTTTTGACAGAAATTACTTAGGCCTGCATTTATATATATATATATATATATGTGTATGTATATATATATATGTATGTATATATCTATATTTGTGAACTGAATGTTTTTGTGTTTGTTTGGCAGTTAGTTGAATATGTGTGTGTGTGTGTGTGTGTGTGAGTGTGTGTGTTTGGTGTGTGCAAATAAATGAAAATTCAATGAAAGTTAAATTAAAGAATACATTATGAAAGAAAATATGAAGAGTACAGATGAAAAATGCCTCTAAGTCCTGTTTAAAATTCCTCTAAAATGATAATTTTTCTCAGGCTCTTGTGTTTATGTTCAGTAATTTCACATTAACAGCAATGAGATAACCTATTCATTGCCTTTAATGTGAAATTACTGAAACTGCATAGGAGCCTGATAAAAATGCTCATATTAGAAGAAAATTTCAAATAGAATTTATAGTATTTTGCATCTGAACTCTTCATATAGAGATTAATTATTGTACACACACAAAAAAAAAAAGGATTATTGCTGCTTTTACTCACAGTTCTTAATCATTTTGTCACATCTATCTATCTATCTATCTATCTATCTATCTATCTATCTATCTATCTATCTATCTATCTATCTATCTATCTTATTTTTTTTTTCTACACACATGGATCTATTTTGGCATCATGAATAATGCCATAGAAACAATTAACAATTTCTGAGTGTGAGAATGTAAACTTACAGTAGAATGAAAGTTTTCTGGCAATTATGATAATGCAAGCCAACGTAAAGGCTGAACTATTCTAGCTGTTGTTTAAATGTATCCCACCATTGGCATCTGTTGTCTTTTGAGGCATTGCTACAATAAAACCGATTTGAGTTCCTGAGCTCCTGCACCGAGCAGCTGAGCTCAAACCTTGATCTCCCTCTGAGCATGTGACACACAGGGCTTTGCTCATATTTTATGCCTTCTAAATAAACTCAACAGATGTCTCCCTTCAAGGTAGGTGCTTGATAACTAACTCTGTCGGTTTCTCTTTAATGTTGTCATTCATCGTAGAGAAATGAAAGGGGTTGGCTGACTGTTTGAAATATCAAAGGAAAAATACTGGCTAACTAATCATTCCATCAGTTTGTTTTTATGAGATTTGATCAGTGGAGCTCAGAGATAAACAAACTCTATGGAGAAAAATAATTCTGCTCAGTTTGAAGCTCTGCGTACAAGCAAGCAGGGGTTTTAAGTAATATTTGACATGAATCATATAGTAATGCCCTCAAATTTTTGCTTACAACACTAGTGTAGAATTGTGGGTAACTCTTTACAATAAGGTTCATTAGTTAACAACATTAGTAAACATGAACTAAGAATGATCAATACTTCTACAGTATTTATTAATCGTTATGTTAATTTCAGCATTTACCAATGCATTATTAAAATCATAATTTGTGTATGTTAACATTAATGCACAGTGAACTAACATGAATAAACAATGAACAAATCTATTTTCATTAACTAACATTAGCATAGATTAATAAATAGTGTAATAAATGCATTGTTCATTGTTATTTTGAGTTACATCCTCGTCTGCGTGTTCTTGTGTCCTCCTCGTGTGTGCACCGTGACAGTACTACAATACTGAGGTGCAGATAATTGCCACTGTTTGCAAGAAGTTGTATAAATAGCAGAAAATAATGCTATTTTAACACAGTGTAAATAAAATCCATAGCTATTTGCACTTGGTGTAAATAGCATCAATCACTAAGAAAATATGCTATTGCACTTAATGTAAATAGAATCTAATTGCTATTTACACTTAGTGCAAATAGCCGCTGCATTATAATTAAACCATTGGTTGAATGAGCATCTCATTCTTATATTTTCATGTTATCGGTTTGCACCGATATAGACCTTCCTGCTTTTTATTTATTTAATTTTTTATTTTTTTCTGGACATTGTACGTTGTCATACAAATTCATATAAAATAATCACATTGTAACATACACCATTTATCTTTCTTTCTTTCTTTCTTTCTTTAATATAGCATTTTAATGTACATTTTCAATATTATTTAGCTTTTTATGTTTTATGTAGCTTTACTTATTGCAGAAATTATTGTTCAATTTTTCAGTTTTTTATATTCATAAAAATGCATCACAAGAAACATTTAAGGTCTTTTGAAGTTGGCATTTAGTAAGCAAACTAAAAAAAATAATAATTTGAAAATTCACACACACAATGAATTTGTATATATTTCCTGTTAACTGATGTCGAGATTAAAAGATAGATAGATAGATAGATAGATAGATAGATAGATAGATAGATAGATAGATAGATAGATGATAGATAGATAGATAGATAGATAGATAGATAGATAGATAGATAGATAGATAGATAGATAGATAGATAGATAGATAGATAGATAGATAGAGAACATAAATTTCATGTACTGGGCTTGCTCTATAATTCATTTCTGCCAAAAAAAAAAAAAAATGCTGTTCAAATGCTTCAGTCTGAGCTGGAAGTTGATGTCTCTGAATCAGTCTTGAAGGGTCGGAGCACAGCAGGGGTCTCATAATTGTGGGTAGGAAAAAAATGTCATCTGTCTCTTCAGAATCGTTGCTGTACCTGCCAACCGAATCCCTTCTTGAGCTTCATCAACAGAACAGCTCCAGGCACACAGAAATGACTGCAGATTTATTAAAGGCTAATTCAACTGCACACTGAAAAAACACGGTGCTCTCATAGTAGCATTCCAGCAATCAAATATTGGCTCTTTCAGAGAATCTGTCAGATTATTTTAAACAGACATTTCTCTGAATTGGCGCTTTCAAGGTCTTGGTGATTTATTTATGACACTCTTACTATTTTATTTTTTAATCGATTTTTGACTGTCCATCATGTGATAAACCACTTCTTCATCCTTCTTCACACCCAATGAATATTTATTTGCCAGATGCATTTATTTGAAGCAGCAGTATAGTATCAGATTTTTATTTTTATATATGTATTTATTAAATAGGAATCAGACTAATAACTTTGTTATTGCTAGCGTAATACTCAATTAAGCTACAAGAACAAGAAATCTGTTCCAAATCTAGTTAACTGCTTTGCTGCCTACACAGGCAGCTACCTTCTAAGACAGCATCCTAACTAAAATGAAATCTCGTAAGTGAGTGATTTAAAACACTCTACACAGCAACACAAACAACACAATACTGTAATGAACATTTTATACATACATTTATGTTGAATTCATCTTTGTCTTCATTACAAAACAAAGTATACATGGGCTTATAGGGATAGTTCACCCAAAAAAAGAAAATTACCCTATGATTTACAAGCCATCCTAGGTGTATTTGACTTTCTTCTTGCAAACAAACACAATCAAAGTTATATATATAAAAAAATGTCCTGGCTCTTCCAAGCTTTATAATGGCAGTGAATGGGGTTCAGGATTTTGACGTCTAGTAGTTAGGTGCATCCATCATCCATCATAAAAAGTATCCCCGGGGGCTTAATAAATGACTTCTAAATCTTTGTGCTTGTGTAAGAAATATATCCTTATTTAAACTTTATAAATTGTAATCTCTAGCTGCTAACTGTCGGATGATTATGTCACTGATTGAATTCGTCTGAAAGAAGAAAGTCAAATGTCCTTAAGAAAGCTTGAGGGTGAGTAAATTATGGGGTATTTTTTATTTTTGGGTGAACTAACCCTTTAAGAGATCGGAAAGCAAAACTGGATCAATTAGCTATGAGCAACAAGCAATAAAGTCACTCCCGTCTTGCTCCAAAATAAAGCAGTTCACAGTGAAAGTGAATTATAGACAGGGAATTGCCTCTCTTTGTGAACGTATATGAATTATTAATTGAAAAACTCTTAATTAAAAATTATGTTAATAAGGGCTGCTGCAGACATGTACTTGCCCTCTCAGACACCTGCACTTCTGCAAGTGACGTCACTTGCAATCTTTGGTTACACTTTATTTTAAGGTGCCCTTATTACAGTGTAATTATTAATTTACATTTATACAATTTCTTAATGCATTTCTGAATGTGCATTCATATCTGCTGGCCTGTATATAGTTTTCATCAACAATAAGATGAATATTGAATTTGCTCTTTATCACCCTAGTCCGTTATGCCACACTAAGCATTTAGCAGTATGGGATAAAAAGTAGAATTTTAATTTTTAGATTAACTATCCCTTTAGTTAATCCAAAGGAAACTTTAGTTTTGTTTGGCCAGAGGAAAACTGGCCCCCCAAAAGGTTTTTTTTCTCCATTCTGTCACCGATGAAGTTTTGGTTCCTTGCCGCTGTCGCCTCTGGCTTACTTAGTATCTGTGCAATCAAGTCGACGATATCGCTGGAAATTAAGCGTCCCCAACTATCTAAACTGAACTGAGCTGGATGATGACATCATTGAATTCAATAATGAAATGCCTTTCACTGAAAATTGGGTGCTTAATCTTGTCATTTTACTTTATTGACACTATTTTCCTATTTTGATATTGGAAAGTTGCTTTGACACAATCTGTATTGTTAAAAGTGCTATATAAATAAAGGTGACTTGACTTTAGTTGATTTTTTATTTTTTTGTCCCAACCTGTAAATGTGTTATAATTCATGATCATTTTTTATTATTATAATTTAGCAAAGAAGGTAATTGTGCTGAGACTCTTGCGAGAAGTAAATCAAATTAGTTTGAATTCGTCAAATCTAAACCTACGCTGAAACTCAGAGTTTGTTCAATTAACTTTGTGTAACTGAATTCTGAACCAAATCCGAGTCTGATCTGTGTTTGGGGGGATCAATGATGTCTTAAATCCACTCTGTCAAACAGTGCCATATTTTTATTTATTTTTTTGCTAGGAGGCATGCTTGTAGTAAAAACCAAATGAAAACCTAATAATAAAAATCCCTAAATATCCATGTAATAAAGCAGGAGAGACCATCTCAGAGGTTGGATAAAACAGTTTTCGGCAGTGCAACGGGAGTACAGTCCATCTGGTTCTCCCCAGAAGGCCGAAGCGGGTGCAGCTGATGAGAGCTCCATGCTGTGTCAGGTGCTTGGCCTGGCTGATTGCTTCTTGTATGTACGCCGCTGTGGGTGATTATGAAAATGCCTCACAGTAAGTCTGTCATGTGGCACATAAGTGTTTATCTGAGCCTCTGATTGCGGTGTAAGGACACGGTTTGGTTGTCAGGCCTGATTCCGATAGGGTCTTTGATTACCCATGTGGTAAATGGTGACCTGCTAGTTGGGTAACGATGGAACAATTTCAAAAGATACTTTATATTACTTTATAACATCTTGCAGAGTGGCCATGGAGATTACCATCATTCAATCTACCATGCAGAAATTGCAAGAAGGTGGCAATCTATAACAATTACTAAGAAACAAATGTAGGTTCAAGGAAAACCCTAATAGTAGCATGACAGACAGAAAATGGCAAAGAGACGATTTAATGAACCTTACAGTCAGCAGTTTCTGATGACAGATTTAGTGTTAGCGTTGAGTAAAATCAATAATGTCTGAATGTGATCACACATTGTTGATGATAACCATTTAATTCCTTATAAATTATTGCAAGATCCATATGTCAGTACTCCCTGGCTCATAAAGCTAGTGTAACAGTAGGCTATATGTGACATTTCTGAACAAGCTGCCAAACAAGTTAATTTTTCATGAGTGTTCTCTCAGAAAATGCCAGTTGGGTATTTGTTGAAGCCAAGACGCTAGTTGATGTGCTTCAAATAAATCAATATACAGTTGAAAGAGACTAGACTGTGACTCATGTCTGTGGATCTGTTAGCCTTGCAGGATCTTAAATTATGAAGATGCGCTTGTGATAGAAAACAACAGCTGAATTGGATCCAACAGGGCCAAGGCCAAGTTGTTCTCTTCTGTCTGGAAGAAAAAGATTCAGAGGTACTAAGTGAAAGCTAACATTAAGCTTCAACCAGCATGATTTTCCATTCTGGTTTAGACTGGTTTATACTGGTTTGGTAATGGTCACTAGCAAAACTAGATTAAGAGCTGGTTAATCTCGTAAGTGGAAATCAGGGATCAGCATTCAGATAATAACTTATGCTGACAACCAGGTTTCCCTTGTGAAAAGAAATAAGTGTGTTTAGAATTGAATGTGCATTTGTAGTGCACTTCAAATCCTAAAAGTCTATTTTAAAAACTGTAATTCAGATAATATAATATTAACCAAATAAAAAGGTAATGTAAGTATATATAAAGAAGGTACACGTTAATATCTTACATAATAATGTAAAATTAAAGTTTTCAATTAGTATGAACATCCAATATTTGTGAAGTCTGGACATTGATTCACAAGATATAGGCCATTTAGTCATTATCTGCCACATCCACAAATATGTTGGCCTACAATAAAACACACTAATGGAAATCACATAACTTTTGTCTATAGATGGTGTATAATCAATTATGTGCAAATCAGACAAACATTCTAGGATGAAAATGAAGAAACAGAGTATCTATTTACACTAAGTGCAAATAGCCTGCCTTGCACTTAGTGTAAATAACATCTATAGCTAAGTGTAAGTCTCTATCGCTATTTACACTTAGTGCAAATAGCCGCTACCAAAAACAAAAGTTCTAAGTATCTGGCAAATTTCACGATGGCTAGCCATTCAAATTTGTCATTACAAGCTTCTTACTTTTAATTGGCTGCTATCAGCCATGTTTGTTTGATTATGTGAGTTATATCTGAAGAATACGTTAGTATTTGCTCCAAAAACAACACATAGCCATTTGTAACATGATTGATCGTAAAGCATCAAAGTTGTAGCTGCCATACAATGTACAATGCCATAGAGATTCATTCAACATACAATTTCATGCAGTCTGGTAAACAAAGTTGGTGTGCACAAAGATGCTCTTGCAGTTTGTTATGTTGATGCAGTGATACTCCTCTATCTCTATTGTAAGGCATCGGTATGAGAAATGAAAGAGTATAGCCTACACAATAAATCTTCAAACATGTCAGAAGCAATTGTTTCAAAGCTCACCACAGCCTGCCAATTAAGCTTGCTTTTCATGCACCTGACAGTATTCTTATTACAGCCAGAAGCAAACAAATAAAATCCAAGCAAATGGGAAAAACATTTGTTATGTCTTGTTCCCTTTACAGAACAGATGAGCTCCATCATTGCTTTTTTTTAGTATTGTTTCTTCGCTTTCTTTTTCTCTGCATTAATCTCAATTCAGTGCTTCCTCCAGGGAATGGCTGTGATAGTGCTGTTTACCGGGGGTCTGTCTGATTAGTAATAATGGTTAACCGTTTTGGGGGTTTGGCAAAACATTAATCAATGGGGCGGCTGATTAAAAAATGTTTAGAATAAGGGTGGGGGGCACTGGGAGTCAGATTAGTGTGGAAAAATAAGAGAGGGGAGAGAATATAATTATAAAAACTAGGCATGTTGCCATGTGCACATTTAAGTTTATTTATTTTTTTGCTAAATAAAATGAACAAAAATAAAAATTGACCTCAATACATGGACTTCTTACATGAGCCATGAGCTCAAATTTTTCCAAAGAAAAATGCTGCAATTGAAATACTGGCAATGAAAACGATATTAAGTAGTCAGGGGTAATCTACGTCTACGAGACAAGGATGAAAGTGTTTGCATTAGGGTCTCTGTTCTGGGTTTATTATCCAGTGACTGTCTGCAGCCTTGACCAGTTGACTAGCATGGTGCAGGACAATTTAACAGTGTGAAAACATGTGCAAACATTCGTCATCCTCCTACACAGCACTGCACACACACAATATAGCACAGTAAACAAATGAAACACTGACACAAAGCACAAGACAGTCTCTTTCCTCCCATAATGCATTGCAGAGAGCATGCGCTAGGTATTCACTAGAGGCCTGATTAGGGTGATGCAGATGTATTGTTTGTGAAACATGTTTATTTGCCCAATTAGCACCCAAATAAGTGACAGATGTAATCTCTCAAATATCTCCCATAATTGAGAAAAGAAAAAAAAAAATGGAGAGAGTGTGAAACCCTTCCTCCTCTTCTTCCTGAAGCTCATAATGATAAAGTCTGTATGTGTTCTGTGCCTCATTAATGTGTGTCAGCCTTGACAGAAGGTAGGACATGCTGGAAACAGTAAGGCTGCTTCGCTTGCACTGCAAGAACATGTTTTTACTGCCTATGCTACAAAAAATAAAAAAACTATACACAACAACCTTGAATTGGCTGTTTACAACATGCTGTGCACAACAAAGAGTCTCTATAGAACACAGCTGATCACATATCTACTACTACTAATAATAAGGATTCCTAACATTAATAAAAATATGTTTGCCGTTGTAGTTATGACAAATGCCGACTGCCCTGGCTGGCATGGCCATATTTTCTGCAGACCACACAGGGCTTTGTGTTTATTTGAGCTTTTAACCCCAGGCTCAAGAACAGATGTAACCTCCTCATGGCTGCTGACACATGTCACATTCAGAGGGCTGTAGTTTGTTTGACTGTCACAACATGTTTCACCAATGCCCTGTGGAACATCTCACAGTCAAAATACAAGGTCCCTTCTCCCAAACAGGTTGAAGATTGGATCAAAGCTGGTTTCGTGCATGTATCTTTGAGGGCATACAAATACCTTTATGTCCTCTTCATGTGAATCCATGATGACCTCATGCAACTTTATACACAACCGTTCAAAATTTGAGACCAAGGTAGAATGTATTTGATAAAATACAGTAAAAATATTGTGAAATATTAAAACAATTACAAATAACTGTTTTATATTTTATATATTTTAAATTTATTCCTGTGATGCAAAGCTGAATTTTCAGCATCGTTACACTGTCTTGATAATTCTGAAATCATTCGAATATGCTAATTAGATGCACAATACACATTTCTTATTATTATCCATCTCAAAAACATTTGTGCTGCTTAATTTTTTTTTTTTTTACAATGATACAGATTTTTTTGTTTGTTGAATGTAAATTCAAATGAACAGCGATTATTTGAAATATAAATATTTTGTAACATTGTAAATGTCTTTACTGTCACTTTTGATCAATGAATCCTTGCTGAATAAATTTAGTAAATTCTTTATTAAAAAAAAACAAAGGTTTTTATTAACAAAAACCTTTTCACATACACTGAAAGTAACCAAAACACGCATAAACAAAAATTATTTTATTTTATTTGTTCAGTCTTTTTACTATTTCATCTAATTGTAATAACTTTGTCACCCCCCCCCCCCCCCCCCCCCCAATAATAAAGTAGTATGTTTTTTTTTTTTACAGCTGACTTCACAAATCCATCTTTCTTATTCAGCCCCTGTAAATTTGTCAGATTACAGAAGTAAAATGGGTTTTGAATGGCTTTTCATGTCGATGATGACTGTCTAAATACTTTTTTGGGGCACATAAATATATATTGACAGATATAGACAGACAGAAAAAGAGAGTGAGCGAAGGTGTGTATGTGAACCCAAACTTTACAAAACCTTAATAAATGTATTTATCTAACCTCTACTGAAGGTGACATGACATTAATCATTTTCTTTAGTCAGAACTTCCATTCCACCTTGAGAGCACCTCACCCGTTTTTATCAATATTAATGGTCCCCTCTCCTTACTTAGCCAAAGCTATTTCACACTTGGTTAGCTAGGCCATGAGAAGTGTCTCAGGGGCGGTATATTTAGCGAGCTTCCTAAATATTTTTCCGAGATCCCTAATCACGCCAGCAAACCTGCCATTTGAGCTAACACACTACCAAATTTCACGCAAGTCATTTATTTTCCCCGAATGGAGCAATTGCTCAGTTTATGCATGCTGTTAAGACCTTTAAGAAGTGCTTTGAGAATTCTAATTGGAAAGTGTTCAATAATGTACACGCTTCCTGCACCACTGTCACAGTCTGAGAGAACTGTCGACCAGTATTTCTCTGTCTGAAGATGAACAGCGTTGTTTATTTCAGAGGGAAGAATGGTGTCTATGGTTCTTACAGCCAAGTACCCACATATACCCACACACTTGTTTGTCAAGCTCTAAATGGATTTCACAAGGTCACTAGGCTAACTGGCTGACCTGTGTATACTATTTCACACTGAAATTCATTTGAAATTGGAGTTACCAAACAGTTTGCTATTTCAAAGGAAAACATGTTATGCTTAAGTCTTTTAATTTGTGATTAATTTGCTTAATTCATAGGAACTGATTGGCAGCCCTACATTCTCTTTATAATCAGAAATGAGAAACGTGGCTTTCCAGCATCCCATAATGTCTCGGTGGGACAATGTGTTTTCACTTCCTGTGCAGACGACCCTTAGTTGTCCTCAAACCCATGCATGCTGCCAGCAGCTATGCTTTCACAATTCTATTCCCATCTCTAAATGAACCGTTCAGACTCACTGCCTGTGTTCTGACCTTAAATTGCTGAATACAGCCAGGAAGGGCATATTTCTCTCTTCCACGCAGGGATGTATGGATTTCAGAACCAGCATTCATATGATCAGTGCACATCGGCTGAATCCAGAACAAATATTAATCATAAAATTTTACAAGACCTTTGAAACGACTGGCAGCCGTCAGAAACTAGGCTTATGCAAAATGAAAGTGGATTAGCGATTGTTTGGTTCTAATGATTCAGTTTATGAAGAGTAATGGTAGATGTCTGCCTACCAAATATAGAACGAATGATCGAACGAATGAGTCGAATCTCAACCAAACTCAAAACAATGCAGGAACTGATTCTGCTGTGACTTATTGTCATTGCCGGAGCTAAAGCAGGAACTAAACTGTAAGTTGCGAGGTATTAACTTTTTATTTATTGAGTTGTTGTATATTGCCACACAGTTGTGCTGCCTCCTTGCTATTCCAGTAACTTTTTCAAGCCGTTGTTGCTAGTCAGTGTTTTTATAAGGGGGAATTCAATCTACAACAGGTGAATCCAAATGGTGAACAAAAATTGTTTCAAAAACAAAATGTCTTTGTTGAACTCCTTAAATTTTAGCTAATGCTAACAGTATATTGTTTCGTTTAAGTAGTTTGTCTACTAACTGTCCTTAACATTTTTGTTACGAATTCTCTGCATATCTGTTTGACTATCTGTCAATAAGCAAATGGTCCTTTTTATGACTGAAAAGGGATTTGATGTTATTATCAGGCTTTTGTTTTCTGGCTTTTGTAGAGCACAGTATGGTACAATGACTTTTTGAGCCTTGAAGTTTACCCAGAAATAAAACTTCTCTCATCATTTAGCTACTTGCTGAGACATTTCTCAAATTATCTTATTTTTGTTTTCTGCAGAAAATAAGAGTTTTGGAACAAGTGAATGCTGACAGAAGAGTTCATTTTTGGGTCAACCACCCCTTTTCTAAATTTCTCCTATGACTTGAGTGCCCTTCAGATGACGATATATCCCGATTGGAATATATACCCTTATGTAAACAAGCACAAATCACTGCAGAAAAAAGCTGGCCATTTCCTATGAATAATTTTTGGAAAACAGTTTTCATAAGCTTAGAATAAAATATGTAAATCACTTTAACGTAAACAAAACAATAAATCACTCATTTGACGCTACAAATATTCATATTCCATCTCCTTTACTAAAGTGGTAGGCTACTGATATAACTTCTGAAACCCTTACGAATATGAATCATAGATTTATTATAGTATACGTGTAGCAAACATGTTTTTGGTGTATAGTTTACCATTTGTATAAACACTGTTTTACTAGAAATATCCTGGTTAAACTATGGTTTTCACTTCAACGTCAAATCTGTGCTGAGTGATGCTGGCAACGCCACTGCTTTTTCCAACAATCCTGGAATGTTGTCCTCAAAAACCTTAATCTCTTTTCACCTGAAGAGTCATGTACATCTTGGATAGCATGTGGGTGAGTAAATTATCCGTAAAGTTTTGTTCTGGAAGTGAACTAATCTTTTAAGATGTGTTTTGGTAGATCTGATCACGAGTGGACAATGCTACATGCATGTGTAAATGGGAACGGTTTTGAGCTTGTCCACTTTTGACCACTTCCAGAGGCAGTTGAAGGCCCTGTTTACACTTGATATTAAGATACGTTTTAGTCGATCACATCGCAAGATGACGAGGGAGACATAATAATAATAATAATAATGTGAGTTCCACAAAGTACAAACTGGATCCCACCAAAGCACTAGAATTTATTTAGCAGTATTTTGTTTTTAACACATTTGTAGAACCTTTTTATTATTTTTGTATTATTATTTACTTACTTGTTTACTTGTTTTTAAATGTATACAATCATGATTGTATTGGAGGCTTATTTCCACCATGAAATAAAAATATAAAAGGTCATTGTGAGAGGTAAACTATGAATGCAAGATGTAAATTCCAAATTCTGAGAGAGAGAAAACAAGTCTGAATTGTGAGAAATCATAATTTATGTGTAAAGGAATAAAAGTTTTACTGCCACTCGTGTTCATTTCTGCTGGAAACTGAAGTGAAATGTATGCATGTTTTTACAGTTCTTCAAAAATGTTGGTAGTTTGCGTTTCTCATAGGTGGTAAAAAAGTTAATTCAAAAAGAGATGTAGTATTCTAGTTGCAATGAGCGATATTATAGATTACACCACTTACGCTACAGATGTTTGATATAAAATATTACTGTTTTAGTGAGTCTCTATAGCTGGGGGTAAAATGGAAAGTGTGAAAATGCATGGTTTATCACTAGGGTGTTTTCTCCAGGGAGACAGTACATTGCGATAGCTAAACTCAGAATTCTGAGAAAAAGTCTGAATTGCAGATGTAAATTCCGAAATCTGAGAGAAAGAGAGAAAGATTCTGAATTGTGAGATAAAAATTCACAGTTACCTTTCGTATATTTTATATTTCATAGTGGAAATAAGATTTAAAAGGATTGTGTGAAGTTTGCTGCTTATAGGCCTAACACATCAGCTCCAACTCTGTGGATAAACCTATGGGTCTTTTCAGACTGCTCTGAGTCAGGCATCCAGGCCAGTGGAGCGTAAATGGTAAGGATTTGCCCTTAAACCAGCAGTGTTCCTAGACTGTCATCATGTCTTTAGGCAGTAGCAAAGCTCTTTCCAGTCACTGCACAATAGGATGATGGCATCTGCAATCTCTGTTTAAAAGGGTTGTTGTAGGTAAATGCATGAAAACATATGCTTGTATAAAACATCAGATAAGTCTTAGATTGCTATTTCTCTAAAGGATTCATAAAATAAATAAAAAATAAAGATGATGTCATTATTAGTTACTTAGTTACCATCATGTCTTTCTAAGCACTACGGAATACATGTTCAAGAAACTTTGCATAACACATTCTGATTTGCACTGCTTGTAGTGCAGAACTAGTGCACTTCGCCTTTTAAATTAATGATGTTATGCCAACCCTTAGTTATTTACCAATTTATCATAGATCCATGTGAGACTGAAGCTCAGAGGGTTTTTGCTAGAAAACATCTTTGACATAATTATTGTTTAAAGTTTAACAACAGCAGTCCTGTTCTGGCACCCCGGCACTGGGTGTTACAGAAGAATAAATATTCAGCTTCCTGCAGATGTTGTATTTTTATTAAAGGTCAGTGTGACTTGGAGTCATTTTACAGGCTGAAATAACATTAATGTTTTATTTTGCCTGTGTGACAACCCTGAGTCTTCTCCGGTTCCTATTGGGCAGAGTGTGGCAGTTCCCGATTGGTCTTTCTCATGTTAATTGATTTACTTATTTGATTTCTTTATTAACCCTAGACTAATATTTATCATTATTACTGATTGTTGCCTTATTAGTTTAATTCAATAAAATAATTTGCATTGACATCTTCTGTTGTCTGATCCCTCTTTTATATTGCGGCTTTAAAAAAACAAGCTGGTCATAACAGTATGCAAGGCATTTTAAATATGATCACAGAACATTTTGCTGCATAATAATATTACGTTGCTTGCGCATTTTGTGCTCATCCAAGATTTTAGAGGGGACAAATAAGCTTGTGTTTCACAGGACTTGAACCCAAGCACTTCTCATCGCAAGGACAATGATGTACCAGGTGAGCTGTTGAGCAAGTTTACTATGCCAGAAAAGCCATATATGTGGAGCTTGTTTTGTGATGCAAATGTGAAAATGTATTAATTTACAAATCATGCACCATGCTAAAAGTGTTTTGAGGTGATGAAAGGTATTCCACAAGAAAGTACATGAAAATAGATGTTTATCAATAATATGCTCCTATAATCATAATTTATGTTTAAAGGAATAAAAGTTGGTGGAGTTTTACTACCACACATGTTCATATCAGCTGGAAGCTGCAATGAATTGTATGCATAAGTAAGTTTTTAAAGTTCTTCAACAAATATAGATAGTTTGCGTTTCTCGTATTGGCGGTAAAAAAGTTAATTCAAAAAGAGATGTAAGTGTTCAAGTTTTCTATTTGCAATGAGCGATATTATAAATTGCACCACTTACGCTACAGATGTTTGATATAAAATATTACTGTTTTAGTGAGTCTCTATAGCTGGGGGTAAAATGGCAAGTGTGATATTGCATGACTTATTATCACTAGGGTGTTTTCTCCAGGGAGACAGTACATCCCCACAGGAAAAGAAACGACAACAAAATATGATATATCACTCATGTAATTAATTACTCATTGATCTGAATGTATATCAGAAATATGTTCATTTTTTGTTGATCATGTAAGACAAAATGCTGTTAACCCAGAAACTGTAAAATATAAAATAAATAATGTAATGTAAATTTACGTTAGACTAAAAAGGGGAATTTTGTCATAATTCCAAAATGTATAACTTATTCCAAACCATATTACCCACACACACACACATGCACAGAGACAGCCATGTTACTACTAAGGGTGAGACTTATTGGAAGCTACGTTTCTATCACTGAGAGAAAACATCAATTTCTTGCTCTTTTTATCCCCTGAAGAAAGAAGAAAACTCACCCCAAAGGTACCAAATCAAATCGTTTTTACTTTGCCACTCTTCATTATGAAGAGTCAACAAACCCTTATCAGCATTCGGCATTCTCCACCATTTCAGCGTAGATAATTGATTATGTTTGGGAGCCATGTGGTATTGGATGCGCATCTTGCTAACGGAAAGAGATACAGCGCTAAATTAAGTTTACCTTCCGCAGGCTCAACCAGACAGAGATGCAGTGACCCATGCTGCTGAGAAAATAATCAGAATGACAGTGCTGAATGAACAACGGACCCATTTTTCATGCTGTGGCAGCACAGCGGCTGTTTTGTCGGTGCAAGTTGCTTGCATGCATTCATTCACTGGCACGTAACACACACACACTCACTCACTCATTCAAGCACTCAGCCGAGCTGTGTTACACTTGAGCTGACCGCATTACATGTTGCTTGCTTTATTTAGCTGAAATTATCAAATTGAATGTTCAAATTCCCACTGTTTTCCGACAGCATCATGCAGTGAAGCACATATTTTCCATTGTAGGAGGTCTGGCTAGCGTTGATAAAGGCCCTGAGAGCATGTCGCACAAAGACTGCAGTGATTGTGTGAGCAACATTCCAAATAAGCAGCTGCGTTACGTTCAGCTTGCCTTGACTCATCTATCACACCTTAAGATTTATCTTAATTATGTGAGATGAAGTCTCTAGTCCACATCTGTTCTGTTTTTTTTTTTTTTTACACAACTCTTGCTACTTGAACAGTGGCAGTGACAGTCATTATTCGGATTAAGGTTTTTTTTTTTTTTTTTTTCAGCTATAAGATCACTTTTTGGCCCTGTGGACCTTTAGAATTTTTTTTTTTTAAATAGTTTATAACATTTGTCTACTTAGTAGTGTACTTCTAACAGTGCATATGCTTGCCTTTTTTGTGTAATTTTCACACCAACCCCCAGTTTCATAGACAAGGCTTATTTCAAATGAAAGAAACTTGCACTGAATGATCTTAATATATGTCAGATTCATTGTTTTGCCACAAGATGCACACCAGTAATGTTTTTATCTAAGGCATATTTATAAAAGCTACTTAAATTGAACTATGGCCAAATCCTGGCTTAACCTAAGCCCTGTCTCTGAAACCAGGCCCAAGTTTTGTAATATGTTTTGTAACATTTTACTTTTTTTTTTAAATGACTGACATCTTTAAGGCAGATTATATAATTAGATTTTATGTATTCTATATATTTAGAATTAAAAAATATTTTCACATATTTTGAATAATTTGACAAAATAGAAGTAGATTGTTCAAGTTTTAATTTCATTTGAAGCCAAATTTGCGTTTGAAAGTGAAGTACACTCACCTAAAGGATTATTAGGAACACCTGTTCAATTTCTCATTAATGCAATTATCTAATCATCCAATCACATGGCAGTTGCTTCAATGCATTTAGGGGTGTGGTCCTGGTAAAGACAATCTCCTGAACTCCAAACTGAATGTCAGAATGGGAAAGAAAGGTGATTTAAGCAATTTTGAGTGTGGCATGGTTGTTGGTGCCAGACGGGCCGGTCTGAGTATTTCACAATCTGCTCAGTTACTGGGATTTTCACGCACAACCATTTCTAGGGTTTACAAAGAATGGTGTGAAAAGGGAAAAACATCCAGTATGCGGCAGTCCTGTGGGCGAAAATGCCTTGTTGATGCTAGAGGTCAGAGGAGAATGGGCCGACTGATTCAAGCTGATAGAAGAGCAACTTTGACTGAAATAACCACTCGTTACAACCGAGGTATGCAGCAAAGCATTTGTGAAGCCACAACACGCACAACCTTGAGGCTGATGGGCTACAACAGCAGAAGACCCCACCGGGTACCACTCATCTCCACTACAAATAGGAAAAAGAGGCTACAATTTGCACGAGCTCACCAAAATTGGACGGTTGAAGACTGGAAAAATGTTGCCTGGTCTGATGAGTCTCGATTTCTGTTGAGACATTCAGATGGTAGAGTCAGAATTTGGCATAAACAGAATGAGAACATGGATCCATCATGCCTTGTTACCACTGTGCAGGCTGGTGGTGGTGGTGTAATGGTGTGGGGGATGTTTTCTTGGAACACTTTAGGCCCCTTAGTGCCAATTGGGCATCGTTTAAATGCCACGGCCTACCTGAGCATTGTTTCTGACCATGTCCATCCCTTTATGACCACCATGTACCCATCCTCTGATGGCTACTTCCAGCAGGATAATGCACCATGTCACAAAGCTTGAATCATTTCAAATTAGTTTCTTGAACATGACAATGAGTTCACTGTACTAAAATGGCCCCCACAGTCACCAGATCTCAACCCAATAGAGCATCTTTGGGATGTGGTGGAACGGGAGCTTCGTGCCCTGGATGTGCATCCCACAAATCTCCATCAACTGCAAGATGCTATCCTATCAATATGGGCCAACATTTCTAAAGAATGCTTTCAGCACCTTGTTGAATCAATGCCACGTAGAATTAAGGCAGTTCTGAAGGCGAAAGGGGGTCAAACACAGTATTAGTATGGTGTTCCTAATAATCCTTTAGGTGAGTGTATATCATGTTGAATGAAAACGGCAACATCAATTTATCTCTTTAGGATTGCCTGTTTTGAATAAAGCTCCCAAATGAGTTTCCCCCAATGCATGACATCAATTGTGGATTTAATTTAGGCTTTTATTCACATGTACAATAATCAATGCATCAAAACATCAGTTATGGCAAATGGAACCTCGGACGTCCTTGCTTGATGTGCAAGAAAGAACCAGTGAGGTTCATTCTTGTGTGTTACGCAGCGTGTTTGAGCTTCGAACCAATGAGGTTTCTTCTTGCGTGTCAAGCAAGTATGGTTAAGCTTCTGTTTACTGATCAATGTAAATATGTGAATAAAAACGTAAATTAAACCTGTTCATCACATATATGATCAGTTGGACAAAACCGCTCAATTCAAATTAATTAGTTTTATAATCTCTGTGAACTTTTTTCAAGCTCTTGAAGTGGTAGTTGCCTAGACTGTCAGTGGAGCGACATAAATCTCTCAGATTCCTTTAAAACCAAATAAATTTGTGTTCTGATTATGAACAAAAGTCTTAAGGGTTAGAACAATATGAGGGTGAATAAATGAGTAATTATGACACAATTTTAATTTTTGAGTGAACTATCCCTTTAATAAAATTAGATTAATGAATTAATAAAATCATTACATAAGACATTTATAAAGTAAAGCTAATTGAAAAGAAAACCATTCAAACATAAAGTCAGCCCCTGACATAAAAGTGGCCCAAAACATCCTTAAACTGACTGCAAGCACATGGGTTGCCGCCGAAATCATTCATATCTCAAAGACTCGCCTGTGTTCACTTTGACCCAGAAGGTTCAGTTGCAGTGACACATTCCCACTAGATCCACCAATTTATTTCCCAGAATGCTGTGGTTATTTATTTATTTGTCTTTAATGGTTTGACCCGTTGACACAAAATGTTTCATATGTTTTTATCACACTGGCCTTGTTCCTCCAACTGTGTTAGTGTCTCTAGACACTGACAGGCTTATTTTCTGGTTGTAATGTGGCTGTGGGATCCTTTTATCATGTTCAGATCACTATTCAGAGGCCAATGTGGAGAAACTCGTTTTGTCAGAGAGCACACATTGTGCTTTGTATAGAGGTCATAGGGTCAGATTCAATGGTTTAGACAACCTGAATAGGCCATAGCCAGTTTGTGGTAATTTCTTGCCATTTTATAGTTGAAAAATGGACTTTGACAAAAACATACTTCAGACAGCTTAATATTAAATGAGGAGACTTTCACAGTAAGACTTGCACGCACTGTAAACGGATTAATTGGTTGTTATTTTTGACCCTGTTTTTGGGAGTCTCGTTTTGTAAGTCCTCTCACAGATTTACCATTTGATCAAATACTAGACCTTTAAACCTGGTCCAGATTGCTACAGGTACCAACATATAGGTGAGAAAACACACCAGCTGTGTGCCGTCTGGTTGAACATAGGCTCCTTCCAATGGTCTGACGGTAACAAACTTTTCCCGGTGGGTGACAGAATTACCCTCAAATGTTAGTGCCATTAAATCAGATGTGTTAGTCATGTAGTTAGTTATAGGGCTTTAATAAACTGATAATCAAGATTCTCTTTAAACCTTTTGTTCTGCCAAGACAGTAGATGACTGAAAAAAAAGAACATAAGACACTCATGCTAATTCCTTCTATAGCACCCATTGCCACAATGCTGAGAATAGATGTTTGTAGTCAGATATATTTCGGAATGCAACGGTGCACCAAGAAATTAAGCTTGTGCAGCTAGAAAAGTCTACTTACTGTATGTTTTGTATGTTTCAGGCCTAAGGCTTAGCCTGTTACAGTTTGTGGTTAGTTCGGATGAAATCTGAATGAGTTCAGGCAAAATTGTTCGATGAATGAATGAATGAGGCATTTATATAGCACTTTATTGTGTATTGCTGTTCACCCAAAGCGCTTTACAATCTTTTGGCGGGGTCTCTCCTCAACCACCACCAGTGTGCAGCATCCACCTGGATAATGTGAAATGTAGAACTCTTTACAGATGTTGTACAGTTAGAGGATATGTCATTTACTTTTAACTAAAGTCTTAAACTCAGGGCAAATTAAGTAAACAAGTTATTTTAGTGCAAAATGTGTTTTTGTTGTGTGTGTGTGTGTGTGTTTTGTGTTGACTGTCTGTGCTGTTTGTGTAACGAATTCCCCCTTGATTATCAGATCATTGTTGTAGTACTCAAGTCCAGACTTGGTCTTAAGTCAAAACAGGGACTAGAAGAGCATAATGTCAGTATGCTTTTCATTGGGGTGGATGAAGCCTGGGTTTGTGACATTGTCACTCAAATTTCTGCAGCTGTCTGGAGATATAATTATACAATGCGGATCATATGCGCGAGTCGGGACAGACTGTAAAATCTATGCACAATGTTGTAGTACTCGAGACCAGAGTTAGATTCCTAACGAGCCCGAGATCATGAAAATATAGTCTTGGAATTGGACTTGAGACTGATTTCTGTCTTGTACAATCTCGAGTACTACAACATTAGCTGTGTTTACATGGGCACCTTTTGAAATCATTCAGATTGATGAATACGAACATAGTGTTTATATGAACGCTAAATTAAGTGTGTTGTGCATATTTATATGTCACAAGCTTCCAATCGGATTAGAGTGCAGCGTTTCCATCGTAGCCATCCTCCTACTTCTTTTATTTGTTTCAAAAAGCAGACTTAATATTAATTTTGGTTCCTAATTAGGAGACAGCGAGCACAAGAAGCTTTTTGACGATGAGTGGAAAGAGAATTTTAGAATGACACGACAGTCATCTTTGACACTTATTGTGTGATTCAACAACAACAGCTCATTCCGTACATCACACATCATTACAACATTTCTACGTCATTGCATGTGTGCATAATTCTCCAGTTTAGATTTTCAGTCCGATCAAGTGTTTATATGTACTGTTGAATGGATTAGAAAAGGTATCGCCCCCCACTTGCTTAGGGCCAGCACATGACCAGCTAAGAACCAATTTAAACCAACTCATTACCAGCTAAAGACCTGCTAAAACCAGCAGCCATACTTCAAAACATATCTAACCAGCATATGCTGTTTTAACAGGGCAGTCAGTTTTGGTCAATTAATTCTGACTGACATGGTTACATATTACTTTTTTATTCTGTCTGGGCAATTACAAATGGATTTTTAAGATCCATGTAAATGCAGCTACTATCACAAACCTTGTAAACCTCAAAATACTGCAGCTAGTTCTTCCTTGGAAGAGCTCATTTTAGCTTATAAACCATTTTTACTCTGCCAATTGGATTAGAGCTTGCTGTTTTGGAAAAGCTCTTGTCATTTTTGTGTGAAGTATGCATCAGACACTCTGCAAGCATGGTGCCTAAGGCTAGCGCTAACCAAATATACACTCAGTAACCACAACTGAGAAAGCAGCCACAAAACCCTTGAAAATCTAAATTACTTTGGGACAGGATCACAGTCTTGGACATAGTAAAATGACAAGAGTGAGCGTCTCTCTCTCGCTGTCTTTGCTTGCACCGAAGAGATAACGTTGTCATTGGGCAAGGAAGAGTATAATGAGATGAGGAGACTTTTCAGGGATGCAAATTCTCGCCAGAAGACACTTAGTAAATGAAGACCCGACAAGAAACAGTCACAACTGTTCAAATCAATTTTGTCAAACCCCTTATTTGTTTACCTCTCTTTCTGCATGAAACAATTTAACAAATGACCACCCAAATGAAAGTGAATTCTGTAGTACTGAAAGTCCCACATTAACCCTCAGGGAGGAGCATAGAAGATCAGAAAAATCATCCAATTTCAAGGGCAGAGAGGCAGATCAAAAACAAGTAGAGCAGCAAACGTCCCTGTGTGGAGTTGGCCTTGAGCGGAGTGTGGGGCAGCGGAGCACTGCTGGAATGACAGCTTCTTCCACCCCGAGAGATGGGATGCTTTTCCCCACACCTGAGGCTTGTTCCGCAGCCAAGCTCATTCACGGGGACCAGATGGAGCGCATGGATAAATTAATAGTTGGGGAAAGGGAGGGTTTGTCAGAGACCGTGTAAAAATCTGCCATGGTATATTTGGACCTAGTGGACCTAATATGACTATAAGCAAAGATCAGTGTTTAAAAGCAAACATTTAGTGACTTATATGACGGGATTCTACTTAACCCTTTGATGCACAAGCTATGCAAACCCCTTCTAATGCACAACATGGGTCTAACATGACCCGTTTAATTTCCTATTTCAAGCTTGGCTGGGCTTTTTTTTTTTAATCTTTTGAAATCAGTTTATTTCAACATTCAATATTCACTGATCTATGAAGTTCATGAATATTAAAAAAAAAAAATAATAATAATTTTTTTTTTTTTTTTTTGTGGCCACAAATTTATCTTATTTTTTTATTAAGTTTTGTGTTTCTACATCAAGTTTACACACATGAAAAAATTAAAACAAAAGAATAAAGACATTTTATTAAAGTTAGCAGTCATTTAGACCAACTAGTTTTAACTGTTGAACTATGTTTATTTGTCACTTTGGCACACAATACTGTAACGGTGGCGGCCCCCAAATTGTTGTTATTTTGAGATAGTTAAATAATTTTTTTTTTTTTTCGGGCGCCATACAAGACAAAATTGGTCAAGTCAAAATATGTATATATTTTAGTTTTTTTTTTTAGTTCCCAGATAAACGGAAGGAGGAGCACAAATAAAACCACCGATACACAATGTGCCAGTCACACAATACCACAAACAAAAAACTTAGGTTTAAATAACACACTTACAAAAATAGAGCTTGATTTTTCGTCAAAGAATGTTATTTAGAAGAAAACAACAAAAATTACGATATACAATTTTCCAGCATTTATACAAGTTGGGGAAAAAGAGGAAATAGAGGAGAAAAGAAAAAAAAAAACAATAAATGGAAATGAGTAAATAACAATATTGCTCTTTGTTCAGTTCAGTCTTTCAGTTCATTCAATTCAAAAACACTCGGTCAAAAAGGAACAATAAACAAAACACAGAGTCTTTGAATTTAAATAAAAATGTTAACTCAGAATAAAAAAAAAAAGTCTCCGTTCATACAAGGTCACACACACACACAAAAAATAAACCAGCATTAAGCCCACTGGATGAGTGCATGAATGTGTGTGCGTCGGTTGAACTTGAATTCGTGTATGTGTGTAGCGTCGGTGGCATGAATCAGTCTGCATTAGGGACGGCCAGCCAGCTGCTGAATAAACAACGCCATGGAAAAACAAGAGTTAGGGAATTTGCCACAATACATACACATATCAATGATAACCAATAACACTGAAATTTAACTGTCTATAGCGCAACTGTAGGTAATATGACCAAATAAAACTTTACAAAATAAAAATGCATGGGTATACAGTGCCATCTCAAATTTCCATCTCAGTGCTTTCATGCCTCACAAATGACCACTACAGCACTATTTGTGCCCCTTGCACACAGGCCTGCTGACTTTTCTGTCTTGGTAGGTAGGCAGAACCTGCACCACTTAATATTGTATATAATAATGTATTATTATATACCACTTTTATATAATAATGTATTATTTTGACTTTTATTTTGTTGACCTAGCTAACATTAGCTAGCTGGAATAGAGCATGCCAACAACAAGATAGCTAATAGTATTGGCCATGTTTCTCTGTCTCACTTGTAATGGATTTCAAGGTCAAGGTAACCTTAGCCTAACAGTCAAATTTTCTGTGGTGATTAAAACAAACAAACAAAAAAAATGTGTGAAACATACTATATATACATGAATAGTTTTGTCCTTTAATTTAGACCTCTAAAAGTGAATGTCTACATATTGGCAATACATATTTAGTATTGTTCTTATTTTATATAATGTCTGAACATATATGATGTGTTTAAGAGAAGTTTGTACAATATTTGCCTGCATATTTAATGCATATTTTCTGTAAATTTATTTAACAAATTAATTTGCTTTTCATTATGGGCTTTCACACCAGGTAGTTCTAGACACCAGGGCCATCCAGTAAGAGCTAAATTTTTCACTAGGGCAGTTTTCCTAGTTGCATTCGCACCACCAGTAATATGTATGAAGTGATGTAAGTGAGGACGTGATCTATAAATGTTTTCCATGTTCGCGGAGTAAGAATAGGTAAACTGTGTTTACATGGCTTTTTAAAAATAAGTGCCAAAGTTTCGTATGGCATGTGTCAATGTACATTTACGTAACTGGTAGTTCATATTGTGCTGGGTTAAACCCTAATCTGAAGTTGGAACTAATTTCGTCCCCCAAAAGGTTTTCCTATAACTAAAATTATTCCTAAATCTTGCAGTGTGAACACGTCAAAAAGTGGGTACTTCTGCCAATAGTAATAGTTATATGAAAACATTATTCCGCTGAAAAAGCTCTGATTTACATAATGTTGTCCACTTTGTGTGGTGCGCTTGGAATAGAACTTTCACTAGCATTTACAGTAATTTTACATTTCTGTTTGTTCACATGTCATGTGTATGTTCTTTGTACCTATTATAGCACTTACAATAACTGGGTAATAACTACTAACGCTGAACCTATCCCTAAACCTATTGTATCCCATGTAGTTACCTTATTCTACTGTGCTCCCTTAAGCGCACTGTAAATACATTTACTGTAAAATAAAGTGTAACCAAACTTTCTTTAATCAGATTTATTCAGTTACTTGAATTATGTCGTAGTTACCTTTTTAACATGACTAGTTAAATGTTTAACAAAAAAAATTTAAAATATAAATATAACATACAATATCATAATAAAATTGGTCAAATGGCATGTGATTCTTTTTACACAACTGTCTGGAATTGTGGTGGTGTTCATGTGCACTCATTTCATTAATACAATCTTTCCAAAATGATTTGAGGGAAGCACTATGAAACTGTTTTTGCTCAGAATAAGATGCAATGTGAAACAGACTAATACTCTTCAGTGTAACTATACAAGACCAGTGTTAGGGAGCTTATCCAATGAGTGGTGATGTAGCATGACCAGCCTTATTGTCTGAGCAGATGAAGAGAGTTCTCTGTCTCGCACTCATAGGTTGAAAAATCTAATTCGTCACAGTGGATCAATTTATTCTGACAGTTCATATAAATTAGGTAATCTGTGTTATTTTTGACTATGCAAATGAATTGTGTACACACACACACACACACATATACATATACACATACATATATACACCCAGTGGGGAAGAAAAAAATACATTTTAACCCCTACTGATTTTGTACGTTTACCCACTGACAAAGAAATTATCAGTCTATAATTTTAATGATAGGTTTATTTGAACAGTGAGAGATAGAACAACAACAAAAACATCCAGAAAAACGCATCTCAAAAAAGTTATAAATTGATTTGCATTTTAATGAGTGAAATAAGTATTTGACCCCTTCGAAAAACATGACTTATTGCTTGGTGGCAAAAGCCTTGTTGGCAATCACAGAGGTCAGACGTTTCTTGTAGTTGGCCACCAGGTTTGCACACATCTCAGGAGGGATTTTGTCCCACTCCTCTTTGCAGATCCTCTCGAATTCATGAAGGTTTTGAGGCTGACATTTGGTCAATTCGAACCTTAAACTCCCTCCACAGATTTTCTATGGGATTAAGGTCTGGAGACTGACTAGGCCACTCCAGGACCTTAATGTGCTTCTTCTTGAGACACTCCTTTGTTTCCTTGGCCGTGTGTTTTGGGTCATTGTCATACTGGAATACCCATCCACAACCCATTTTCAATGCCCTGGCCCTGATGGTACATGGCCCCATCCATTGTCCCTTTGATGCGGTGCAGTTGTCCTGTCCCCTTAGCAGAGAAACACCCCAAAACATAATGTTTCCACCTCCATGTTTGACAGTGGGGTTGGTGTTCTTGGGGTGATAGGCAGAATTCCTCCTCCTCCAAACACGGCGAGTTGAGTTGATGCCAAAGAGCTCGATTTTAGTCTCACCTGACCACAACACTTTCACCCAGTTCTCCTCTGAATAATTAAGATGTTCATTGGCAAACTTCAGATGGACCTGTACATATGCTTTCTTGAGCAGGGGGACCTCGCTGGTGCTGCAGGATTTCAGTCCTTCACTGCATAGTGTGTTACCATAGTTACTTGATTACTATGGTCCCAGCTGCCTTGAGATCATTGACAAGATCCTCCCGTGTAGTTCTGGGCTAACATACAAAATCATCAGGGGATCAAATATTGTTTTTTTATGTTTTGTGTGTGTGTGTGTGTGTGTGTGTGTGTGTGTGTGTGTGTGTGTGTATATATATATATAGTTCAATTTGTTCTAAAACCTCCTTAAATAACTAATTGCTCTTACTACTTTTGCCCTATTGAAACAACTTGACTGTAGTTTAACTGTAGTTTGACCCTACATTCAAGTTACTATATGAATGGCAAGCTACAGTACCTTCCACACTACTACACAGTGCTGTTTCCAGAGAATGTAATGTTTAATTATTTATTTATTTTTATTTATTTATTTTTTGGGCCAAGACAGGCTTATTTTCCCGAGCCTTTTGTGAAAAGACTAAGATAACAGGATCGTCCAAAGGATATCTGAGAATCTTGAAGTAGCTCAGGACCTCCCTCCTCGAACCGTTTGGTCTTAATCCCCCGAAAAAACCCAGAATCAAATGAAGACTTTCAAACTGTCTGACATTTGCCCTGTCTTTGGTGGTCTGCTTGTGTGTGTTTATATGAAATAAAGTTTGTGTAGACTGCAGGGGGGATATACATTGCACTTAGCCCTCTGTTTCAATCCAGTGGGTTAGACAGAGCAGAATCTCTTTCTACATCATTTAAAATACAGCTTTCTCTAATAGTGCGTGTGTTGTTTTATGCATGTTTGTTCTCCACATGCTAATGAAGCACACCTACATCCATTAACCTCCAAGGAAAATCAAAACACATTGCTCCTCATGACAGCCGATATGACAGTGTATATACATGCTGAGATAAGCGTCTGGCCTGGTACCGTAGGTGTTCCATTTAAAAATACCCATAAAACACAAGGCAAGCTAATGGGCAGAAGGGGCGTAATGCACTCTGATGATATTAACCCTGGACAGTGAGAGAAAATTATGACTTTACAACACGCCCGCAGGTAATTATCATTTCATCAGATGGAACACTTTCATTCATCTCCATAATTAAAAAAAAAGACTCTCCAAATAATTAGTGATAACTTTGCATAATGATGGTGGCGATGTTTTGGGTGGGCATCTGCTGATATTTCTAATCAGACAATTAAATGGGAAAATTGCCAGATGATAACAAATAACAAACAGACTGTAATGAAAGATAATCAACAAAAGGAGGTTTTGCTGTCATGGCGTCTGCTTCACTGAGTTGCTGTTGATTATGCATTCACGTGTAGTGTATTGTAATATGCAAGCCAAAATGTTAGCAGTTTTCATTGTGGCTGGAGAATGTGTTCCTCTTCAGGAACTCGAGCTGTGTCAGGAGACGCTTTGGGGAACGCCTACAGCGTAACCGGCTCTGACTACCAATGAAATCTGTCCAACGGATGGGAGGGACGTCATGGGCGAGGTGACGTAATGACCAGCTGGTATAAAAGCACTTGCGGGCAGCGGCTGCGTCTGTCATTCAGCTAAGCGCTCTCTGTCTTGTAAGTCCTATTTACTGTTGTCTGTCTGTTTTGCAAATGTCTAAGAAGCTTTGTAAAACAAAGTTTGGGAGGAGTGAGGCGCAATACAGGCTGTGTGTGCCTCCGTGCAAACGTTATTTGTGTGCGAAGGATACACACATCTTGTGTGTGCTTTGCTTGGGAGTGAGGCACGCGGAGACAGCCCTCGAGGGGGATGACTGTCCGCACTGCGAGGGTTTTCCTCTGCGTGTGCTTCGCTCCTGAAAGGCCCTCTTTTCAGGAGAGGGTTCTTTCATTGCCGTTCCCCGCGGCGCGGATCCCGATGTCGCTGAGGCGGAGCAGAGACGGCGCTCGTGGGGTTCGCAACGGGATCTTGCAGAGGGATCAGAGACGAGCGAGTCTCTATCTCCATCCTCACCTGCTGGATCCCGTGACCGCTCCCCAAGTCCGGAAGCACGCCTGGCGGTTACTTCCCCTCGGTCAGCGGCCACAGCGCTTCTCTTGTCTTCCTCTGAGGAGGTTGACATGGGAGGCACCGAACACGTCGCAGCCCCTCTTTCACCCCAGTATTAGGAGCTTGTGGAGGTGATCACTCGTGCTGTTGCCAAGTTGAGAATCGACTGGCCGGCCGAGTGTTCGGTGGAACTGCGGAGAGGCAAGCTGGATGAGCGTTTCCTGCAGTTTCAGACCTCACCTCCACATCGGAGCCTGCCGTTTTTCCCCGACCTCCACATTGAGGTGTCAATTGTCATTGAGGCAGCGCTGGTGGGCAAGGGGTACGCGGCAGCAGGTCACTCTGGGTCATGTCTGCACACCATGGCGGTGTTGCAGGCATACCAAGCGGACCTGCTCAAGGAGTTGGATGAGGGCGAGGGAATTTCTGCGGAGAGCATTTGTGAGCTCCGCAGAACTGCTGATTTGTCTCTCCGCGCCACCAAGGAGACCGCCCGTGCCACTGGGCGGCCTATGGCAGCCCTGGTGGTGGCGGAGAGGCACCTGTGGTTGACCCTGTCGGATATTAAAGAACGCGACTGGGCCTTCCGGCCTGTTTGGTGACGCTGTTGACTCGGTTGTCAGCAGGCGCCGGGAGGCAGGCGGCGGCGTTCCAGCGGTTTCTCCCTCGCCGATCTCCGGCTCTCGGGGCTGCTGAGCGAGAGCAACCCCTTCTGCATGCTGGCTCCTCGCACAGGGAGGCGCAAAAGGAGAGCGTGGCCACCCGTGCGCCTCCTCGTAAGAGGGGTGGAAAGAAGAGTGCGCGACCGAGGACCTCTCAGCCTAATTAGGATCTGCGGACCATGCTTCAGGCGAGGAGGTCTTCGGCCAAGAAGCCCTGATGGTGGTGGACCAGGGCTTATGAGGGTAGCCCCTGCTGGGTTAGAGCGACGTTCACTGCAGCACACAGCGGTCGTCGCCCCCCAGCGCCCTCAGGAGATCGTTCTGCCAACCCTGCCACCTATGGTGCTTCAGGGCGCAGCGGTCTCCAGCGAGCACACATCTCAGTCTCTTCCACCCGATATCGTAGCGGAGCGGAGATGCTCGCCACCCCTTCGGGGGTCTCTAGAGCAGCTGGTTCGGTTGTTCCCTGCCGGTGCGCCGCTTCAGGGCCCGAACTAGCCGGTCTGATTACACCAGAGGCCAGTCTCGAGAAACTGGTTCCCTTAGTAGACTATTTTACAGCGTGGAAACTACTGCCAAATGTGTCTCGATGGGTCCTGCGCACTGTAGAAAGAGGCTAAAGAATCCAGTTCGGTTCTCGTCCGCCTCAGTTCAACGGGGTGATTTCCACGTTAGTGGGCCCCGAGCAGGCTCTGGTAATGGAACAGGAGGTACATACTCTCTTAAGGAAGGAGGCCATCGAGGTGGTTCCTCCTCACGAGAGAGAGTCCGGGTTCTACAGCCGGTACTTCATAGTTCCAAAAAAGGATGGAGGGTTGCGTCCCATTTTGGATCTGCGGTGTCTGAACCACTCAGTCAGCAGACTGAAGTTCAAGATGCTCACGCTCAGGCCGCATAACGCTAGCGACGGACGGACGCATCCCTCACCGGTTGGGGAGCGGTCATGAGTGGCCGCCCTGCCCACGGTCGGTGGAGAGGTCATCATCTCGCCTGGCACATCAACAGGCTCAAGATGCTGGCCGTGTTTCAGGCTCTGAAACACTTTCTCCCAGACCTGAGAGGTCACCATGTGTTAGTTCGCACCGACAACACATCGGTGGTCTCTTATATCAACCACCAAGGAGGTCTGCGGTCGCGCCCCCTGTACAGGTTGGCACACCAGATCCTTGCGTGGGCCCAGGGCAAACTCCTCTCACTGAGAGCGGTTTACATCCCTGGACATCTAAATATGGGAGCAGACACCCTGTCGAGGCAGGGGCTGTTATCCGGGGAATGGATGCTTCCTGGGACTTGGCTGTGGTGCTGAATGCTCTCTGTAGGCCTCCCTTCGAGCATATTGAGGAGATCTCAGATCGCCATCTCACCCTGAAGACCGTGTTTCTTCTGGCGATCACTTCTCTGAAGAGAGTTGGGGACTTGCAGGCCCTTTCTGTGGCCCCTACCCATTTGGACTTTGCGCCTGGCATGACCAAAGCCTTTCTATACCCTCGTGCAGGGTATGTCCCCAAGGTTCCTTCTGTCACACCACAGCCTGTCGTGCTGCAGGCCTTTAGTCCTCCTCCCTTTCGGGAGCCTGACCAGCTGAGGCTATCGCAGGTGTCCCTACCCAGGACATCTGCAACGCTGCGGGTTGGTCCACGCCTCTGACCTTTGTCAGATTTTATGGCCTGGACATGCGAGCCACTCCAGGTTCTTCCGTTCTCTTGCCCTAGCTGTACTCCATATGGATACACACAGGGCAGGGATTGGAAGTCTGGTGCCGTGGGTATCTCGTTCCCCAAAGCGTCTCCTGACGCAGCTCGAGTTCCTGAAGAGGAACGTCTTAGGTTACGTATGTAACCCCAGTTCCTCGAAGGAATGAGACGCTGCGTCGCGAGGCCACACTTCCGGCATCCCTGCCAGCGCTTGCTTCATTCTAGAAGCTGATGCCGGTTGCACCGCACATGCTTTTATACCAGCTGGTCATTACGTCACCTCGCCCGTGACGTCCCTCCCATCCGTAGGACAGATTGTATTGGTATTCAGAGCCGGTTACGCTGTAGGCGTTCCCCAAAGCGTCTCCTGATGCAGCGTCTTGTTTCTTCGAGGAACTGGGGTTACATACGTAACCTAAGACGTTAACCACTAGGAATCAGCTTCATTCAATTTATTCATATGAATTTGTTCATTCAATTTAGTAATTACAAGGTAAAGCCTATCATTTGTGTGTGAGTAGTTACATCAAAAAGAATTGCAAAAACTGTTTCGAAACCGATTTCCTGAACTCTGCCACACTGCACAAACAAACTGTTTTTATAGGGCCACAGTGCTAAAAGTTTTCAGGGAAACCTGCAAGAGACTAGTTGCATATTAAGCATAACAGCATTGGTTGTCGTGTGTCTTGATTGTGACAGAATGCATTTCAATGTTTGGGACTGAACGCATACAGCCTTGTAGTGTACTTCAAACCTTGATAGTATATTAAAAAGGGGGGGACCTCAAGATAACATTAAGTATACTTTATTGGCCTTTTATTTTTATAAAGAGAATATGCTTCCATTACTGTTTCATAACAAAGTGCACGTAAACTTTCAATCAAAACTTTTACATTAGAGTACATTTTAAATCATTATTTTAATAATATTTCACTATGCTTTAAAGAAGTACACTTATTTGTATGTATTGGCTAACATAAGTGCTATAATCGGGTCCCTAGTGCATCTACCAACCCAGAAAAAGTGAAAAGGCATCTAACAACCTAGTATTTTTTTTTTCCTTTCTCTGCAAGCTTGTAAAAAAACGAGCCACTCACTCCCCCGTGACATAGAAAAGGGATAGAAAATTATAATATTACAGTTCCTTAATCAGCACGTTTTCACCAACAGCATCGCCATTCTTTTTTCACGAGTGAGGTGTACCGGTTCTAACACCATGGCAAAAGTTTGAACAAAGCATGATAACTGTTCTGTCTTTGGCTGTACTGACAAGCTCAGAGCTCTATTTAGAGTCCCAGCCTCAGAGGAGGCCAGTGGATTTATTGATTTATTTACTGTATATTATGCTGCTGCCAAACAAATCTAATATAAACATGCAATTTCTTTCCCAGCTGTTTACCTTGTTTTTTGTAACTCATGTGTTTTTAACTTAAACATGTATGTATTTGACAGTTTAGGCACAAAAATACATGAAAGAGAACTTAGTTTAGTACTCACATGCCACTTTGTGCACATGCTTTGGATATCAGAAGTTTTACTGATATGGTTTAAAACGCATGATTTTACCACAACACACATGATAATCAAAGTCAAATAGATGTTATTTGGCAGAGTGTCTGAGGTACAAGATGTAAAGGCACAGCTCTATTCTGGAAAAGGGGGCATGGAGCAGGATCCGTGTTTTAATATCCCTCTGGTCATAAAGCTCTTTTTAATAGATGCCAAGGCTTTTTAAGTTGGGTAGAATCTGTGATCTCTGACTCAGTTTGTTTACTGGCTTCCACAGCAATACACAGATTATTTCGCCAGCTGGCAACCCGGGGTGTCAAAATACTATTGGGTAAATTGGCAGTGGGCAGAGACACACAGACCAAAATAAAAAACAGACATTCTGACAAGGAACGCACATTTCAGAGTAGAATACATGACTGTACATGTTCGGAGAAACATGTTAACTTAGAATGTTTCCTTATATCTGCAAATATGTTATGGTATTTTTATGCTTTAGTTCAGTAAAAAAGGTATATGTAGTACCGTTAAATTAAGGCTTTTTTCTGCTATTTATACTAATTGCAAATAGTGGCAATTATCTGCACCTCAGTATTGTAGTACATTATAAAACAGTACGCAATAATAACATAGTGTAAATTATAGTTTTAATTCAAATTATTAAATGGATGCCACCTTATTGGGACAATATGTAATGGGACGGATATGACGTGAGGATCCAAGTGCAAGCTTTTATTTATAAACAGTCAATAAACAGGCAGGGTCAAACAACGGCAAACAGGTATGGCAGGGGCCAGACACGGAGTAATCCTTAGGGCAGGCGTGGGTCTTAGATCAGTGAACGATATCCCGAGGGCTTGAGAAGAGGGGTAATCCGATAACCTGAGCAAAAAACCAAACTAGGTATACAAAGAGTCCGAAAAGGTGAGACAAGGGTTAATCCACAATACAAGGGCAGGAATCAGGAAATGAGACGATAAACAAAATAAACTAAACTTAAACTTGGAGAAGACAGATTGGCTCGGTAAGGGAGCTAACACTTGGAGAGTGCTAAACGCAGAACCAGACTCGGAGCTAAACATAAACACAGACCGGCTCGGCAGAGCTGCTAACACTAGGAGTATACTTGGCCGAGAGGAAGAGGAAGTCCATGGTTTAAGTAGGGTGTGTGATTGTGTGACAATTCTCAGGTGTGAGCGTGATTAGTGCAATCAGCTGTGTGTGTTGTCAGTGCAATGGATGATGGGAAATGCAGTCCAGGGTAATGTATAACAGTCTGTGTGGTGTGAGAGACAATGTGATGGAAGAGTGACCTCTGGCGAGCGAATGAAAGTCCATGGACCTGTTTCATGACACAATAAGCCCTCCCTACACCTACCCTAACCCTACCCGATACTTTAGTTTCAACTTTTTTATTATTTCCTTCATTTTTATTGAAAATAAATGCCTTTCCAAATTGCGATATGAGATTTGCAAAGGGAGAAAAAAAGTTTGATAAAAGGCGGATTCGAACTCGGGTTGATCTCGTCAAAAATCACATGCATAACCATCTACACAACTGAAAATGATGTTAAGCAAGCGTCTTTTTTTAGTGTTGACTATCCCAATCACACGTTGGTGGGCGGAGTTGGTGTAAATAGCCTTGGTGCCAACAAGCCGGGCCATTTGCACTTTTAAATAAATTTTTAAATTGCACTCCGTTAAATTAAAAAATAAAAAATATAAAAAATAAATAATTGTTTGAAATCTTTAGTCAAAAGCTGAATTTGCTTTCCCTCAGGAATGGTATTCCTTCTCTGATGTCAGTTTGACAGCTTGAGCAGAACATCCTTAACCCTACCTTCCAACCGTCAGGCCACTGGAGCTAGAGATGTCAAAGAGGTGTGCTAAAAATCAAGCTTTCTCTTTTTTTTTTTTTTTTTACTCTCATTCAATATTCTGTTAATATACAGTAGCATACTAAGGTATAGTTGGTCATGACTTCTGGTTCATGCAGACTTTAAGCCCTACTTAATTAGGTCAAATAAATCATTCTAAATGTCAGCTAATCGCATAAACCATTGTCATTTAATTTAAATTAACATGCAAACATGCAGGAGACCACACAGTTGATTTCAGTAATGCAGTTAGCATGTTTATAAGCTAGCATGTGATATAACAATAATAAGTACAAATACTTACGACATGTTTTGAGTGGAATAGCCATCCTTTTCTTGGTTTATCTCCCATCTTGTATTTAAATTTTTGCTGAGCTTAATGCATTCTCATTGCCTTATCTGATTAAGTTATATGCCATATTTTAATTTAGCCAAGCTTGGTATGCTGTGAAGCCATATTATTATTGCCTAACTTTTGGAACTGCCTTTGCATCGGAGGCAAACTTATGATGCCTTAAATGCTGTCTGATGACAGTTCACTGGGTTTTAGTATGGACTGTTTTTAACAGATGCCCCTGTTTGTCTTTTCCTTTTCTTACAGTTCCTCACCGCTACAGTCAGTTTCCTCTGCTGGCAGCCTCAGTGCTCAGACAGCAGCAACTCTGCGTTTGACCTTGAGGTTCATGACAAACGGCTGAGCTAGCATGGTGAAGGCAGTCTTGGCTTTTTCAGCTTCTCTTTCTACTCAAATACAGTATACAGTGTTAACTTGGAGATAGAGACTCGCTCTGAAAAAACACAAGCTCTTGGTCTTTTTTATGAATAATATTTGTGGAATCAAGTTGCATGTCAGAGGAGGTGAGAAGGTTAGGTTATTGAGTTGTATGCACTTTCCCCATTGTTTCCATTTAGGCAGCATGTTTGTAACTCAAAAAAGAGAGCATCTACCGCATTATTCCAAATGAAAGCTTCTTGCCCCAGTTCATAGCAAAATATTTGATAACGTCTTAGTGTCAGGAGAATTCATCAGGTGAACTCCCCGATTCTCATTTCTAATGCTCCCCAATCCTTCTAAGCCATGAGCTTGCAATTAGATTAAAATATTAAGAATATAAAAAGTCAAGTTAGATATTACTGTGAGACATGGCCAAACAAATTCCTTCCAGGACTTGGCTCATTTTCCCACTTCTAGAAAACATTTTAATATTGCATGTCCCCAGCTAGCTAGCATCACAATGATTGATGGTGCAAATAATGTCATGAGGCTCAAGGAAGTTAACTTTGAGACTGAAGTGAAATGCAGTCGCTCATGGAGAGAAATATACCTGCAGCATCCTTAGCAGTGCTGTTTATGTCACAGCGAAGCATGCAGTCCTTATCTTCTTGCTAATTGGTTATGTTTGACATGGATTTATTCTGCTCCCCTTATTTGATGGGATTAGTTCACTACCCTCCAGCGCATTTACACATTCTCAAACGGTCCCTCACATTTCTATACATTGCTGTTTTTATTTACCACAAGTGAGTCTGCTAGTTACTAAGTCGATATCTAGCATTGAATTTACACAGTTGTCTAAATAAGGCTGGACATTATGGTTGGACATTAATCAGAAGTCTAGGTGACAAATATTATTATTATTATTATTATTATTGTATTAATAGTTAAATGACTGAAAGTACCTTAGATATATTTTAACAACAAAAACAATACTACTACTACTAATAGTAATAATTCATAATGTTTTTCTTTTCTTTTTAACATGGAGTATTAGATTATAATGCTTATTGAGATTACGTTATTAGTAGTAGTAGTTTGCAGTAGTAGTTGTAGTAAAAGTGGTATGTTGCAATATAATTTGTGAAAGATAAAGGTCAAAAAAGAGTGTATTGGAAAAAAGGGTGGTTTTATTTTATTGATTGATTTATTGATTGATTGCAAGTTCACTCTTAGGTTTACTGAAAAAGGTCTAATTTCTTCTAAATGTGGATACGGAATAACTGTTTTCTACAGACAGCAGAATGTAGGCAAAGCATGCCTTTGGGTGTATTATCAGTGTGTCTTTTTGTTCTTTAATCCTTGAAATCTTGGCAGCACAAATATGATATGTTAAATGTTTATCATATCACAGTACAAACAGCAGTTGAGATATTTGTCAAAAAAACAATCACAATATTATTGTTTGTTCCAAGTCTTTCAGCCCATTCTCAACCCAGGAACCAAATCACAGAGCATTACAAGACCGTAGACATGTGTGTTAGAAATGTCAAGGCACTAACCAACCAGAACATGATGTATATTATAGCCTCATTCTCCCAGAATGCCCAAAGTCTGCTCTTCTGCTTTGGAGAGCAAACTGAATCTGAGAAAAAATGTCATAGAGTATCTGCCCTGCTCACCGAAGACTAAAGTGAGCAAGAACCTGTCCCCCTGCAGTCTCTGGGCATTTCAGTGCAGGATCTTCACCTAATACAATGTGGCAAGGTCTGACTACACTTTACATGGCCACCGGCCAGCTATCTCTAGACGTATGGAGGTGATTTCAAATACCACTGAGAATGTTTTTTTTTTTTTTTTTTTTATTCTACCAAAGACCCCTGTGGAGCTAAAAATAATGCTGTACTACAGAATGTAGAGTCCCAGGGCAAACACAAAGCGACGGGACCTTGATTTGTTGTTCTAGTCTTGTTGAGGCTTTCAGCCTTGATCTGTCTCAGAGTTTTATCAGTAACAAAAGCTCTTTGTTTACAGCAAGGGCCCAGGGACACACTTCCCTGGCATCACAATTGCTTTCCAGGCTCGTATTTTGCGCCCCTAGCATCGCCTAAAACTCACTGCTTCCTGTTTGGTGAGCAAGCAATGAGCCTCAGTTAAAACTATTGTCTTGTTAGTCACCACAGGACAAGAGTTTGGTCTTCCTAGCTGTTTTTTTGTTTTTTTTTACTGGCTGGATACCGTGAAAAGAGTTGATTGACTTATTGGCTTCAATTACCGTTCTACATACATTTAGTTCTTCTATCCAAACACTAGGTCTATAAAATGCACAGTTGTCAAGGAAACCATCTGAAGCAGTGAAGCCAAGCCGTAAGTATCATTGTATACAGACCAGACCACAATGCTAGGGAATCTAAAGTGAGGCTTAGAATAAATAGTGTCATTGTGAAGCTCAAGATGCAGTGATTCTATCTGAATACTAATATCTTCAATGTATGCTTATTTACAGAGAGCTCAGTGAAGGGCTTCAAATCTAATCAAATTAAACAGCTAAGAAATTGTTATCCCCTGAATGAAAGGTACGTAACATTTCTTCCTAAGCTCAAATTCAGATCACATTTGAGCACCAAATCCCATTTTAAGCCACTCAGTGAGCTGAGATGAGTTTAATTTAGTTTGAACTCAACATCTCTAGCGACGAACCCTGCATGCTGATTAAGGCGTCCACCATGACACCGGCGCCACAGGAAGATTTAGTTTAACACTGAAACATGTTACCGTGTATGCTGCCAAATGACTAAGCAATAAAACATAAGGTTTTAGCTCAGCTGAGGTTGTAATGGGAGCACCTGGGTGGTCGGTCTGCAGGATTCTGAAATGTCTATGCATAAGCGGTGTATCACATTATGCGCCACTACATGCGTGAGAGCCTTCGGGGGGCATGACCTGCATACATGAGTGGTATTAGCATGAATCCTCATCTCTAGCCTTCTTCTCTATTGGGGCTGTTAAATTAGTGTGATTAATTATACAAAAAATAATGCAATGTAAATTCCGTACCTGGATCGTCCTTCATCGTCAGGCACTTTAATATCCCAGGGTTTGATTTCTTTTTTCTTTCTTTCTTTAGTAATACACTAACTCTTTTTTTAATCATTTATTTTATTTATGTGAAGATCACATTAAAAATCTAATTGTCCATGTTGTCATCACTTTTTAATGACTATTATGTATAGATTATATATTTTTAATCTTATTTATGATTATGAGGCAGATTATCGATTAATAAAGACATGCAATTTCTTGCACAATATTCTGTTATGACCTCACAACACTTGTACAATAGTGCATAATTTGTAATATAATACAGTTTGAGGTTTGAATCTCATAAGCAGCTCCACTTGTATGGAATTTCTGACAAAGTAAAATTGCTCAGAATCTCACCTGGTACAGCATTGTACTTGTGATGTGGAACGCTTGGAGTCATGCGTCACCATAACAGAGCTTAAAGACTGCTTTAGCAAATATAGTTTCTCACAATTGCTTTTGTTAACACTGTTGGTTAGGTTTAGGGCTGTTCACACCAAGTATGATAACAATATTAGCGTTCACACCAATGCACAACAATGTTGTTTATTATAAATGAGTGCTGCAGTTATGTAGTCTGTCACTTTAAATGCTTTAAAGCAGGATGGATTCTGATTGGATGTAAATGTTTTCATTGTTCATCAGCTGGAAACAAATTGTTGTGAAAGTGATTTCAGTGGTATCGTTCCTCTGTACCATTATCGTTATAGTTGTCGTTTGGACTAAATCTAGAAAGATTATAAAACTAACTATTGGTATCATTATAGTTATCATATTTAGTGTAAATGGGACTTTAGGGTAGGTCGTATGTTATTTTTAAACATGAAATACCATTATTTTGGCACTACTCACTGTACTTTACTCACATTAATTTCTGAAGTTTGTATAATTCTCATGACTTGAGTTATATATATGATTTTCTGAAGTCATACAACAACTTTGCATGAGACATACATAAATGTTTTGCCCATATTATGGAAGTCAACGCAACCCAAGATTTTCAAGCTCCAAAAGGACACAAATGTGGTGTGAAATTACCAAGTCTTTAGAAATGACACTTACTTTGCACGATGAAAAGATCTAAATTTAAGCAATTATTCACTCTTAAATCAAATCCAAACATTAATCAACACATATAAAACTACTTAAAATATGTAAAATATTTACAGAAAATCTCTCAAATAGTATTACTCAATGCACATTTTCAAACTTGGTACACCAAGATGTAATGTGCCAGCATGTTTTGTGCTCCATGGAAGAAAAAAAAATCATACTGGGCTAGTTTAGAACAACATGTTGAGATGAGTAAATGTTGTATTTTTGGGTGAACTATTCCTGGGTGAAGGTTTTACTCTTTCCATATTTCCCTGAAGTCATTAGTGTGTACTTGAAATCACTGGCCTGTCAACAGCTTGAGAATATTTCAGCACACTAAAACAGGACAAGCACAGTCACATCTCAAAATAATTGAAGTCACGTCGCCTGAAAGTGGGCGGAAGGGCAGTCAAAACTTCACGTGGCAGTCAGGCTCAGCATTTCCATTTGTACACAGCTATAGCACATGATTAAGCGTAATTGGGCCCATCATCGAATCCCTATCACTGCTTACAAATTAATCTAGATCATGCTATTCAAATACCCCGGGGAAAGAAGGCCTGTATACACATAAAAAATGATTGGTGCCAGTTAAACGTCGGCTGAATTCAAATTGACTGAATTGTCTGGTGCATTAGTAAATGGCGAGCTGGCTCCATCTGTATGACGCGCAAAATGGGCCAACATTCAGTAAAACTGAAAAAGGAGTGAGCACTGAGGCATTTACTGCAATATCAGGATTTGATCAAAGCATTCCCTTTTGATTTGAGCCAACAAGAGCTCAGATACATAAGCACAAGTCTGACATTTTTCAGCTCAAACACAATGTGTTTTCCGCAGTTATTTGGTTGGTTTAGATGCACTGATAATTTTATTTAGCTCTTCCTGTCCTATAGTTGTAAAGCACTGCAGTTTTTCTTTGGGTGCGATGAATGAAGCTGAAATACTAGACGCAGTAGAATCTACATTTGATATTGTATTTCTGATGTTATCTATTTTATCAGTAAAGAAATTCATAAAGTCATTACTATTAAACTGTGAGGGAATATTTAGATCGGGTGGCGTCTGTTTATTTGTTAATCTAGCCACTGTGCTAAATAAGAACCTTGGATTGGTTTGGTTATTATCTATGAGTTTGCGGACATGCTCTGCCCTGGCAGCTTTTAGAGCCTGTCTATAGCTGGACATACTATTTTTCCACGCAATTCTAAAAACATCCAAGTTAGTTTTTCTCCATTTGCGCTCAAGATTACGAGTTTCTTTCTTGAGAGAATGGGTATAACTGTTGTACCATGGCGCAGTACATTTTTCTCTAACCTTTTTCAAATTGAGGGGGGCAACAGTTTCTAATGTGTTAGAGAAGATAGTGCCCATGTTGCTAGTCATTTTGTCTAGTTCATGTGTATTTATGGGTACACAGACCAGTTGAGATAAATCAGGCCGGTTATTTGTGAATCTGTCTTTGGTGGCTGGAACAATAGTTTTGCCCAGACGATAACGCAGAGCCATATCATTAATATCAGTAATACGCAGCATGCACGATACAAGGAAATGATCAGTAACATCATCACTAAAACGATGAGTGGGCCCGGTGATGTTTTGCTTGACTCCAAAAGAGTTTATTAGGTCAGTAAACTCAAGTCCTAACGCATCATTTGTATTATCAACGTGAATGTTAAAATATCTGACAATTAGCACTTTATCAACATTAACCAATAAATCTGAGAGGAAATCTGCTAATTTTTTAAAGAAATCTGTATATGGCCCTTGCGGTCTATACACAGTGGCCAGAGCAAGAGATAGGAGAGATTTCTTTTGCATATCTAACAGTGTAACATTAAGCAGAAGTATTTCGAATGAGTTAAACCTCCTGTATCCTGTTTTCTGAGTAACATTGAGAATATCACTTTATATTGTTGCAACACTGCCGCCACGACCAGTCTGATGGGGCTCATGTTTATAACAGTAGCTTGGTGGAGTAGATTCATTTAGACCAAAATATTAATTTGGTTTAAGCCAGGTTTCAGTCAGGCAGAGTACATCAAAATTATTATCTGTGATCATTTCATTTACAATAATTGCTTTGGGTGCGAGTGATCTAATGTTTAGGAGCCCAAGCTTTAAAAATAGTTTTTGTTCATTTATTTTGCATTTTCTGGTTTAATAATTTTTTTCTAGATCCTGCATTAAATTTATATTTTGACCTCGCTATTCGGGGAACAGACACATTTTGTATAGATTGGACAATGCAAGTACTTCTATCATTTAAGTGGGTAGAACAAAAGTCATCATAGTAGTTATTTGAGAATTGGCTTATTAGTCAGATGGAGCGTAGCATCCTGGAGATGTTGTCTGACAGGCGTTCCGCTCCGACTCTGCTGGGGGTGCATGCCATCAGCACGAAAAAGCCTAGGACGCTCCCAGAAAAGATTCCAATTATTAACAAAGAGCAGTTTCTGTTCTTTACACCATGACAATAACCATTTGTTTAAAGCAAACAGTCTACTGAACCTTTCGTGTCCTCGTCGATACGTGGGAAGCGGTCCTGACACGATGATTGTTATCGCGGGTGATGTGCTGCATACCGTCTCGATCAGGCTCCTGGAGTCCCTCTTCAGTGTCTCTGTCTGCCACAGCTTGGTGTTGTTAACCCCCATGTGCAGCACGACAGCACCGATGCTCTCGTCGCCCTTCAGGATCGCGGGTATCTGCGCAGAAACATCGAGAACACGAGCACCGGGGAAACAGTGAGTGTGCACTTTACCTTCAGCTAACGTAGCACGGACGTGCCGGACGATGGAGTCTCCAACGATCACAGCGTCGCATTCAGTCTCACGGAGGGGAGCGAAGCAGTTCCGGGTGGAGATCTCGAAGACCGGAGGCGGCGGAGAGGGAGAGGTCGTCGCCCGGGGCCTGGCTCGCGTCTTCCGCTGCTGGTGCACCCAGGGTCCGTGGCGTCCCGGCACCGGAGTGAAGGACATCTGGGAAGATCGCGTGTGCACAGGGCCTGTGCAGAGAAACACACGGAGTAGGGATGGTGGGAGTGTTAGCAGCGTGCTGTGTACTTACCCCAGACTTGTGAGCGTCAGCCCGGGATGTTTCCAGCACGGTTCTCTGCTCTCTCAGCTGGGCCTGCTTCTCCACCAGGTCGCAGATCTGCTTCTCCACGGCCTCCAGCTCCAGCTACACCGAATGCAGCTCGAATGGGTCCTCACCTGCACTCAAAGGTAGACACAAATCTGCCATTTAAGCAAGTAACTGTGAAACAATGGTAATGTGTGTAAACAGAGTATTAGCAGTTTAAGCGAGATTAGCGGCAGCCACGCTGCCGATGCTAGCAGGCTATAAGCTAATAGCAGACTCTAGAAATCAAAATAAAACTAGTGATAGCAAGGTGCTCTGATTGGTTTTGTTTTAGAATGCTATGGGGGATATATTCACACGTTATAGAAACGAAAATGATAGTGTATAAAAAGTTTTTAAGACAGAAAATAGACGATAAAGAATCAATTTGATGGAGCTCAATCTCAAAACATGGTCCGTGAGAAAGCAATTTTGATGTTGACCAGGATGTTGATGCATAAACACAGGAAGAACAGAAAGTCCATGAATTGTGGGAACTGAGGATTCATGCATGCATGGGTGGAATCTGGCCCGTATGCATCCCGAATGCTAATCGCATTATCAGACCCTTATAGTGACGGATCTGCCAGACCGAGCAGATAACGTAATAAGAATTATGAGTGATGACTTTTTAAATTTGGTTCTAAAGAAGAGCCCCTCTATTGATCCAACTGGCTTGCATGTTTCGCTGAGTGCTATGACCCCTCTGCCCTCCAAGCGAGTTCCGCATGGTAAAGTAATAGTGGTAGGTTGACTCGTATGAGATATGAACCCTTCTGAGGAGTACTTGTAGGAAATTATTTTTAGACATTTTCTTTCCTGCTTTTAAATAGAGGAAGTGGTTGAACTATAGCCCAAGGGCTTGAGGATGATTTCTTAACCATATTGCCAGGACATTCACTAGGATAGAGTACTGCATTAACAGACTCTTTGGCCAGCCAGCTGACGATTGCAAATGAATTGTGGATCTTATAGCAAAGGCTTTAAGAATTACAATAATTTGGCAACACTATAATAATATTTTAGTTTGGTAAAATTAGTTAATGCATTAGGTATCATGAACTAACAATAAACAGTAATTGTCAGGATTTATTAATCTTGGTTAATGGTCATTTTAAATATGCTAATACATTCGTAACGTTTCAAGCTGTAAAAACCAGTTGTTTATCATTTGTTTGTGATACTACAGTACATAGAGCGAGGCACGGCAAATGCACACCTTATGAGGTTCAAATTGAAGGAAAAAACAAAATGAATCAAGTAGAGGAGAACAACTGCACGCTCACTTAAGCATATTTATTAACCAACATTTCGGCTAGTAGCCTTTTTCAACCTACCTTGAAAAGGCTATTAGCTGAAACGTTGGTTAATAAATATGCTTAAGTGAGTGTGCAGTTGTTCTCCTTTACTGCAGTACACAGTGCAACTACTGTATTTGTAAAAAAATTATAATTTTAGTAAAGTGTCACAAGATATTTCATGGCATGAACTGCGGGATTTTATAAAATAATTGTGATTATTTTGACAAACTATGATAAACATGTAAAATCATATTGCCACTGCTTAGATATCAAGAAACTAAGCAACCTGTGTCAAACTGTGCCTCAAATGCCATAGAGTCCAAATGAGTGCAAACTCCAGGACCACGAGCGGCAAACAGGAACACTTGATGACTTGACACGAGTGCAGAGTAGACCCCAAAAGGCAAATGGGAAAACTCTGCAACAGCGTTCACCATGCCACAAAACACTGCTGTCGGTGATGCAGGCACTCCGTTTCCAGCATCCACACCACAAGCTAGCTAGGCAGGCCAGTGGGTTCTGGTAGGCCAGATGAAACACCGCAACAAGTGACATAATGGGGCACACCACCTCTGAACACCAGCAGGAACTTCCCATGGTTCCCTGAGGGAACGAGATGCTGCGTTGGAAACGCTTTGGGAACGCCCCTGTGTTTCCACGCTCTGAAACATGTGTGTAATCAGTCCAACGTAATGGCGAAACATCACGGGTGGGGTGACATAGAGACCAGAGAGTTAAAAAGTGCATCTGTAACAAGCAACATCAGCTTCTAAAAAGTTGAAGCAAGTCGCTCGCAGGGATGCAGGAAGTATGGCATGTGACACAGCATCTCTTTCCCTCAGGGAACCATGGTTACATACGTAACCTGGGACATTCCCCTTCGGGAACTTGAGCTGCGTCAGAAACGCTTTGAGAACGCTTTGTTTATTTTATTTTATTTATTTATTTTTTTTCTACTTTTCTTCTCTTAATATTTGTATACTTTATAATTGCACTGTCCTTGGAGCGGACCTGACCTACATTTCACTGCTGGTTATACTCTGTATAATTGTGTATGTGACAAATAAAACTCTTGAATCTTGAACGAGAATGCCCACGCCACCATACTGCCAAATGCCTTTCTAGTGTGAAATCATGACGAGCACAGCTAAGACAGATGCACCTGAGAGTCTGGAGCAGTACAATATTTCTCCTGACCTCAAGTACAATGAAAGAAACTTGTACCAACGGGTAACACCCCTAATGACTGACCACCCAAAGGGACGTGGTAAGCAGCTATGGCCGCCACAACCTCTCTAAAGGTGGAGGGGGTCCAACCTGCAGATAATCGTTACTGCAAAAACTCCAGAACTAACCAACCGACTCTGTATTTGTAATAAATACAAATGTGACGATTTCCGCACCATGAAGTGAACATAATCCACTTCAAGGACGGTTTCCTCATTGAGGGAGCTCTGGACTGGAGGATGGTCTCAACAACCTTGGTTTAGAGACCGGATGCTATGAGTTGTGCCCTCTCAGGGGCCACACCCACAGCTTCCACAACTCTGGGTGGGGGTAGAAAAGGTGCCCCCTACCTGTGAGAGGAGATCCTGATGGACGGGAATCTCCCATGGAGAGTCTTCTAGCAGGGCTACTAGGTTCACAAACCATGGATGGCCCGGCAAGTATGGGGCTACTAACAAGAGACGAACCTCGTCCCGGTGAACTCTCTCTAGAACTCCCGGGAGCAGAGCAATCGGGGGGAAGGTGTACAGATGAAGCCTCGGCCACGTCTGTACCATAGCATCCAGCCCCAGTGGAGATGGATGAGTCAGAGAGAACCAGAGGGGACATTGTGAGGTCTCTCGAGACGCAAACAAGTCCACCTGACCTCGACCAAACTTCCTCCAAATCTGCTCCATCACCTCGGTGTGGTGCATCCATTCCCCGGGCCTCAGCCCCTGTCTCAACAGGATGTCTGCTCCCTGATTGGGGTACCCAGGGAAGTACACTGCCCTGAGGGAGAGCAGTTTCCCCTGGGGCCACAGAAGGATCTGGCGCGCCAGCCTGTACAGGGGGCACGAGCGCAGACCCCCCTAGCGGCTGATGTAAGAGACCACCTACGTATTGTCTGTGTGAACTAGCACATGATTGCCTCTCAGGTATGGGAGAAAATGCTTCAATGCTTGAAATACTGCCAGCATCTCCAGGCAGTTTATGTGCCAGCTGAGATGGGGCACTCCCCACAGACTTTCGCGATGACACGGAGCCCCCAACACGTGGCCTTGTGACAGGAACCACAGTTTATTCCACATGTCTAAGGCACGTAAGCATCGCCATGTGACCTTGATCATGCGAAACGGGTTGCCCCTCGGGGAAAACCCTTTGGTCCTGAGCCACCGCTGCAAGGGTCTCATGTACAGCAGGCCAAAAGATATAATTTTGGACACAGCTGCCATCAGACCCAACAGTTTCTGAAACTGCTTGACAGTGAGTGACTGGCCTTCTCTCACTCTCTTGACTGCCGTGAGAATCAACTTGATCCAAGCAGGGGACATTAGTGCCTGCATCGTGGTCGAAACCCACACTACACCTAGCTAAGTGGTTCTCTGTACTGGAGAAAGCACACTTTTCTGGTGTTAAGTCTTAACCCCAGCTCTTTCATGTGAGCGAGAACGACATCTCGATGCAGAACGGGAAACCGCTGCTCTCTGAAACACCGGCAGGGTTGGCAGAACGATCTCCTGAGGGCACTGAGGATAGACGGGCACCGTATAATGAGGAGTACACCGCTCTTCCCCAGAGGGGCCTGCCCCCCCAGCAAGACTAAACTGTTAGAACTAGAGCCTGCTAGGCAGGACCCAACGAGAAACACTTGGCAGGGGCTCCCACACTGCCGGGTGACCTACTAAGGAAACCAGTCTCTCGAGACTGGCCTCTGGTATACTTAGAGCTGCTAGCTCGGTGTCCTGAAGCGGAGGATCGGCAGGGGATGGCCGATCTAGCTGCTCTAGAGACCTCCGAACAGGTAACGAGCCTCCCAGTACCGCTTTGTTTCCAGTCGGAGACTGAGAGAAGCGCTCGCGGGTAACCGCTGCGCCCTGAAACACCGGCAGGGTTAGTAGAATGACCCACTGAGGGCACTGAGGAGAGATGGGCACCGTATAATGATATGTACACCGCACTTCCTCAGAGGGGGCCGGCCCTCAAAAATCCTGGGCAATAGGCGTCAGGACGTTTTAGCTGAAGACTATCCAGCGGAAATCACAGTCCACAGATCCGCCTCTTACTAGAAGCCTTCGGCCCAGGACCGCCACTCTGACTCCAAACTTCTGGGGAGTGCGAGAAGTGACGTTCCCTGAATGAGGAGCTGGAACATGGTTGGGGCTGCTCCTGCCCAGCAGCCCCTAGGCCTGTGTCCAGCATTGGAAAATGTCAGGGCCTTAGGGGTGATGCTGCAATGGAACAGATAGCCCATAAGTGTCTGTCCCACCTTAGACATCGCCCTATAACCTACTCATTCAGCCGCCTAATTAAGTGCAAAAGAGCTGGAATGAAAAATGGTTAAACCCATGCTCTCAACACCTCAGTGTGGAGACAGGGAAAACCATAGGTCCCGACATGGAGATTGTGGTAGAATGCTATTATTCAATAACATGCTGACCACATCAACCTCCAAGGAGGAAGAGAGAAAACACGGTGCTCTCACACGAGAATTTTATCCCAAGAGAGCGCTGTATAGAGAGTGAGGGAGGAGAAAGGGGAGCCCGTCTCCGATGCCTGTGCTGAATAATATATATAAATATATACATAAAATATATCCATGATCTAACTACTCAAAGCCAAAGGAATATACATCATTTAATTAATCAGAATTAATCGCAGCCTAACAACCAGACAAGTGAATACTGTCTGATTATAATATATGATGCCATATAAAAGAATGGCGAATAATGGCCTGCAAACGCATTATACGTTTGCACGTGTTAGGGGAAGAGAGAAAATGAACTTCCCGCAGCATTATTTTGCTGCAGACCCGTAATGCCACTCTATTCTACACTGCATAAAACTTTCTTCCCTCAAGAAGAAACGTCAGCTGGAGCAGAGCTAGATGACTGTGCTGCTCCGCTCCAAAATAAACCACGCATAAATCGTGTGAATCCCCACCCCTTATTATAGCGAGGGCAGGAAGAAACGAGCAATCTTAAATGTAGTATGCTTTTATATGCAAAAGATTGAGATGGCGAGTACTCAATCTCATCCACAATAATGCTAACAACATCAACCTCCTCGGAGGAAGATTGCTGCAGCACAGAGCTCTCACTCAAAAGGGGAAGAGACCGCACCACGGGCTTCCGAACCCAGAGAGAGTGTGTTAGATAAATCCGATCCCCACGAACCCAGTCGCCGCCGTGTCTCAGCAACAGCGGGACAGGAACCGCAAAGACTGCAAACACGGACACACTCCTCGAAGTGTGCCCGGTGGGAGCGGAGCGTTCACGTTTGCGGGAGCATGATGCACAATCAGCTCCCTCGAGAGCTGACTGTGCGTGCTCCACTCCCAAACAAACAACACAACGACCTCGTGTATTCACACCCGTAAAGTTAGCGTGGGCAGAGAGAACACAAGGTCTAAAGTGCTGTCTGTAGCTCGCCATGAGAGGTGATTGTGACTGATAGACAAACAACAGTAAATAAAACTGACACATTTCACACAGAGCGCTTGCTGAAAATACAGATGCTGATGTTGCTTGTTCCGGATGCGCTTTTAAGCTCTCTGGTGTCTACGATCATGCCCGTGACGTTTTGCCATTCCTTTGGACTGATTACACACACGTTTCAGAGCGTGGAAACACAGGGGCGTTCCCAAAGCGTTTCCGACGCAGCTCGAGTTCCCGAAGGGGAATTGCAAATGTCCAGTTGAAGTCCAAATGAAAGTCCATTTATAAGTGTGTAAGACTTAATAACATATTTAAACAGACAAAAGAAACCACAGTGCCAAACACGCACAGTGTATTGAACCGGAAACAACTTTGCTAGATCCATTGCACCTCCAAGTTCCCCCTTCTTCGCTGGTCCTGCCCAGGCCCCAAGCTTCATATCCACTGGTCCCACCCAGCCTCAAAGCTGCTTTGTCTTTACTGGCTCCATCAAGTCTTCAAGCGCTGCCCATTCTGCCTAGCTTCCTTGCTCGGCCTACTCTGCTGAATATGTCTGGTTCTCTGGCTCTACCTCATTTTCCTAATTTGCTGATTTTCCCAGCCCTTAGGTTCCACTGGTATGACCATGTTTTCTGGCTGGCCCTTTCAGTCGTGATTTAAAAATACAATCCTCATGACCAGCTGGCTCCTCTTCAGTCTTTCAAACCAGTCATGGCCTAATGGATAGAGAGTTGGACTTGTAACCCAAAGGTCGCGTGTTCGAGCCTCAGCTCCGGCAGGGATTGTAGGTGGGGGAGTGAATAACCAACACTCTCTCCACCCTCAATACCACCACTGAGGTGAGACCCTTGAGCAAGGTACCAAACCCCCAACTGCTCTCCGGGTGCCGCAGCTGACTGCCCACTGCTCCAGGTATATGGTCACTACTGTGTGTACACTTGGATGGGTTAAATGCAGAGCACAAATTCAGAATATGGGTCACCATACTTGGTCACACACCACCACTTCCCCCTTTAATGTTTCTTTAATTTAATGAAAGTAACTTCTGATGCAATTACATTAAATACATAATTATTTAACAAAATAAAAGTGCAGTTTTGTGTCTATCCTTGCATTGTGGTTGAGGTTGATATGGGATTTATAAACTAATTAGTAATAAATAATCCAATACATTTTAGGCAGAATAATGATCAAATTAATTGACTTTTTTTTTTTTTAAGAGTAACTTACCCAACACTGCTGTTATAATATCAGAAGTGAAACTGGAAGAACAGTACATTATTCAACCCAATTTTAATTTTCATGTAGGTGCAATCCAGCAGGCATAAAAAGAATGTGGCAGCAGCTTAAAATGAAATATAAAAACATAATTCAATCAGGTAAGGCATGAGCATATAATTGGACTTTACAAACATTTGACATATTAAATAACTAAATAGCATCCAGTGTCTTGCAGTGCAGCAGCATTTTTGACATGTCTAATGCTGTTTTCACACAATTAAATGTTCTTCTTATTTGACTTCTACCAAAGACTATAGAATTCCCTCTTAAAGAGACTTTGCTTCTACTCAGCCAACAGAAAAAAGGCAGAGGCTCGCAAAATTGGGGGAGGACCTGCACCACCACCACTCACAAATGCAGAGGAGATGGCCCTGAGCCTGAACACTGGAAGGCCAATGGAGGGAGTTCATCAGAGCCAGTCACTCCCCAGGATACAAGTGGTTTCATAAAATATAAGAGGCCTACCTATATACAGTATATACAGTATATATATATATATATATATATATATATATATATATATATATATATATATATATATATATACACACACACAGTATATATATATATATATATTAAATAGGCTATTTTTCATATGCATTTATTTCACTTTTTATTCACTTGGGTTGTTTTTTTGTTGTTGGTCCCAACAGATTCTGATGGTAATATCTGCCTTTTGGAGCCTCCTGTCCTGTCAACAGAATCCTATACAGTTGTAAGTAGCCTACTAAATAAACCATTAATTATGACAAGTAGTATTATAAAGTGTACTCAACCAAATGCTAATCTTCACAGGACGATGAGGATGATGAAACCACTTCTGCCACAGAGAGGCCTACAGAGGTAATATTAATATAGTGTCTACACATCAAATAATCTACACATTCACGTCTTCACATTTTTGTGTGGAGCAGCCTATATTTAAGTATACACTGATATTATTATCTCACCCCAGATTTTAATTATGTACAATTAATGAAGAACTACATAACATAACTCTAATCTACTGTATTTTCAGTTACCAGTTAATGAGTTATATAAACTTCATCTTATGAAAAAAATTGAAAAAAACAGCAAAGAAATTATATACTTGGACCGTCAGATCTAAAAGGCAGATTTGTAAATCGACATCCTGAAAGAGAAGCTAAAAATGTGTATGGTCACAGGTGAATTGAATGAATTATTGGAAGAATATGAAAATCTAACAGTTGCTTTTGTATTTGAAGGAAATAAAGAAGACCAAATAAATTGTTGTGATTTGTTTTTATTCATTTTGTTTCTTTTGTGGGTGGTTGTTGATTAATCTGAGAAGAAATTGCGGCATATAATATCTCTGACTACCCTTCCATCCTGGAAATCTGCAGGGTGGATAGGGTCTTCCTCGGGGTCTTGTATTTGTAGGGCAGGGTGTTGCTCCCCTCTAATTATGGCAATATTATGGAGAACAACACATGCCGCAATAATGTTGCAGGACCTCTCAGGGGTTACCCTGAGGTGACGTAGGCACTGAAAACATGCTTTCAATAGGTCATCTCCACCTGTGCTCTCGTCCTGCAGTGTGCCACATTGAAGCGCAGCTGGGGGCCTGGTTCAGGTTCTGCGTAAGGGGTCATTAGGGTTGGTTGGCATGGGTAGCCCCTATCTCCCAGCAGAAAGCCATCAATCTCTCCTGTAAGAAAGTTCACATTGCTTTAGTGCTGCAGAAGTGCCCATGCAAGTGTGTAGTGCATGCATTGAAATACGTTTATAGGGCATACATATACTTACCACATTCCATCCTGTTGCTCAGGGTCGACTCACAATATATTCGTGAGTCATGAACAGAGCTGGACCACTTGGCCTCCACATTTGTGATGATATGAGCAGCATCACATATGATCTTGACAGTGCAAAGAATGAGACATGTGAGTTACAGTATTGTGATGTAATCTTTGACCATTAGAACCAGTAGGTTAGTCAGTGTACCTGCACATTAATACTGTGGATAGACCTCCTGTTGACATAGTCAGCTTCATTTTGGGAGGGTGCAATGATGGGAATATGTGTGCCATCAATGCATCCAACCACATTTGGATATCCAGAAGGGAATTCTAATTATTAGGTTACGTCCAAAGGTCGCAGCAAGATGTTATTAACTGATCATCATTTTTCAGAGTAGCCCCATTTAAACTGATTTCTACACCTCTAACCTGCAATCCTGTGAAACTCCTCTTTGATGACTCTCAGGGGTTTGTGCCCAGTAAACACCACAAAAATTAGCAGAAAGCGTTTGAGAGCGAGGCACACTTTCCTTACTGTTCTGCATACAGTGGCCTTACTAATGTGCTCTGCATCCCCAATGTTATAAAGAAAACTACCGTTTGCAAAGAAACGTAAAAGCAACACAAAGCATCTGCTTGGATGTAAGAGCATGGCCACGATGGTTTATATTTCTGATGTAAAGATGGATGAAATTATGGATATATTCAATTGAGTGGCTAGAAAAACGGTACCGCTCAAATAAAAATGCACGAGGATATGTCAAAAAATCCACCCGGGGCCTCAAAATCCTCTCCCGAAGTAAATGTAACTCCCTGCTAATTAATGCAGCCTCCTCATCTACAGGATCCTCTATAAAAGGACATGCCATTTTCATTTTTTAGACAGTCTGCAAAACGGAAATACATGCAATGAATGAATGTACTGAAAGAATGAATGAGGTAGCCTATTTAAACACCGCTTCCACTTTAAAAAGGGGGAGGAGACTGATAGAAACTTGGGTTTAACAAAGAAAACCTGCTCGTGACCAGGTTAGGTTCACAGAGTAAGTTACTCCTCTGAGTATAAGTTTCCTCTCTTTCAGAAACGGGCTTGACTTACCCTGCTTTCTCGGGTTTGACAAACCTCACATTTTGAAACGGAAAACCAAGAGTTTCCCTGATTTCAGGGTTAACATTCTCAGAGTTTTCACTTAACCTCCTTTCTGAAACGGGCCCCTGGTAAACAGTTGCATATGGTGATTTAATATTCCTTTCAGTTTATTCCAACAGAAGCTTCCAAGACTGTAATAAGTCAGTCTGGTGATTTCAACAATTTGATTTAATAATTGTTTAAATCAGGAGAATTAACACTTTTAGAAGGTAAACAAACATAGTTAACAGTACAAAAATTAAACCAAATATTACTAAAAATATGACATCCCATAGTATACATTTCAAAAATTTTCCACAAGCAGTTTAAGTTTCAGAGGGAGGCAGTGCAGTCTTGGTTCCTAAATGGTTACACATAATTAAAAAGACAAACTGATCCCTATAGTCACTTGATTTATTATAATAATAATAATTATTATTATTGTTAACATTATTGAAGTATGTGATCATCAAATACTTGTTGTTTTGCTCTCTGGAGAAGCTTAATGTTCTTTCAAGTCATTAAGGTTGAGGTCTGTGTGCTGGAGGGGGATCTGGGATCTGAGGCAGCGCCGGCGGGATGGAAACCCAGGGCAGAACCAGCGGCCACCACAGCGGTGTGTGTGGACCTGCCACCCTGGAGCGGGCAATGGCGGGCTCCACCGCTTCGGGGGGCACATCAGGGTGGGGAACATCAGCGGACACCGCCGCCTCGAGGGAACTGTGAGTGGACGCAGCCACTTTGGGAGGCTCGTGAGCGGGCATCGCTGCTTCGGGAAGGCATGAAGTGAGCTCCACGGCCTCGGGGGCAACATCAGTGGACTCCGCCGCTTTGAAAAGGCCTGACGTGAATTCTGCCGCTTTGAAAAGGCCTGACGTGAACTCCGCCGCTTTAAGAAAGCCTGAAGCGAGCTCCGCTGTCTCGTGAGGAACGTCAGCGGTCACCATCGCCTCGGGAGCTTCATGAGCGAGATCCGCTGTCTCGTGAGGAACGTGAGCGGTCACCATCGCCTCGGGAGCTTCATGAGCGAGCTCCGCTGTCTCGTGAGCAACGTGAGCGGTCACCATCGCCTCGGGAGCTTCATCAGCGAGCTCCGCTGTCTCGTGAGGAACGTGAGCGGTCACCATCGCCTTGGGAGCTTTGTGAGCGAGCTCCGCTGTCTCGTGAGGAACGTGAGCGGTCACCATCGCCTCGGGAGCTTCGTGAGCGAGCTCCGCTGTCTCGTGAGGAACGTGAGCGGTCACCATCGCCTCGGGAGCTTCGTGAGTGAGCTCCGCAGTCTCGGGAGGAACGTGAGCGGTCACCATCGCCTCGGGAGCTTCGTGAGTGAGCTCCGCGGTCTCGGGAGGAACGTGAGCGGTCACCATCGCCTCGGGAGCTTTGTGAGCGAACCACGCCACTCGCACCGACATCAGCCTGCTGCGTATCAGTCTAGGATGCTCCAGGAACGGGCGCGAGGTACTGGGTGCGGCCGACGAGGCTTCTGACGCCCCTTGGATCGCCGCATCGGGAGAACTGTGAACGGGCTCCGCAGCTAACTCCATCCTGACGGCCGAGCCGCTCAAATGCAGAGCCAGGTCTATGTAGTCCTCCAGCGACTACTCGGGGGCCCAGTATGGCATCAGGGATTTCAAGGGCTCGGCCAGGCCTCCGTAGAAGAAGATCATGAGGCAGGTCTTCTCCGTAGCCGACCGCCGAGCCACTCCAATGAAGTCCCTGGCATACTCCTCCATGCTCCAGTCTCCCTGGCGGATGTTGAGCAACCTCCCTGCTGGACCCATGATCGCTGGGTTCATTCTGTCACGCAACGGCGAAGGAAGCGCTGTGAAAAGAGGAAGTCAGGGTCCAAGTGCAGGTAAGGTGCTTTTAATTTAAACAAAAAGGACCAACACGGCACAAAAAAACTAAACAGAAAAGGACTGGGATACAAACGGCAACACAGTGCATGTATCTCAGACCAGAGCAAACACTAGAAATGGCACAACTACAATTTACAAATTACAATTAATGAACCCAGGCAGAGTGGTGGGAGAGGGGGGACTATATAGTCTGTGCCAAATGGAGAACAGCTGGGAGTGTGAAGTGTACAGGTGTGTGTGGTTACGGTAGATGAGTCCGGGAGGACGGGAGATGGTGGCCTCCTGTGGCGACAGGGAGAAGCGCAGTACCCGGACTCATAACACTGTCAAACTGTAATTACTAAATCTTCTGTGCTGCTGTCATTTTTCACCAGCTTTAGCGCTAATCTCTCTGAACCCTCTCAAACACTCTGGTCACAAAGCAGACTGTCTCTCAGCACCATTTACAACCTTGCAAATACGTCCACTCCCTGGCATTGCAACCGCACTGCTGATTTCCTTAAAAGGATGATCGCACGAGTGCTAGAGATTAAACACATTTTAGCCTCTAGGCTAGTTTGATTTGTGGAGAAACTGCAGGCCATTTTTTGAGGTGATTTACTGCAACGTGTCAAACTAGCGCTTGCACAGAAGGCCGGCAAATAAGCAGCACTCTGTTTTCAAACAGACAAAGGAACACTGGGGAAAATAAGCCTTAGATGTTGCTTATAGAAGTGCCCTTTATTGCTAGCAATCGGTTTTGATTATAATGACCCTGTCACAGCATGAAACAGAATAAAAAGCCTCCATGTTATATTTCTATAATATAATTTTATTAATGAAAGTCAATATGAAACAGCAGTCACGTAATAGGTTGTTTGCACATGATGTCATTGCTGTGGTACGAAATGCAGCTGAAGGGCAGGAAGTAATTTTTTCTCCATAGGAATCAGTAGCAGAAACTCAAGATGCCTGTGTTTTCCGTTGTTTATGAATGCTCAAATGGAGAAAACAGAAGGAGATTTTATAGTGTACGAAAATGTGTTGTTCATAAGGGGGGAAAAAATCAAGAAATTGACTGAAAAACACAGGAAAAAGTGGCTTGTAAACCTGCATCTGCGGTCGGGAGGAGATGTTAATATAAGTTATAATGTTAAGATATTAATACAGATATAAATAGATAATCCAAGGCTGCCACCTCAAGCATTCAGCGTGAGACAGTCAGAAGTCACTCAATGCTAAACGCCACATGTCGACACGATGTAAATAAGATATTATTTGCAGTTCAGAGAGCTTCGTCGATTATAACGGAACATTGTGAGATTGCAATAAACTGAAGTGAGTGACAGCTTTTTAGTGATTATATAGAAGCGCCATTTACTCGCTGTCTAGGCTGTAAACAATTCAGAATTTGAATAAGTTTTGCTTTACATGCTGCTAAGACCAACAAAACCTGCATGCAGCAAAGTGTCAGGAGTGACTGAAAATAGAGAACAGATGAGCTCTCTGTAGAAGTTCATACTGTACTGGTTTAGGTGCTATAACTATAGAAAGGTATAAACAGAAAAACACAATGTTACATGATCCTTATGTTATAAAGAGGAGTGATGTTTGGCCGTGGGTCCTGTTAGCAGGACGTAAAACAGCTTTTATTTAAATTCTGATTTGATTATAGCCTAGAAAACGAGCAAATAGCGCTTCCATGTAATCACTAATGCCCTTTCGGTTCCTTATCAGTGAAGCTCTCTGAACTGCAAATAATCGTATTTACATTGTGTCTACGTGTGGCGTTTAGCACTGAGTGAATTCGGACTGGGTCACCTTGTATCTATTTATATATGTATTTATTAATATATTATTATATCTTATATTAACAATTTGCACACACCAGCATTATCCGATTGGCTCCTCCTGACCCGCAGACGCAGGTTTACAAGCCACTTTTTCCTGCGTTTTTCAGTCAATTTCTTGATTTTTCCTTCCTTATGAGCAACACATTTCCGTACACGATAAAATCTCCTTGTGTTTTCTCCATTTGACCAATTTGAGCATTCATAAACAACGCAAAACACAGGCATCATGAGTTTCTGCTACTGATTCCTATGGAGAAAAAATTACTTCCTGCCCTCCGGCTGCATTTTGCGCGTCATCAGAATAACATGTTTGCAAACAACCTATTACGTTGTGCTTTTGTAATCTGACATTTGAGAGTGAAACAGGCTATTCAATATATAAAAAAAGGTTGAGACTTGATTTTATATATGTGAATAGTTACATACCAGAATAGACCTAGTTGGCTTCAAAACAGTGATTTGTAAAGTTTTTTTTCAGAGGCTCAGCAAGTTTTTTTTTTTTTTTTTATCTTTCTTAATAATGGCTACTACTGATTATTCTCCATACCAGAAATGTGTATTACAGTAGATCAGCCTTACTTACTATTGGCCAGATGAATATGGCCCCGCCCCCAATCTCACACCATTGGTTGAGCTGTTGCTGTGCCAGGCTGGTAAGAATTTGCAAACAAACAAAGTGATGTTTTGATATGATACACTTTTTGGAGGAAATTCACATACAAATAGCTTGTTTACAGTTGTTGCTGCATATTAAGCTGGAATAGAAAGTTCTTCAAAATGGGAAAAATTACACACTTCAGCTTTAAATCGCTCTGAGGTGTGAAATGGTTCACGGTACCTCTGCTGTACATATAATCCTCACTTCTTCTTTAGAATAACTAGATTTCCTCCAGCAGCTCTTTTAATCTCCTAAATTGTACTCTGTAAGAAACCTTGACCATCTGTGGCCTGGTGAAGATAACAGGACAGATGCACCCAGACGATGAAATTTACCCTTTGACTTTGCCCTGGAGATTAGCACTCTCGATATGACGGCTCCCCAAGAGGATTGAAGGAGCTTTGAAATCTCAAATGAAGAGTTAGAGGAAGCTCGGTCTGTAATCCTCTTATCTGTAATGCATCGGGTCCTCTCCCCCTCCACACTTATTGCAGAATGACTTCATAACTCTCTATGTCCTCTCCTCCTTTCTGTCAACATTTGTGTGGGTGCAATGGTCCCCTGTGAAAGCTGACAGTCAGTATATGGTAGTGTTTTGGTCTGAGGGGTGGAATTCACTCATTTTTCGTGTATGATATTTTAGTACATTTAAATAAAAATATATCATGTACTAGAGGTGCCTCGATACCTTTTTTAATGGAGCTTAAAGGAGGTAACAAGAAACTGCATCTTGGAATTGACACTATGGGAACATTAATACCCACTGCCCAAAAGCCTGCCCATCCTTGCTGTGAAAGTCAAGACTGAGTTAGCGAGTCAAGATGTCCAGAGATAGCTCCCCCAATTAGGGGCAGGGAGCATCATAAACTTGAAAGGATATTGGCAGTACACCATGCTCCATCAGCATACAAGACAAGAAGATCTGTATCACCAAGAGGGGCAGAACGTTCTACAGTTTATTTGCCCATAAGGGCAAGCTCATATTACAGGACTGTAAGACTACATGAACTGTTGGGGTGCTCACACTAAAAATCAAGGTTTCTTGTCATCGGTAGTCATCTTGTCAACACTTGACCAGTGTATTGCATCTCTTCAGAGGCAGTCCCAACCAACAGTGATAAAAAAAAAAAAGATTAAAAAAACTCCTGTCACATAAACTGTGATTGGTTGAATTAGTTCCACCTTGTTGTTGCATCGCACACAGTTCAAGATCACATCACAAACAGGTTTTAAAATATTATAGTGGCTGACTGGTCGAGACATGCTCAGATCATGTTGCTGACCTGAACATACTTAGCTAGCATCAGTGACCACAATGAGCACCGATCTGGCTGCACTCCGAATTTACTTGCAGACCTTGGAAATATGTCTTTGTCAGGAAAATCCAGCCAAAAGTCATGTAGTGTGAGTGTAATGCCTCCGGTCCTAACCATCTCACTCCGAGCTGGACTCGAACCTGGGTCACTGTACACTGACAGTACACTGAAAACCACAGCTTCTACCATGCCTCTTGAGTTTAGAGGAGTGAGGTTTACATTTGCTTATGAGCTGGCCTCCTTCTTTCCCATCTAGAGGTTGGGGGAGAGGGGCAACAAACAAAAAAAAGTTTTTTTTTTTTTTTCCATCACCCCTGTCCCAGCCAGCAATCACCGCACAGATTTGAAATAAAATCAACAAATACAAAACAAGAAACAAAAGAGGTCTAAATGTTGGGAGGATCAAACTAACTTACTGTACATGAATAAAGAAAAGACAAATAAACAACACAACTTTTACCTCACTCTCTATCTGACCAAAAACAGGAGATAACACAATTAGCAAAAGAAAATGCCATCCACCTCTCTACGGCTTCCACAATTAAATACAGGCAAAGGAATGTGAATAGTATAGTTCAACAGAGTCAAATTATAAACAGGTTAGATCGGTTAACAAAATAAGTATTAGTAACACAAACCCCAGGGTTTAGACCCTCACAACAGTCAATCAACACACATAGGCTCAACAATCACATGCTAAGGCAGGAGGAAAGACTCTCAGCTTCCTGGCTTCCACCTCAGCTTTATCCACCAGCTCGCATCTCATCAACCAATCAGGTCACCCCCAAAGCTTGGTTTTAATTAGGCACAGCTGATGTCCATACCTGGCTGAAGGGACGACAGAGAGAGAAACGGAGAGAGATAACAATCAAAGACGGAGTACAAAACAACACAATGCAAAACAAAGTACAACCACATTGCACCAAACAAACAAATAAATGGTGACCACATACATCACAGATGTAGACAGGGAATTAAACAAATACATCCTGGGACTTAACAACGGCACCAATGTAATCCCTCCGTGAGCCAACTGAATTGGCGCGTTTGCACAAGTACTTCAGACACTGGTAACACTGGAGGTGTTCCCATAGGTCAAAATTATCATGCTGCATCTCGTTTTCTCAAAAGGAAAACTAGTGATTCCAGATTCACAAACAAATATATCTTTTAATCATACCAGTCAAACCGGTTTTCAAAAAGGTCTGAAATTGTTTGCAGTTCAGTTTGATTCATTCAGATAATTCACACAGCAGTGTCACAACACCAAAATAGTAACAGGATATTTTACATTTACATTTATAGTTCAGTCATGAAACTCTAGATGGCGCAGACTGACGGGAATTAATGTAACGAATGATATTCATAGTGTCAAATGACTTGGCACAAGCTGATTGGTTCATGTTGCATACGTAGCCAATGTTGCGTATGCAACATGCATACGCAGCTACTTTACATTTAAATTGCTAGTTAGCATACAATTGAGCATTTGCAGTGCGCTTTCAGAGTTCCTCTGAAACCCCCCACCTTCTCCTGATCCACCTGTATAGATCTGCTATTTGATATACTATTTGTGCAGCAGCAGCATTTCTTAAATACTTACAACACTGTATCGCCATATGCGTTGGCAGTAGCAAGTTCTCATACTTGCTTACAGCAACAACAATAATCTACAACTACAGCAATAGCCAACAGCAGCAGCAATTCAGCAGCAGCAGCGCAGCAGATCTATTCCGCCAAGACCAAATACATTAACATTGTCATAATCATTACCATGCTAAAATCTTCCAAGAGTTGTCATGATTGAAATATACATTCATTCTAAAGCATGAGACAGAAAACAAAAAGACCACATAATTAGGTGGATAATTATCTACAATACATACAGGAAACGAAACTTCTTTGTTGTGTGTGCAGCTTGTAAATGACACTGTGGTTCAAATCAAGATGATTTAGTCTGCTTAAACCCTGTCTTTTATTGAATTCAGCCTCAAGTTTGCATCTGCCTCCACCCAATCAACAACCATTGGATAGAACCAAGTCCCACCAAACATGTTTTTATTTTCTGATAATCCGCTTCCCTTGAACGTATCTCAATACAGAAGAAGATATCTGTCCATACTTGTTACATTGCAACTCTAATGTCTTTTCTACCACCCTTTGGGTGTGTTTCTTTATAGTGAGTATTTCCGGCATCTTTCATGTGGCAGTTGACTTGTAGTTTCAGACTAAAGTGGTGCCATGACCCGGCACCTCTTCTCTTCACACTGAGCAAAGTCACTCACCTACACGCTGCAGTGTTACTGATGAAATCAAGCTCCTATACCTCATCCATCAATCAACTTTTCATCATCTCCCTCCCTTTCCCTTTTCTCACTCATTTTATTTTCCAAACTGGTGTTCGCAAACACCTAGAGGCTCATAATGAACCTGTAGACGGTTCTTAAAATTAAATTACAGGCCTAAATAAACGTTAACACATTTTCCCTAATTTCACATAAGAACTCATTCTGATTCATTCTGCTCTGTCTAATTTTGAAGACTGTGTAGAAGTGCAGCAGCAAAGATGTCCATGTTGAGAGCTCAGACAGGCACAAAACAATCCAACATTTTCAGTGCTCTTATTAATAACTGGTTTAATTCCTTAAAAAGGGAACTGAACTTAAAAAGAAAACTTCTCAAATCTCAGGAAAGGATTTTTCAGCATCCCAAAAAACAAACAGCATTAGTTGGGATTATGCCTCAGAGTTATTGGCATCTGAAGAAATGTTTGGGTTCCCAGCATGAGCTTGACATATTATTGCTTAGTAGTGGCTGTTTGTAATTCAACAGGTCCAGTTTAGTATAGTTGATGTGCCAATCAGCAAAAGGAGAGAGTCTTGATGTACAGAGAAAAAACAAAGAAACAAACTAAAAAAAAACTCTGCCTTTAGAGTGTCTGGGGTGGTTTAATAATCATTCAATAAAAAAAGGCAATGGATGAATTTCTTTCTTTCTTTCTTTCTTTATAATCATTCAACTACTGCCTGTATTTCAGTTCACCTTTGAGTTGATGAGTTAAAAAGAAAACTATTTATGCATAAAAAATATATATTTATGCATTCGTATTAATCTAACCAGACACAAAGAGAATAACACAGCAATGTGAATCATTATTTTCCATCTCAGCGTCACCATTTTTCTCTTTTTACCTTGTCTCAAATGAACAGAAGCGGAAGACTCAAGCATCCTGGCGCGCTGACACAAACAGACAATAATTGTTCCTTGGGAGTAATTGGGTTTACAAAACTCGCTGACATGAGAGAGACTTTTTTATTTGTTCAGCCCAATGGAGTAGAGTACAGCAATGGGCATCAAACAGACAGCACTTGCTCAAGCATCAATAGTCTGGACACAATGGGTTTTTTCTACTTTAAGCCACACCTAGAAAAAATGTGAATAAAATGCATCTTCTGTTTTGCATTTAAATTCAGGTTCACTGACATTGAATTTCCCGAAGAGTGTTTATAGTGTAACTATTTCTCATATACAGTCAGTATGGTCCAAATTTTGATTAGTTAGCTCGTTCATTATCTTAAATATTTCATATTCATTTAATTTACATTGTTTTTTATTTGACATTTTCTTTTTTAAACACTTTTTTACAAACAAACAAATAATAATAATAATAATATGTCACATTATGAATGCATTCAGAATATGTCTATTCAATTAGATCATATCTAATTGTTTCTTGTTTCACTTCATCTTGTTAAACTATATAAATATGTGTGAGCTGCACAACAGGTGAGGTGAAGGCTTGAAAACAACATGCACAGACATAGGGCAGACACACCAGAACAGGATGACAAACAGCAGACATTTAAGAATGATGCTGTGTCTCACCTGTGGATGCATTATTAAAGACTGGAGGAAGGAGAGTGAGAGATAACGAGCTCAAGATGCTGTAATGAGGCACGGCTCTACCTAAAGGCCAGATCCGGACACGTAACTGGGCAACAGCAAGTCACATCCACAGAGATCCGACATCAAGCATTAGCATCACAAAAGGAGCATAAGCCCAACATGTCACAGATCTGTGGTATAAATAAATCATGGTGGTGCAGAACAGAAGAAAAGGGAAGTAAGTTTGCATGCTATGTAGAAAGAATTTATATTAAACAGGCTCATGATCACATGTGACCTCTCTGCAGTAGATGGACAGGTGCACTGATGTCAGTGCCAAACTCATGTTTAACAGATAAAGGATGTCTGCAAATATATGCGACTGAGAGCAGCTGCCTTTTTGCCTCAATAATTTTCTTAAGAAAGAAGTTAAGAAATTGCTTAATATAAACTGTAATAACCTTGTAAGTGTAATTCTTGAGATATTCTTAAGAACTTCTGAATATATTCTCTTAAATTTAGCTTCACTTGCTCACCAATGGTTCCTCTGCAGTGAATGGGTGCCGTCAGAGTAAGAGTCCAAACAGCTGATAAAGACATCACAATAGTCTTGTGCAACGAACAGCTGCATGTTTGTAAGAAACAAATCTATTATTAAGACATTTTAAACTCCAAACTGTTTCTTTTGGCTAAAATATGTGCTCTTTATCCATAATATTGCTTTCTCCTGTTAAAAAAAAAATCTCATCTGAATCAGGGGAAAGATATGCACAGATCAACATTGTTTACAAGCAAAAACAGTCCAAAACGGTTCTAAACAAATATGTCGATGGATTATGATGTGAGAGTAAAACAGGGAATGGACATTTTCCACTGCAGGAAGTGTTATTATGGATTATGGACTCATATTTTGTTCAGACATTAAAATTACTTAATAAAGAATTTATTACAAATGCAGTTTTTCAACACAACTGGAGTTGTGTTGATAACTTTTGAATTATTGTGGTGCTTTTATCATCTGTGCGAACTCTCATTCTGATGGCACCCATTCACTGCAGAGGAAACGCTGTTGCATTCATATTGTATAACACAAAAGCAATTTTTTATTTTTTTTGGACAAATCTTTATTTAACACGTCTCAGTAGAACAATAGTTCATGTATTATTGTGTGAAATAATAGTAATCAATAAATTCTGCAGTGACATGAAAGTGAATAGATTTGAAACATACAATGTTTGCTTGTTAGAAAGGTAAATTGGGAAAATAAGCTGGGAAAATGATATTTATAGATTAATTTACTACATTCTATCAAACAGCCACTGATTTGCACACAAGATTGTAACATATAGAATATATGAAGGCATCCTAATGGACATGTTGCACAAACATTGGATTCCGACTTGCTTTATTCCCTTCTACCTCTGAATACTGCCTAAGAAGACGGCATTTTTCAAGGTTTCCAACCCAGCCATGCACACACTAAAGGTAATAATTAAGAAGAACTCCAAAGAGTTCCATCTTTCTTCTGTGTAGTAACACAGGAACCAGTACACCACGTTAAGGAAACGAAGCAAAAAGAGATCCATCTGCTGGCTGGGCACAGTTGGAAATCTTTTACACACCAAAACATTGGATCCATAAATATGTATAGGGTGGGTGGATGTGGTAGGTGTCCACTGAAAAAACATGCAATTACAAATGGAAACCTCAGGTGTGGGAAGCTCAGTGGAATCATAAATGATATCTCTCATCTCTCTTTCTTTTATCATTGCTTTCATGGCTGCGTGTGGCGAGACCTGGCAGCGGGCCGCAATCATTAATCGAACACATGGTGTGTGCGGCACAGGTGTGCTGTGCTGTTTTTCAGAAAACAATAAGACATTCCCTTCAACCTACGAATCACTGCAATCATCTCGTTCCTCTGGTTTCACAAACCACATCATCACTGACATCTCTATAGCGCTGTCTTCTACTGTATGTATCTTATTTGCATGTGAGTTACACTCATTTTCAACCTCTTGAACCCTCCCAAAGCAAAGTGGTTGCATGGTTCTAAAATAAATCTAAGCTACGTGGAATCTGTTTTACCACAGTAATTACCGTCTCCCAATGGGCATTCATTTGGAGGACAAACTCTCTGGAGATGGAGGAAATGAAACAAACAGAAATTTCACCTTGAAAACTTTTCACATTTAAAAGTAGCTAATGACAGTTTACTTTGCTGAGAGATTGAGTGGAGGAAAGATGACGGAGGAGAATGTCAAACTAGAGTTTACATTTCTGAAGATAATGTGTGTGGTTCTTTCTTAAGATGCTGTTAAAACATTACAATGTGTTTGCTAAGGTGTTCTGTTTGTTTGTGCGTTGCAAGGTGGTTGCTAGGATTTTCTGGGTATTTGATTACTGGCCCAATTAAAATATATTAATATTTTGGATTCTTGATGTGGCTTAAGTCCCTCGTCTTAACACAATATATTGCTACCATATAATATTGTACTTTTTAAAATGAATTAATTTATGAATTAATTTTACTACACTATAAATAAAGTTTAGACTTTATTTTAAGGTGTCCTTGTTACAGTGTAATTGTATATTTAAGTACTGAGTAATATTAAGTAACTACATGTACTTACTATATTGTTAGGGTTAGGATCAGGGTTTGGCTTAGGGTTGCTTGCATGTAATTATGCATAATTAATTGTTATTACAATAGTGAGTACTACATGTAACGTGTAACAAGGACACCTTAAAATAAAGTGTTACCTAAATACATTTTTATTTATTTTCATATATTCACTGACAAAAACGAATTTGCTGAAAATGACTCGCCCTCAGGCCATCCAAGATGTAGATTAGTTTGTTTCTTCATCAGAACAGATTTGGGAAAATTTAGCATTATGTCACTTTCTCAACAGTGCATCCTCTGCAGTGAATGGGTGCCGTCAGAATAAAACAGCTTTTCACTTCACAAGATGCTAATTGATACACTGTGAGATGTCTTTATCAGCTGTATTGACTCTCATTCCGACGGCACCCATTCACAGCATAGGATCCATTGGTGAGCAAGTCATGTAAAGCTAAATTTCTCCAAATCTGTTCCATTAAAGAAACTCCTCTACATCTCGAATGGCTTAAGAACAAGTTAATGTATAGCTTTTGTTTTCCAACTATTCATATAATAACATATTCTTAATCAGTTTTCAAAACAATTATCCATTTTTTTACTATTCACAATCTGATGATGCCTCAATACGCTTATAGCTTTTAAAACAACTGATTTTATTTTTTAATGTATTAGTATGATTTAATTTAAATACTTAATATTGAATACTTTTATAGTAATTGGAATAATGGGAATAGTTAGGGGTTTGTTCAATCTCAAACCCAATATGAGCAATAATAATGTGTTTGAGGAACACTGCTAAACAGACATAAAGAAAAATATTTTGCAAACCCTTTTATATCACAACTTTTCCAGTAAATTATTCCACATATTAGACCATTCTCATCAATCAATACAGCCTGACAGTTCTTTATCAAATAATGTACCTTTATGTAAGCCGTATAATATTTCAGTCTGGAAAGCATTTCTGGCAATTTCTGTTTTCATAAACAACATATGCTCCATTTAATGTGTTTTGCAGCTTGGATATTCTTGTTAGTTGCAAATTGTAGACTGTCTAAATGTTGATGAATATATGTGAATACACTTTTTGGTTTTATTTTGATTCTTTTTTACCCTAAATAGGAGTGTTTCTCTCTCATAAGAAAATCATGTGGCCAAAAGAAAGTACTTGTTGACCTTCTTTTGGGTATAAAGAAAGGGTCCTTTCATCGAGGGATTTTCAGCACATTGCCCACTCCTCATGCCTGCCAGTACTGCCTTTATGATGAACGCTCTGTTCTGGGAACAGTCATTTCCCCTAAAACCTCAGACGATCGACGGCAATTAGACAAACCTTGGTTTGGCCTTCAAGATCTCTATGCTTTTAGGCATTTCTGTAATTGCAGATGTCCGGGTAAACGCTTTAAAAATGGATTGTTGTACATTAAAAAAACAATCCAAAGTAAAAATCTGCAGATGGAGTACATACTGTAACTTTGATGATCCATTAAGTGTTGGCCCATAATCACACAATGTTTGATTCTCACCTCTGGGAATAAAGAAGCCTGTGGTTAAAATTGAACCTTGATTTATGAATCTCTTTATACACTCCTGTGACCATAATTGACTAGTTTCTCATTTGTAATCTGTCAGGCAAATGAGAGCATTTGGGTTTTCTACTTATCATAGTTCTTTAGTTTGATTTTACATCCTCTTTGAGCAGGACGCAGTAAATATGTGGGATGTCAGGCTTAAATTGCAGTGCGCTTTAGGCAGGCCTCGATTTAAATGATGGCCTCCATTCAAAACGACTTGAAATGGTATGCTTGAAAGGATGATGAACTCAACAATAGATTTCTAGAATAGATTTTTCTCATTTATAAATCCTTTCATCCTCAGGCAGTTCAGCAGAAATTGTCAGATAAATTCAGTGTCTTGGATTCCAATGGCCATTCTTCACTTCTTTTCTAAACAAATATCTAAAGACTTATACAAGTAAGTGGAACCAGTCTTTTTCAAAGTAGTGAAAAGTTAGCAAACTGAAAAAACACTGTACCATCCAAACCTTTCAGTGATGCTCATTGTATCTCAAGAAAACAATAGTCAGGTTCTGAATGTAAAAATCCCAATTCATTTTCTACATTTGATGACAGTTGATGGTAGCCATTGACTTACATAGTAGGGGAATTAAAATGCCATGGAAGTCAATGGCTACCGTCAACTGTTTGGTTACCAACATTCCACAAAATATTTTCTGTTGTGTTCAGAAGAATAAAGAAACTCATACAGGTTTGGAACTACTTGAGAGTGAATACATGATGACACAATTTTCATATTTGGGTGAACTATACCTTAAATGTTTTTAAAATAATTTATTTGATGCAAAATACAGTAAAAACAGTGAAGTATTATTAAAATGTAAAATAACTGTTTTTTTATAAATATATTTTATAATGTAATTTCTACCAATATATTTGTATTATTATAAGTGTTAAAAAAACTGTTCACAATGCTTTTGTGAATATATTTGTGGAAACTGGGAAACCCCAGGATTCTTTGATTAAAGTTATGATGTTGTGCTTTGTCTAAGAAGTAGTTTAATGAAGAAAATGAATGGGAAAAATATTCCTGGAGTCAAGTGAGCGGTCACTCTTGCACTCTATTGAGTTTCAGTCGAAGATGTACCTCTCTGTTACCATTAATTGACACTGATTTTGGATGGAAGACAATCACATTTATATTCCACGCATTAATATGCTAGCATCGCTAGGGGGAAGACAAAGTTCTGCAAGACCTTATTGAATCAGGCCTTTTCTTTTCTAAACAGTCCCAGGAGAGCAGGACGCAGAAAAAGCAAATTAGATCTTCTCCTTGCTGGGAGATCATGCATCCGTACGCATCGGGCCTAAATTGCAATTCCGAAAAAGAGGCCACTTTGTTGAACTCCGATCCCCTGAGCAATGAGTACAGTCAAATACAGCCACAGAATTATTTCCCTGTCCTGACCTCAACTCACCAGCAACAATTACCGTCCCATTGACTTGCAAAGCAGAGTTTGTGTGCTCTCCCTTTGGGTGCCAGTTAATTATGGTGCATACAGGAGGACTAAAGACTGATGGTGAGGCGCTGAAGTTATTATCCTGACTGGATTTATATTCAGGCAGGAAATTCTTACTAATATTTCCCACCTAAACATCATATTATAGCCTCCTGTGTAGGATAGATACATTTTAAATGACAAAAAGTGGAAATTCAAATGAACTTGACATCATTAATTAAATTATAATCACAGGCTCTAGACTCTCTGGAGATTGTCAATCTTATTTTCATTTCATGAAGTATTACTCTATAAGCAGACCTCATGGGAAAAATGTAGGTATTGCTTTAATAACATCTTTGTTTGAATTTACACTTCCCTGGCATATATAATGGACAAGTTTTAATTTCTCTGTTTCTCTGCACATGATGTTGTTAAAATGGTGTAGGATTACATGGGGTAGGATGATTTGACTGGCTGGGGAATCTGTTTGGCCTGGTGGTTTGTGGGGGAACGGATGTGCTGATGCAGCCACTTTGTTTCTCGTTGGACTGATTAATAGCACAAAGCTCCAAATACTCCAAGGGGAAGCTGAGACACTCGGAAACAGTTCAGGATGAGACCGTCCCCCAATTACCTTCAATAATGTCAACTGCATGGGTGATGGACTGTACCATCCTAGCCTGGGTTTTATTAGCTGAAGGTGAATTGAGCTAGTGTGTGTGTGTGTGTGTGTGTGTGTATACACACACACACACACACATATATATATATATATATATATATATATATATATATATATATATATATATATATATATATATATATATAGTGGCAGGGTGGAAGGAACACGCGACAAGCAACGCTTAGGTGAAGGCCCTGGAGGGTGGATTTTATTAACAAGTGTGAAAATACGTGGGCGGTGATGGCGGTCTTCCTTGTGGCGGTGCTCTCAAACGTTTCCAGGTGTGGTTGAGTCCGTGCAGTGCTCGTGGCGGTGCAGATCGGTCACACACTGCTGTCTGGAGGGAGAAAGAGAACAGAGGATTAGGTCGCTGTCTCATGGAGAGGCTTCTCCCCCTTCCTCTGTTACCCCTTTTCCACCAAGGCAGTTCCAGTGCTGGTTCGGAGCCAGAGCCTAGTTTCAAACCGGTTCTTTGTTTTTCGTCACCCAAAGCACCAGCTCCGAACCAGGAAAAGCGGTTCCTAAGTAGCACCAAAACATTGCTGGGCTAGAAGGAAGAACAGCTTGCGTCAGGGGCTGGGTTACCATGACCAACAAGACGAACAGAAACTTGGACCGCCATGAATGAATGAATGAATGATGCATTTATATAGCGCTTTATTGTGTATTGCTGTACACCCAAAGCGCTTTACAATCATGTGGGGGGGTCTCTCCTCAACCACCACCAGTGTGCAGCATCCACTTGGATGATGCGACGGCAGCCACAGGACAACGGCGCCAGTGCGCTCACCACACACCAGCTACAGGTGGAGAGGAGAGAGAGTCATAGAGCCAATCAAGTGTATGGGGATTATTAGGAGGCATGATAGAGGCCAGTGGAGGGAATTTGGCCAGGACACCGGGGTTACACCCCTGTGAAATAGCCATATTTGAAATAGCAGCTAAACGCGAACACGTTTGATTCGCCGTGTTTGGATGCCGATGTAGGTTCGCAAAGCCATGAACATCAATAGCAACGCAACGTCCGCCATTGCTGATAGTTTGTTTAAGCTTGTTCGGGATGGATCGGCGCTGCGCGGACCGGTCGGTGCGAGGCATCGGGGTGCTGCGGGAGCGACTGGAAAGCAGACTGTTCTTTATGCTTTTGGATCGCTCTCGCTGTGCTTTAGTGTGTTGAGTGCCGGTCGATCGATCTGCGTGGTGCTGATGCACCTCAAACAAGCCTGTTGTGCCGCACAGGTGAACCGAAACATGAACCGTATTCAGTGATGTAAGACCTGGCTCTGTATTGGCTCTCTAGCCTGTGGAAAAGCAACCGGTTCCTAAAGGGCTCGCCAGTCGAACCAACTAAGAACCGGCTATAGCACTGGCTCTGAACTAGCAGCTGGAACTGCTTTGGTGGAAAAGGGATATGAGAGCACGCTGTTTATATCCAGCCTGGCTGACGAGGCGCAGGTGTGGCAGATCAGCCCGTGATGAGCTGTGAACAGGTGCTCCACGTGTGTTTCCAGGGCAACGCTGATGTGGGCTCAGGACGCTCGTCACAATATATATATATATATATATATATACACATATACACTACTGTTTGAAAGTTTGGGGTCAGTAAGATTTATGGTTTTGAAAAAGTCTTATGTTCATGAAGGCTGCATTTATTTGATCAAAAACACACTAAAACAGTAATAGTATGAATTATTGTAATTAAAAAATAATTTATGCCTTACATCAAATGACATAACTCAAAACTTATAATGCAAAACCTAAACTAATACTAAGCTTATAATGCAAAACCTAAACTAATACTAAGCTAAAACTAATATTGACTTCTTGTGCTCAGATATATATCATAGTTGCAAACGTCAAACAGAATCTGAACGTGTTTGTTCCTCTGAAAGGTCTAATATGTTTTCATGCATAATGTATGGGATCTGCTCATTTTCTTGATCCCTGCATATAGATGGTTTCTTTTCGGGGCAGGAACCAAAACTTGCTGTTTCAAGCTGAAAAGAAAGTTGTTAAAAGTCTCTAACAGTTATGCTAAAATCAGTCCTGAAGCCTGTTGTAGCCACGGTATACACTGAAGATTTGTTATCAGTACTTGAGGCAGAATGTGTCTGTAGACATGACAAATTAATTTTTAAAAGTACAAATATTCCATGTAGTATTCAAATGAATTTGAGCTCATAAAAGTTGCATGCATAATAATATAAAATGCTTTTTAATATATTTTTATATTAATTATACCATGTCACACCACAGGACTTCCTATAAATCTTTCATGTAAGCTTTCATTAGATCGTTTCATAATTATTATTAATATTCCAGCACCTTTATGAGGACAGTGTATTCTTTAATGCAAGGCATAAATCTCTTGTGAGATGTTTCTGTTCGTCAGAATGATGTAAATCCACCAAGAACACTGATTTCAGCCAATTACAGTTTAAAAATAAGCAGTGCTGACAATGATTGAAGGATGCAAGCAACAGCAGCCAAATCATTATAGAATTAAATATTATTATGTTTTGTTCAGTTTATTTATTTTCCAGGAAACATTCGTATCTCACATCTTAACAGAGTTGCTTTTTTTTACTGAAAGACTTGTTCATCTTATATAATACTGGTCCATTTCCATCAGAACCTGATTTATTTCATGAACAATGATTTTCAAGTTAACAGCTCTTAGAAACACTGCAATGGGAGCACAAACAATGGCGCCAAGCAAGATGGAGAACTTTGCTGAAGGGTGAGGGTGACAATTAATGTCCGCAGTGAATAAATTGTGTTCAGAGCACAAAATGCCTTATAATACCCAGGAGCCTGCAACAGTTTGGTGTGACAAATTTTGAGCTAATCAGTTTGCTTATTCCTGCTGCTCATAATGAGAGCCATTGGTCATGGGAATTTAAACCATTCTCCTGTCTAGATCTTGCTTGGCTTGACTGAGTTGTGGTTGAGAAATGCGTAGTTGACTTTGATTAGCATGGACTGCGGCGTTTAGCATACTAATGCTGATGAGGGGCACTGTGACAAGCCCCCAGACTGTCCTATGGGCTTAACTGGGCGGCTCAGGAAGAATGGAAGCAAAAAATTGATTACAATGTTCGGTCAGGGGGCTCCGAGGTGGAAGAAAATTGCTACATCTATTATGTGGCAACAAGAAAAAGTAGGAAAGCCAAATGTTTAATTGCCAAGCAACTTTGTGAGAATGGGCTGTAAAAGTAATAGGCAGAAAAATGCTTTTCCTTATAGGGACAGAAAGGCCGTTCCATCAGAGAAGAGCTTAGCCTTGCTTTAGTCCCTCTGAGGGGTTTTAATCTTCGTGTTTTGATTGTGCTAAACTGTTATAATCAGGCTTTGTTTAATGTATTATTTATTTTTTTTACACCGTTATTTTAGCTTTATTTTAAGCTTAGACAATTATTTAGTCAATTATTTAGTCAAACATATATAAAATTATTTAATCAGAGCTTTTTTTTTTTGTCTGCCATCAAAATGGTTTTATGAACGTATGGAGTGAAAACAATAAATTAGGCCCTAAAATGGCTGAAAGAAAGCCAGTCATGTGATTAATAGAATAGTTGTGCTTATAGTGTTGACTGTATATGTTTACAGTTTTTTTTTTTATAATTTGTTTAATTTGTGGACACACACACACAAGTACTGTCCCCCTTGACTAATATGACTAATACTGATGAATGAACAAGTTAAGGCTAGCAGTCGCTTTAGCGAAAGGAAATGGCCTACAGCGTATGCAATTGAAGAGTGTGTGCTACAAGCATTGTATAATGTCGGACAGGACAGAATAGTAAATTTTTCCGAGGATAGAGATTATTTATTTTGTAACAAGTTATGAAAATAACATTGGAATAATGACACTGAAATTAAGCCTGACAACATCTCACCTCACCAAAGATCGGGACAGTGTGTTTTTCTCAGGCATTCTTTACTTAAACTGCAATATTTTTATTTATGTATTTTTGTTTTACTTAAACTGCATGGACAGAAGTGTCAACAGTTTTCGCGAACGTCTTTCAAAATAAAAGTCCCACATCAGAAAACATTTAGAATTAAGTTTTGTTCTTGTTGTTTTTTGACTATACACTCCATGACCCACTCAGAACGTTTCACGACCTACTTTTGGGTCGCAACACTGGTAGCCTATATATTACACAAGTTGAGAAAACTGGTATATTACACAATTTTTTATAAAAGTGCTGAACAGCAGCTGTTTCTGTTATATCATAATAACACTTCCTCGAGTGAAGAAGTCCATCCCCTGTCTCCTCACATCAAAATCCACCAACATATTTGTTTAGAACCGTTTGGGACTGTTTTCGCTGATAAATGATGCTTGTTCTATGCACATTTATCTCCCGATTCAGATGAGACAACTTTTTCACTGGAGAAAGCAATATTTGGGATAGAGAACTCGTGTTTTGAAGTTAAAAATGTCATAATGACGGATTTGTTTCTTACAAACACACACTTCACAATACAATAACTGAAGAACTGGAGTGGTGTGGATTACTTGGGATGTTTTTTTTTTCAGCTCTTTAGACTCTCATTCTGACGGCACCCATTCACTGCAAGAGAATCCATTGGAGAGCAAGAAATGTAATGATTTTTTTTCCAAATCTGTTTGAAGAAACAAACTCATCTACATCTTGAATGGCCAAGTGAATGACACTTTGATGAAGCGATGACAACCTCACAGAGCACCCTATTGACCACCAAGCAATACCCTGGCAACCACCCACTTAAGTGTCACATTTTGTCAAAAAATGTGAAAATGTAAAGTCATATAATGCCTGCTCTAAGAGATGCTCAAAGATATTTATTTTTCAACTAGGTCAAGGATCATTACCAGTACCAATTCAGCAATCACTTCAAATATCCCTTTCACTGCGTGCACAGAACAAGACTTAGACAGACCCAACACCTTCAGCTAAAGACTCATGCTCCCTCATCTCTTTACTGGACACGATGATCTAATCAAGGCTCTTCAATTTGTAGTTGAAGACACTGCACTTTCGAGATCCAACTGAGTCACGATCCTGCAACAAATGAAACAAAGTGATGGTAGCCTTGGCTGTTCTAGCTTTTTGCAGATTGAATACGTTTCTGACTCTAAGCAACAAGTTGATGTTCCTGATAACTCTAATGGAAAATAGCATTAAGAGTATTATGGTGACAGACATCATTGACTGCACTGGGTAATAGGGGTCAGTTTGTGTTAAGCTGTTCAGGGAGGCTAATAGGTTCTGAGCAGCATATTGATTGGTGTTCAGTCAGCAGGGATAAACAAAACATTTCCCATGATGATGCTCTTCTTTTCTCTTGCTGATCTTTTAATCTTGTGATGAATGACAGGACTATGGCTTTAAAAAAAAGTAAGTCTAGCACCAAAAGTAAAAAATTCTCAAACTACAAATAAAACTGTACAAGATATATTATATTACCATGGTATATATAAAACTATAGTATTTTTAAGAAAAGTTTAAATTGAATGACTATAACAATTGCTATCAAACCATAACCATATAACATATATGACAAATATCTAAACAAGAAATGGACAAACAAACTATAAATAAGTAAATAAATACATGAGTCAGTTAGTTAGTTATTAATTATTACTTTGGTTGCACCATTTGACATTTTGCAACCTTGTCAGAAAAAGTTTATAGTTTATATTAGTTTAGCCATAATATGAGAATAACATGATTATATTTACTTTCTTAATGAAGACAGGTATATACAGCAACCCCCCCCCCCCCCCCCCTTCCCTTCACCCATATGGTGACAACTGAACAAAACCAGAAAACATGATTTTTAATTAGACCAATATAAAAATGCACTTTAAATAAATGTTTCACTGCTTAACTTTTCAGTGCAGACAAGTTATGCTGTCATGCCTATATGGATATTAAGATAGCCATAATGTCTGAACAATGAGCCTTTTAAACCAAGACACATACAAGCAGCTTTTGCTGCCTCAAGTCTTGCTTCACTCTCCAGGTCGGCAGAAATAAATGCCCTGCCGTCCCAGAGGAGATGAAGCAATAGAGCCGTATGCAGAGCTATCAGGATCCCTGCACGTTACAGATGCTGCAGATATTAGATTGTTTCCTCTTTTCAAAGAATAGCATTTATCTTCAGGTTCTGAACCTCCTGATTGAACAAGTTAGTTCTCTTTGAGAAGATGTCGGGATGTCCGCCTCCAGTGTTACACCGCAGCAGGCCCGTGCGATTCCTGAGACGCTGAATGTTAGGGATATGTCAGCCTCACATGAACACCCATTCTTCATGTACGCCCAGCCTGGGAGATTAGATCCTCTGTGTGCCAGATGTTACGATGTAATAATCTAATTTCTCCTCCATCAGCATCTGGCATTTTTGTTAGTGATTTAGCTTGATGATTATTCGTGTTCTTTATTATCATTATTATCCTGGAGCATGCAATTCTACAAAAATGGTAAATTTTTAAAGTAATTTGTTTTGAAACATTTAGTTACTGGATAATCAAGATCTTTCATTTACAAAAACAGAATGCAAGACTCGACTTGAATGCGAAATAGACGAAGTGTTTCTTTAAATGTATTCATTAAAATATGTTCAATATGCTGGAATTATTATCCATTATATTCCCAAAATATGCATATTTACTAGGATTGCATCTACCTACAACATTCAGTTGTTTCAATATTTATATTAGAAAAATGCAGTTCCTTGGATGAAGTGATGACAGTTTCACTTCTGTGTCATTGTAATTAGCCCCTTTGAGAATTTGTCATAACCGCTTAAAGAAAACACCTGATTATGCTCAAGGCATGACATAAATCCGATCGCTAAATTTCTGATAGCAATTACAGTAAAAGCATCACGTTTGTTGCATTGGAGTTTGCATATTCTCTCAGGAGGAAAGCTCAGATTTCTGAAAATGGATTTAACTAGTGTGATAGTGGCATTGTTTGATAAGACTTGGCGTTTCCTCAGAGCTTCCATTGATACATCATTTAAGGTTTTGTGGTATTTTTCCACCCTTTTTTTCTAAGAAACTGCTGACAATATGTTCTGCAATTCCCTAGACTAAATTACTCTCAGATGTACCTCGTTGATGCAACTGCAGGAAATATCCCACTGCACAAGGCTAATGAATAAATTAAAGATCACACTGTATAGAGATTCTATAAACAGTGAGGAAGAATAATGTGAACTTTGGCTTGCTTGGAGAAAAAAAAAAAGAAACTAAAGCACAACAACTTTATGAATCTTCATATACCAAGGAATGAAAAACAAACCTTGAAATTACAGTGAAATGCATAAATATGTTTATACTCCTATGTGTATGTTTTAAAGACTTCATCAGTTGAATGCTAGCAGTAGCTGTTTGCTACAAAAGTGACGAGTCTGCTTACAGACAGGAGGTTAAGGAGCTGGCTGTCTGGTGCAGTCTTAACAACCTGGAGCTCAACACGCTCAAAACTGTGGAGATGATCGTGGACTTCAGGAGAAACCCCCCTGCTCTACCCCCACTCACCATCATGAACAGCACTGTGACTGCAGTGGAGTCATTCAGATTCCTGGGCACCACAATTTCTCAGGACCTGAAGTGGGATATTCACATAGACTCTATTGTGAAAAGGCCCAGCAGAGGTTGTACTTCCTTCGCCATCTGAGGAAGTTCAACCTGCCACAGGAGCTGCTGAAACAGTTCTACTCTGCCATCATTGAATCCATCCTCTGCACCTCAATAACTGTCTGGTTCAGCTCAGCTACCAAATCTGACCTCAGAAGACTGCAGAGGGTAGTCCGGACTGCTGAGCGAATCATTGGTACATTCCTCCCCACTCTCCAAAAACTGTACTTATCCAGAATGAGCAAAAGGGCTGTTAAAATCATTCTGGACCCTCACATCCAGCACACAACCTCTTTGAACTGTTACCGTCTGGTCGACGCTACAGAGCTCTGAGCACCAGAATGACCAGACACAGGAACAGTTTCTTCCCTCAGGCAATCCATCCATTGAACACTTGAACTCTTAACAATAAAAATGAAACACACAACACTATCATATTTTAATTTTTTTATTTTACACACATACTTATTACATTTCAAATTTCCCCCTAACATAGCTGTACATACTGAATTGTCTGTTTTGTATATTGTGTTTGTGTTATTTGGCACATTGTCCATTTTTGTATATTTGTACATTATTTTGTTTTTAATTTAAATTTTACATTTTTTAACTATCTGTGTCCTGTCCTGTTGCTGTCATTCTGTCGCACTGTGCAGCTACTGTCACTAAAACAAATTCCTTGTATGTGCAAACATACCTGGCAATAAAGCTAATTCTGATTCTGATTAGTATGTGTGGATTACTGTATATTCATACTGCACACATTCATACTATATGAAATTTCAGACACAGCATATGTCTTGGGTGATAATATATTGTTGCATATCTGATGATAAACATCTGAAATTGTTGAAATCAGCTACAGTAGTGCACGTACAGAATTACAACTGGACATAAAGACAAAATGATTGTTGCTCTGCAGTGGTCTTTGATGATAATTACAGATGCTATCAAATAAACTTTAGGGTAGATTATTTATTTCCATCTCTGTGTGGTTGTTTTATTACTGTGCTGATTGAAAAGGAGACACCACACTGTTTTTTCTCTGATGGTTGGTCATACATTTCTGGATTCTAGAATTGTAATTTCTTTTCTTTTCTTTTCTTTTCTTTTCTTTTCTATGTATATATACGCTATATTGCTAAAAGTATTGGGTCACCCCTTTCTAATGAACAGGTTTGCCTACTTTAGTAATTTCTATGAGTACAAATCTTAACGTTAAAGCATATAATGATATTCTAGGGAATTGTGTGCTTCTGGCAACAGTTTGGACAGGACCCTTTTCTATTCTAACATGACAGTGCCTCTGTGTATAAGACACGGTTCAAAAAGACATGATTGATTGAGTCAGTGTGGAAGAACTTGACTGGTCTGCAGAAAGCCAAGTCCTGATCCCAGCTGAACACCTCTGGTGTGACTTCAAATGCAGACCTTGAGCCAACAACTCATCAACAAACACCAATGAGGTATATAGTATAGATATAGTGGTATAGATATAGTTACTGCGTATTAGTGTATTTTGTGAAATGTTTTAGATTTTATTATTGAGTTACAAACTGTTACACACAGCTAAAATTATTATTATTATTATTATTATTACTTATTATTTTTTTATTATTATTATTTTTACAGAACTGTTTCACTGTATGATTGACATTTGACTCACCTCGCTCTGAGTTTTGAGAAACTTTTATGTTTGTTTATTTGCACCATTCACTTGTAAGCAAACATTTCTAGAAAAATTTACATTTATATTACTTCCACTTCTACTCTTTCAATAGAAATGCATAATCGTAGACATACCCACACACACCCAGATGGAAAGACACACACAGAGAGAAAGAGAGAGAGCTTTATTCTTTATCCTTTATAACAAAAATGCAAAACAATGACATTACACATTTATCAGCCTAGAAGGATAAAACATGATGAAAATATACAGAAATTAAGTCATGAACAGTATTTTTTAGAATCCAAAGGACATCCCTACATGAAGGGGATGTGGAGCCGTGAACAATCTCTCTTTATAGATTTAATTCCATTTGAACATTTATTGGAACAGGAAAAGACAGTACAGAGAAAAGATGATTTCCCATTTTACATATTATATGAAAATATGTTGAAGTGCTTCCCACAATTATTTGCTCTGACATTTGCCCAAACTATTATATCCTTTAATGCGTTAACCCCCTGTTTAGCAAGTGACTAATTCTAAAATAAATAAATTATTGAAATATTTAATTATATACTATAATTATTGAGCTTGCTCCTGTAGGACCTGAGCCCTTTCACACTTATTATCAGTTTCACACCACTGCACCAACAAGCAGCCATGTGACTGCACTTGCAATCTTTTGTGTTTATTATTTAATTTTAGATTTTTTTTTAACCAGTTAGCTTTTCAAGAAATACTCTACCCCAAAATGAAAATGTGTTTCACCCTCAAGCCATGCAATATGTGGATGAGTTTGTTTCTTTAACAAAACAGAAACTTAGCATTGTATCAGTCAGTCAATAAATGAATGAAAGAATGAATGAATGCAATATTATGGAGGACTCATATTTTAGCCGGAAGAACCGGTTTGAAATTAAAATTGTTTTTTTGAAGGATTTGTTTCTTACAAGCACACATCTTTTCAATTCACAAGATGTTAATTGATGGACTGAGGAAGTGTAGATTACTTGTGAATTTAAATTTTTTTTTTTCCAGTTGTTTTGACTCTCATTCTGACGGCACCCATTCACTGCATCTACTGGTGATCAAGTGATGTAATTCTAAATGTATCTATATCTGTTCCCATAAATAATCTAACTCACATCTTTAATGGCCTAAAGGTGAGTACATTATCAGCAAATTTGCATTTAGGGTGAACTACTCCTTTAAGAATTTACCCTGGCATCAAATTTGTAGACAGCCCCAATGTAGAATCAAGGATGGACTGCACTGAAAACTGAAGTGACTAAAACAGATTAAAACCTTGCACAATACCCACAAGACTACTGACAATGAAAATAAACCAGACATAATCTTAGACCTCTGAGATGTACAATGCAATGATACGAAGAAGAAAATTGCCAGACAGCACGCTGTATTAAAATAGACAGAGGGATCTGATTGTTACGATTAATATGATGACATGATAATTTGTCAATAACCAACTAAAACAATGTCCACTAAATAGATTTCAACTGATCAAAGAAATCCTCACTAAGCCAGTGAGCAGAAGTGATGATTTAAAGCTTACACAAAACCCATCTACAAAAGAGCAATAAAACAGATGGACTACCAGAACGGAAGGCACTGATTCAAAAAATCTTGTCATGAGAGACAAGTAGTAGTATTGTCTCAGTCAGTGAATCAGTGAACTATTCTTAAATGGAGTTGGTGAGCATAACAGGCCAATTTATCTCCCACATCCATTTACCCTTAAGACAGCGAGCGCTGATCAGTTTATCGAGGGAAAAAATAACTTTTCTCACAACACCACTGTATTTCTCTCGCACTCGTACTACAACCCATGTGGGCCCTTTCAGCCTCAGGAGGGGGATAAGCGTAAACAGGCTTGTAAACTATGAGACTACACTGTTCCTTTGAGTAATGGATGAAAATATACAAGACAATCCTACTGTTCTGCTCCACACCTCTGAGACTCACCTCTCAAGGGGTCGAAGTTTTGCTGTAAGCCTTGTAATTCCCCTGATGGTAGATGTGCTACAGCATCTGATTTTTAAAGTAATAGTTCACCCCAAAAAAAAAAAATTTGTTCGTGTCCCCCCCACTGAATTTTATTGCAAGGAAAAAAACAAAACTGTAAACCCTTTTCCACACAGGTTTATTATATTTTAGTGTAGTATTCTAACCGAGTCCCCAGCCTAGAGGTCTGGTCACATTATCATAATTGCAGCAAATTCCGTTGGTTGTTGCCAATAGTGTAGCGAAGTTTGAAGCACAGCTTTCAGAGCAAGCAGGTGTGGGTTGAGCAACGCCGCAAATTCATGTGACTAACTTGAACACAAGCAAAATTCTTGCATGGATTCCTTTTGAAATTACCAGTGAAATGTTACTAAGCAAAGCTAAACGTGACTGCACCTTAAGTTTTATTAATATAACCATTGTTTTAAGATATATCACATGCCTTTTTCAATGGAGACTGTCAGCTTGTCACATGACACAATCACAATGGTGCTGTATCGTTATCTGTATTCTGCATTCTCTTTTCTTTTTATACGAAATAATCTTAAATATGTTAATAGATTGTAAAATATCTGATATTCCCATTCTTAAATCCAAAGAAATACATGTTTAATAACATAAGTTATAACAGGCAATGTTTGCCACCAATTTGATTTCCATAGTTTGTCAGATTTATAAGGAAATTCATCCATCTTTCCAAAAAAACTAGCAAACAAACCAAAAATATATAATAACAAAAATATATAAATACAAAAATAATATAAAAAATATATAAATACAAAAATATAAAATATATTATGTTATATATATATAATAACATAACTGAGTAGCTGGGGTGTTATGCAAGTATTGCAAATAGAGTATTTACCTAACTGAAACTGTGACAAAAGAACCAAACTTAACCGTGAGAGACTGACAGAACACTGTATATACTATGCAGTAAGCAGTACACCAACACAGCCTTAGTAGCTAATGTCCTGCTAATGTAACAGCAGTGCTTGCAGTTTACATGAGCCCTCAGGCTTTCTGACAAGCTTTGGCTATTTTTGTACTCTCACAGTCAGTTCTGAGGAACAGTGAGCAGTTGTCAGCACAAAGTCAGAAGTCTAGACCACAGGCACTTAGCACACTTTCATTTGTTTAATACTATTTGCACCCCCAGGCTGTTCCTCTGAATGTCTGGCAAAATCCCCTGCTGTGTGATATGTCACATTCCCAGGAAAATGTGTGACCCTTTTAATAATTTCACCGCATGGATTGTTGATTCCTATCGCACATATGTCACTCTTGGTGTTCTTCCTGCCAAAAAGTCAGCGAACACAGCATGAAAGCTTTTAGTATTCTGAGTACACAGTTTGAATCATAGGCACTAAGAGGTCACAAACAAAAACAAATAAATTACCTGTGGGGTTATTCCTGTGCTCACATGTTAAAAAAATAAATAAAGTGAGTCTGCTTCTTAGATTTTCCTCTAAGGCCGCAGTTACACTGCAGGTCTTGATGCCCAATTTTGATTTGTAGACTAATTGTGTCGACCTGACTTTTTTCAACACCGTCGCTTTTTCAGTAATATTCATCTCGCATCGACAAGGTAATCTCTCTGATCTGTCTGCTTCTATGAATTTGCATTAGCAACTTAGCCTTAGTACAAAGAGGCACAGTGTTTCAATGAATGCTGAAAAAAAGGGTTTTCTCAGAACAGTGTTCTTATATACTGTATATATTTTGTACCAGGTCTTAACACCCTCAAGCACCCCTGTTTAACCAATCTTTCACAAAAGTGCTACATCTGTTTAGCTAATTTACCCTTATGTGTTATGTGACAAGGGCAGCTCTGAAAGAGTTAAAATTACTCTGGCCAAGAAAAACAATGAGGCCTTCAGCAAAAAGGATTAATTGAATCAATGAAATATAATCAGCAAACTCTATTTGCATTTAATGTATTTAAGGGACATTAGCTGTTTTGCCAACAGCAGAATATCCAATGTAAATTACTCAGCAGTGAATGTACTATCGTTGTAAGAGAATGACTAAGCACACAAGAGAAAATATGATTCAATTTAACAGACATCTTTCTTTGGATTTTCCTTACACATCACTCACGGTGCTATATAAATGAATTGCCCTGAATAATAATAAAAAAGTGAACTGGCACTAATAGAGAAAGTCTGCAGCCAGTCTTAGAAAGAGGGGATTATGGATTATATGGCGCCTTGCTCCATATCCACTATGAAGTCTGCTGGGATGCGTGCCCACTGGAGACGGCATGATTCAAATGGCTAACGGGTCAAAACAACTCTGTAGCCTCAACATCCCAATTAAAACTAGACAACACATTAAACTTAGGATCATGGTGTGCTGTGTTAATGTATTTGACCTTACTTGCAACATTTGGCGGCCATTTAGTAATAACACAGGGACAACGTCCTGCCCTGCAGTGAAGCACAGATTGAGACTCACCATGAGGAACAATTACAACAGCCTATGTACCGACAAGGACTAGAAATAAAGTCCTTATTAGTTTATACCATTGGTCTCAGTGGAAAATAATAATACAGCATGGGCGTTAGCCACATGATGACTCATCCACACATTCTGCATCTCAACAGGGTAACTGGTCTGTCTCTGGTCAACTTTAGGGCTTGCTATTCTCAATAATTTTGAACTTGGTATCATCTGATGTAAGATGTTCCATTTTAATAGTGTTAGGCTGTTTTTACCTTTGGTTCAATTGCTTGGTATGAACCCCAGTTTGCTTCTACCCAGGTTTTCACATAGTTTATTTGGACCAGCACTGATTTACAATTGTGTCATCAACATGATTACTACTGAGAGGTTTGCCATTGTAGCTAGATAATGACTCAAGAGAAGGTGCTAAAATGGAAAGTGAGTGAAGTGACATACTGCCAAGTATGGTGACCCATACTCTGAGTTCGTGCTCTGCATTTAACCCATTCAACGTGCACACACACAGCAGTGAACACACACACCGTGAACACACACCCGGAGCAGTGGGCAGCCATTTATGCTGTGGCGCCCGGGGAGCAGTTGGGGGTTCGGTGCCTTGCTCAAGGGCACCTCAGTCGTGGTATTGAGGGTGGAGAGAGCGCTGCACATTCACTCCCCCCACCTACAATCCCTTCCGGCCCGAGACTCGAACCCGCAACCTTTGGATTACGAGTCCGACTCTCTAACCATTAGGCCACGACTTCCCCGGTGCTGATGAATGAAGTGTTCTTCATTCATCAGCACCACCTCTTCTCATTCAGTCACGACTGGCAATCTAAGTGATGACAACTGGAATGAACTTGAATGAAGGCAGCATGTGATGAGATACACCTGAAGTCAATGTTGCCTTGTCACTACTGCCATAAAATGCTGAGCACACCTCTCTTCAGAAGACCTCTCGTCTTCTATGCATGTGGTTCAGTGGTGTCTTTGCAGGTTTAGGAAAGGAGTAGGTAGGGAAGCTAGGCAGCCATGGTTAAATATAAAGTTACATCCCTGAATGACTGTTCATCACAGAGTCACCATGCCTATCAACTCAGAATGAGCCAATTAAAGAAGCTTGCATCCACTGGGTCCAGACCAGAAAGGGAGTTTGCCAGGCACCACTCGAATGGGTGCTAAAAAAGGCTTGAAAAAAGTGATAAAGCATCTCCAAATGTCTTTTCTCAAGCGACCTGCGTCTTCACCATGTGAATACACTCTAGTATCCTTGCAGGTCCAGTGAGAGAGCAAGTAACACCCTCTCTTGACTGTGTGTGACCATTGCCACAGTAGCTTGAGGCTGTCTACAATGGATGCATCAAAGCGAATGTTTCAAATTTATGTCAGAAATAATGCAATCATGGTGTATGTCAGAATGTTTCTGTTTAAATGGAATGGTATCCATTTACTGGCAGTACCTCATCATGTCACAACGCTTACAGCCAGAGTTGACAGAATGCAAGTAAGTACATCTCATAAACTGGTTAACTAACTGTCAAGACTTGCTCCCCAGAATAGGAAAGAACATGTATTACCAGGGTAACAATGCCCTTTTCTTCCCAGAATTTGGGAGGCAGATTCACTATAAAGAAGCCACAGCACCTATGCACTTTGGACCAGGAGGGGAGCGTGAATGACTGCCCTGAACCCTTGCCTGGACCACTCTTCTCCCAGACCTTCAGTCACAGTGAATGTGCATGGTTTTCCTTTCTATTGTACAGTATATTCCATCTGAACACTTTATTTCCCTTATTAATATTTTATGTCCATTTTCCTTTACAATAAGCACCTCTTTATAGGCCTAATGCCACAGTCGCTGTGAATGTCTGTGCATCTGCCACAGATGAATTGCTAAGATGCAAACAATGGTAGCTGCTTACTGAAAGCATATTCTGCTGAGAAAAGCAGCAAAAATAAATGCATTGCACTAAAATATCCACATTGTACATCATCAGCAGTAGTACACTTTTGAAAATTTTTGCCAAATTACTTTCATACAAATTGCAAACCATATCAGAGACTATATGAACTCTTGCCCTGCTCTTAAACATAACTGAATGTGGGTCCTTTTGTTCGAGTTCAGAAAGTAGGTTTCACACCGATCATACTAACCTTATTTAAGTCAAACAGACTCAAGAAAGGCAGCCATGAAAATAACAAGACTCAATGCTGATTTAATGTTTAATCAAAGGGGAATGAGGACATCCATCTGCTAATTCCTTCAAGTAAACACAATGAGTTCAATGATGTTTTGATCGCAAAGTAGGTGCATTTCACGGAAGCATTCAACCCCTTTGAAAAACCCACTCAATGTAATGGATCTGGAGATTAGAAGGATTTGTGATTCAGTTCCCGTTTTGTCTTCTCAGATCTAAAGATATTCTGTTAAACTCTTGCAGCTTCCGATGTTGAATAATAATTATTTTTCCATCAAAAAGACATTGAGAATACTTGCCCCACCGAATATTCCTCGTTAAACAAATCCTTATTTTTCATGACTTTGAGAAGAGCACTCTCGAACAGAGACCTTACAATAAATCAGAGCTGAGCCGAACACTAATCATCTCAAGAAGCAGGGAAGCATGGCAGAACAAACAAAAAACCAACACGATGACACACGCTAAAACACTTTCCGAATTAGAGTACTTCACACTTTCTTCAGACAACCATTCTGTGTTCCTCAAAGCAGGAAGCTTATGGCCCAGATGGTTCTGCCTTCTTAAGATCCATCTTCTTCAGAGGAAATATTGACACTCGTCTGTGCTTGCACATCCTGGTGCCTTTAAATTAATTTACAGCTTACTCTCACATTTTAACTCTGGCTACTTACTATCGCTCTCTCACCCTGCCTTCTTCCTCTCACAGTTGAAGGTGTGAGGAACTCGTTCATGATTGCCGAAAGGCTAACCACAATCCCCCACTGCAGGAGAAAAGCTTGCTCCTACTTCTTATGACAGAACACAGCTCCACTTGCACTTCACACTTCATTACCCTCAGTAATAATGTTTGGCACAATGATGTATGGTACTATTCAAATTCATAAGAGTAGCTCTTGGCAGAAATGCCTTCAAAACTTATAAAGTACTGGGATTAAAGTTTACAAACATACTTACAAGACATACTTTTTTGTACATCTCATGATTACTCAATCCATGCAGTATTAATATGACTTGCTCATTCCATTTTGTCAAAGTGCGAGATATTTTTCGGAATTTTTCAGATCCGTAAATTAAATTTGTGAATTGACGTGAAAGTCAAGTATACTTCAAATACAGAGGCCAAGTAATTTGCCCTCTCCATTTAACCCATCCATGTTAGTGCACACATATTAGACCATTTCTGCAGTGCATTTACTCCCCCCACCTTCTTTTTTCTGCTGGTATTGAGAATCGAACCTGCAGCCTTTGGGTTACAAGTCTGACTCTCTAACTGTTAGGCCACAACTACCAAGATCAAAAACTCCCAAGATCAGATTTGAAAATGTTAGATTTACCGCACTGCAGGCTGTTCCCTCGGTCACCCAGATTTGTCCAATATGTGACCCTGGACCACAAAGTGTCAGTTTTTCAAAATTGAGATTTATACATCATCTGAAAGCTGAATAAATACGTTTTCCATTGATGTATGGTTTGTTAGACAATATTTGGCCGAGATTCAGCTATTTGAAAATCTGGAATCTGAGGTTGCAAAAAAATGTAAATATTGAGAAAATCGCCTTTAAAGTTGTCGAAATTAAGTCCTTAGCAATGCATATTACTAATCAAAAATGAAGTTTGATATATATACGGTAAGTGTTTACAAATTTACAAAGTATCTTCATGGAACATGATCTTTTTGGCATTAAAGAAAAAATTATCATTTTGACCCATACAATGTATTTTTGGCTATTGCTACAAATATACCCCAGCGACTTAAGACTGGTTTTGTGGTCCAGGGTCACATATGAGGTAAAAATTATCAGATCTGGGCCACAACCTGCTGCAGTATGAATAGTGACTTGCACATAAAGTAACTATTGCAAGACATTAGGTCATACATTATATTTGCCTCTGACAAGAGGGTTCCATAAAAATGTGATGAATTGCATTTATATACCTTTAGACATTAGAGCTCATTTACAATGACCTGACACAGGACTCTTAATTACTTTTTGAAATCAAAGCAGAGGAGAGGTGAAGCAATTGTTCTGATGACTGAACATTATCATCGCTGGTCTCCTAATCATTCAAGCAGATAGCGCTGCACACAGGGGACACCTGTCAGTGGACCGAATTAGATTTGTTACTAAGGAACCTTGATACCACTTATGTCCCTTTCTTTATTGCTGTAGCTTGTAGCAGTTCAGGCTTATCATTATTTTTTATGTTTAGTGGGCTGGCGTTTCTCAGAACTTCCAAATAAATGAATAAATTAAAGCTTGTGACATATCTCTATATATTTGCATATTTGCAACTGAAGGACATAAATGTTGTATGCAAATAATAATATTTGTATCATTACTTATCATAATTTCAGGATATTTATTTTCTTTATCATTAGCTGGAGTTTTTGGTAAACTTCCTGAAATCATTATGACAACATTTTCCTACGTGCATGACCTGCCTCATAAATATCAGTGAATAAATATCTTGCTGCATTTAAATTACTGATGCTTTATCAGTTGAGATTTGGATATGGAGAACTTCACTGCTCAGATATCATCAAGGCAGTGGAGGGGTGGGAACGATTTTCATTTATTTATTCATTGCTTCCTGCAGATTCCCTCAAATAAATCAATTTGCCAAGGTTTAATGGTCAGAAAACTGGTGCGAGATGAAGTTTAACGTTTGTTATGAAGTGTATCTAAGGAAGAAAATGTTAAAGGGGTCATATTGTGAGAAGCTGAATTTTCTATATATATATATATATATATATATATATATAAAAAACTCCTTGAAAACTTACTTTAATGCCCTCAAGTAAACTTTGTAAAGGATGACTCTTATTCAAGGATATAACAATGCACACTGTTAGACCTGACAGAAAAAAAAGACATTAACCAGACCATGCTTTTATTGTTTCACCCTCAATCACTGTTAAACTTGAACACAGAATCCTTCTCCCATTGTGAGCGTATGTTGCATTAGCATATCTCTAATTAAAGTAGGCAAAGGTGGAGCTGACGATCAAAGACTGTTGGTTCTCGCTTCTGTTTAGTATTGCCTGCTCATTATTGTAACGCAGCCTCTGATTACAGCTATTTGTGTGCCTCCATCAATCTGAGGAAAGCCAATTTGCCTTTTCAATCCTGTGATGAGCAAAGTTAAATCTAAAACAAAACTATAAACACGCGGCTGGGAGAAGTCATGTTTTCAGCTGGACCGTGTAATTGCCCCTTTACCCTTGTTAACATACTTATGGTGCTGTTTAACTACCAAAAGATCTGGAAAGAGCACAGCATCTTATAATCATCATCTTTCCTTCCCGTCTTGTTTTTAAAAGGAGACTGATTTCATGAAGGAAAAAGTAAAGCATTACAGAGTACTTTACTTTAACACTCTTTACAGTGGTACTGTGGTAATATTACTGATACACATAACATTAGTGTACTGCTTTTATAAAATAGTGACAAATTGTAATACAGTATATTGTAGTTACAACGTAAATCATTTGTCAATTAATGTAAGTCGATTAACATTGCCAATTTGACTAATTATAGGTTGTTCACATTAATGCATATTTAAATAATAATACTACATACTTATTAAAGTATACCTAATATGAATAACACTGTATATTGTGTATGCAATATTTTCTAAATAAAAATATAATAATAATATCAGTTGTGATGTCTACTAATTAATACATATGCATTATTATTTACGTATGTATTACAGCTTATTAGTGTATTATTACCAAATGTACACAGTACATGTGTATTTTACAAGGACTTTGAATGTAACTCACTTAATCATAATTTAGAATTAGATATGTCGATTTTACAATGACTCATCCAACTGTATTGTAACTACTCGTTTCATATGACATTTATCTCCTGGTCATGCCTCAAACTGGCTAACCGTAGTTTATTTAACATTAAGGCTATGGGAAAGGCGACCTCATAATTTCATCAGATCATTACTAACCATTTCATGTCAGGTTTTCAAATTCCTGTCGAGCGCAATCCTCATTCATCAAAACCATATTATTTTCCCAGACACAGTAGGTGGTCACCATATCAAATCGCCCAGCAATATGGAAACAAGACACATATTGCAACCAAAGAACACCCTGATTAAAAATTCATTAATTGCACCACCCGTAGACACACTACCCACGAGTAGCCAGACAGAAGAGCAATGACTGGCGTGCTTCTCGCTAATGGATGATATGGGAGATGTTTGCAAATGAAAGCGTACGATCGCCCTCCCAGCAAATATCATCGACCGATACAACATAACTGATTGTGGCAGAGCTCAACTGAGGGCACATTTGATAATGGCTTTCATGCTATCATTTGCGTGAGAGAAATTGTTTTCTCAACCCTGGATCGGTGTTATGCAGATGAGGCCATTATCTACCCATTTGAGCTCATGTCTACCTGCCTGTTTGATGGAGCTGTCTACGACTCGCTCAGAATAGATCCTCGCCTGGAGACCTTCTTCGGCTCCATGACTCCAGATAGAGGTCGTTTTTGTTTATGGCAGCAGAATAAATAGCTTGATGAGATGAGTTTGTTGATGGATGGTATAGATGGAGGCTGGAACGTCTTCGTGCCTAATGCATTGATTCTCTTCCCCTGACCAGATTAGGATGTCAGGCACCAAGGCCGGTTCCCCTTGTCTACCCTTAATGTAATCTACTATTGATCAGGTGATGTAGCAGTGCAAATATAACCTCTCTGTATTAATATAATTCTTTCCTCTGTTCAGCAAAAGCCCAAATGAAGGAGCATCCATGAGTGTCAGGGAGGCAGGCAGGCAGTGGCTCTGTAAATAAGCAACTGCTGTCCGGATCCGATCCCGGTTGCAGTATTGACCCACGAGGATCGCAGGCTTGCAGTCATGCTTCAAGTAATGATGTGATGAATTGTCTCTCCTTGGAGTTTAAAAGTGTAACGACAGAAAGATAGTCCTCTAGTGGTCCCTGTGTGGATTATTGGTTAGAAGTGGAAAGAAGTTGGAACCAATAAAAAGTAAGAGCATCAAAATGCTATACTTGGATTTTGGAATGCAGTTCTCGGGAATATATAGGATTTTTTTTTTTTTTTTTTTTTTTCATAATTGGGAGATAATAAATGTCTTGCCTGCATTCGAGGGTGAAAAGTAAATAATTTAACTAACATATATCATCTTACTTCCCCAGTTAATTAATCACAGTACAGTGAGACAACTTTAGTTTTTTGGAGTATCATGTTTAAATGTGCAAATTCAGCAATATCTAATTAATACAACTCATTTGCATACAGTTACAGTCAGAACGAACCATTCTGAACATTGGATAAAACCAGGTTCAAAATTCTTGTTCAAATTAGATGGCATATTTAAGGATTTTGGATATCTCTCTTTATTCAAAATAAAAATAAAATAAAATAAAACAAATAACAATGTTTGTTGTTATATAAAACATGCTGTGCACTGTTTTTATATATATATATATATTTTTTTTATTTTATTTTTTTGGACACTATGACAATGGGATTATTCACAGTAGCCCTCCTGCATGTTAGTAACAAACAGTGAATGTTATTATATCACACACAATATGAGCAAGTCTCAGTCTCTTAGTAAAACTCAATCTGTTATGACATATTATTCATGATTTTGATGTTTTAGGCATATTTAAGTTGAATTTAGGCTTCTTGGTAACACTTTACTTAAAGGGGTGTGCCTAAGACTGACATGACACCTTAAAAATTATGACATGACACAGGTCTTATGCATGTTTATGACAATGGTCATTAAGTGTCAGTTGCTCAATTATGTCATTTTTAATGCAAAGATGACATTATTTGACCTGACCCTAACCTAGCTCTACCCCTACCCTTACCCCTAACCCTAGCCCATAACAAAGACATCTCAAACAATGTCATCTTTGCATTAAAAATTACATAACTGAGCGAATGACACTTAATGACAGTTGTCATAAACATGCATAAAAAACCTTCATATTCATGACATGTGTCATGTCATGATTATGAAGGTGTCATGTCAGTCTTATGCACACCCCTTCAAGTAGTGTAACCGGCTTGTTAGATAAAATTCCTATGAATTTTAAATGAGGTCAAGAAGCCGCATGAGGCCTGATAGCTGTGTTCTTTATAAGTATCTGTTGATGTTTCCATTAGTAAACACTTTGAATTAAAGTCATCGGAAGTATCACATCACATACACTCCTGAACAAAATCTTAAGACCGGGGGAAACATTACAAGTATTCGTGCTGTTGGATTGTAGGTTGTAAGTAATGCTTCAAAATGCCAAAAGAAGAAACAGGAGCAAGAGACAAAAAGTAGTGAATAAGCAATTTATTGAAAACTGCATTTCAACTCCAACAGGCTGTTCATCAGCTGATCAAGACAATAAACTTAAAAAGTTAAAAGCTGTGCAAAAAATATGGCTTTCATGTCATTGTCCTCCAGGCAGTCACACTGTCATGACCTCCTGATGGCAAAGTCAAGTCACTATTATTTGTATTGCGCTTTTAACAATGCAAATTGTGTCAAAGCAGCTTTACATCAGCTTGATATAAAGCTGGATGGCTTTACATCAGCTTTACAGTATTTAGACGGGGAAATAGTGTGTCGAAATAGTGTCATTCTCCTCTGGCCAGACAAAATCAGCAGTTTAAATCTAGGCTAAAGACTCATCTGGTTCCTGTGGTCTTGTCCCGATGGCCGTCTAGGAGACAGGGTCTTGGGGCTCATCTTGTCCTGGTCTCCGCTGACGTTCAGGGATGTAGAGGTCATCTCTAGGTGCTGATCCACCATCTGATCTAGATACGGACTTTTTGCAAAGGCAAAAAGGCTTTCTATCTTTGAACGTGGCAGGATTGTTGTGCTGCTCAAGAAAGGGTGTGTGCAATGCGCCATCACTGACGAGGTTGGACGCAGTAAGACAGTCATTTTAAATTTCTTAAAAGATCACAAAAACGTCAAGTGGTAGACCCGAAAAAAAAAATCTGAGAAACACACAGGATGGTCCAAAAGAGCAACGTTATTCTCCTGGAAGAGATACTTCATCAGGCGGCTGTTGTGAACTGCAGCGCTGTCCTATTGAAAGACTCAGTCAGTACCACACAGACGAGGGCCCTCAGTCAAGACGGATCCCCGCTGCAACATGTCCACATAGCCAGCCGCCGTTAGACGCCCCTGCACAACCTGAAACTCCATTTCTCCAGTGAAGGAAAAAGCACCCCAGATCATGATGGAGCCTCCTCCACTGAGCTGCACAGAAAACATCTCCTGAAGTCTTAAGATTTTGTTCAGGAATGTATCAAGTATTTTTTTTTCTTTGTTACTGTACTTATTTGTAATGTATCAGAGTATTTTGGGGGGAGGGTGAAACTTCTATGTCACTACATTCCAAAGCATATTGTACATTTTATTCCACTGCATGTTATAAAACATAGCCTATAATTCCTGGTCATTTTAAACTGAAGAAATCGACATGTTTGAATTATGAACAAGGTGATTCTTTTCAATGAACCTGTTGAATCAGTTCAGAAATTGCACTGAACAATTTGGATCAGTTAAAATAACACAAATTAATGCTCATGCATCTTCACCACTGCTGTAGCAGCTTCAAATTATATAAAATGAGCATGTATTATGTTGTAATATCTATCTATATTAGATTTTATTTTTTAAAGTATCCTTCCTTCACCTTGAGGTGATGAAAACATCCCCATTCCAGTGGCAGAGATGTGACTAAGCAATAGATAATTAACTGCATGTTTCTTAGGCACTGTTCATTATTTCTGTCCTCATCCCCTCTAGGGAATATGTTCATGCATCCCTTATACAGTATATATAACAGACAGTGCTGGGATTCTATAAAGAAGAATAAGATAATATTCCCAGCTCAATTTAGGGGTCAGAAGTACTTATTGTTGAGATCAGGAAATTTAGACTACCCCTGAGAAGTCAAAAGATGGGATAAACATTACAGGAAATATCTTTAGCCATTTCTGCTATAATTAATACAAAGCGTTTTTGCTGTCTGCAAAATCAGTTCCCTGCGACAAGATGTCAGTCAGGATGATAAATGTATGGAATAAACATGTTTACTTTGAAGATAGAGCAAAGCTTTCCAACATCGTCTGCTTCCCTTGCCCTGTCTTTCATTTGAACAGATATCCCGCTATGATCAAAAATCTCAGATACCACAGCGTTCAGCTTCCCTCTCAAAACATAATTGAAGTGTTTTTGGAAAATTGCAAACCTTTTTGAATTTTTGGCATCAGTCTAGTTTACTGCACTAAGTTTTGGGGTCACTGCATAGTAAGCAGACAGTGGTAAGAGGTTGGCTGGAGGCAAACTGATGGAAATGGTACATTGATTTCCTTTCGCTGGAAAAATGTTAGTAGATGTAAATAGCTTGAAACACTTACACTCAGACAAATCTACTTTTCGTTACACAGTAAGCACTAAAAGAAAGAAAGAAAAAAGTTAAAACACCCTTTGATGCAGATCACTGCTGTTTGGATGGATGGATCCATACTATATATAGACAGAAGGATGGATGGATGGATGGATGGATGGGTGGGTGGGTGGGTGGATGGATGGATGGATGGATCCATACTATATATAGACAGAAGGATGGATGGATGGATGGATGATAATGTGGATGGATGGATGATAATGTGGATGGACATATAGATAGATGGATGGATGGATCGATACTATAGATATACAGATGATGGATGGATTGATAATGTGGATGGATGATGTGGATAGATGGACGTATAGATAGATGGATGGATGGATTGATACTGGGGATGGATGGATGGATCTATACTATAGATATATAGACAGATAGATGACGGATGGATGGATGTATAGATAGATGGATGGATGGATCAATGGATAATGTGGATAGATGGACGTATTGATAGAAACTATAGATATATAAACAGATAGACAGGTGATGGGTGGATGGCTAGATGGATGTATAGCTGGATGGATGGATAATGTGGATAGATGGACATATAGATGGATGGTTTGATACTGTGAATGGATGGATAGATACTATAGATACAGTATATAGACAGATAGACAGATGACGGATGGATGGATCAATACTGTGGATAGATGGATGCATAGATGGATTGACACTATATCTATATAAACAGACAGAAAGATAGATGGATGGATGTGTGCTGTACATGGATTGATGAATGGATTGAAACTGTGGATAGCTGGATGTATAGCTGGATGGATGGATGGATGGATCATAACCTAGTTAGCTCATAGATTAATGACATCTTGATAGCACTCAATAGGAACACAATCTCTAAACATAAATCATGCATTTATTTAAATCATAAATCATTTATTTATTTAGGCTATTTTAATGTCTAAGCCATTTGGTTTACAAATATTATGCATTCATACAGTGCTTCATTCTGTTTGTGGGGTTATTTGTTCATAATTGATATTCGTCCAAATGAAAAGTAATATAATTGTATTATAATTAATATTTCATTCAGTTTCTAGGGAGACTATACTGGACTTTGTACCAACTTAATTATTCATTATAGTTTCAGGCACAGTTTGATTTTTGCATGAAATTATTTTACTCCACTTTAAGTTAACAGCTAGAATAAATATGAGCCATCTCATTTAAACGTTGGGTAAAAAGCAAGCATTGTATTTTATTAAACAGTTATTTTCATGCTAATGACAGAAGTACAATTTTTAATAATTACGTACCTTTTCCAGCCTTTTCAATTCAAATTGAAGAAACAAGTTTATGCAAGTGCACTCGGTGCAGACCCAGCAGTTACAACAGTCAGTGCCAAACTATGCTTACTAAGAGAAAGTGGAGGTGTTCACACAGGATTCGCTCCTGCGTTCAAAGACAGCTAGACAACATATAACAAAATGGAACAGACTGCAGTTCCTTACATGACCATAATAGTTTATGGCATGTCTAACACAAACAGCACAACTGTCAGAACTGAGGCAACATACAAAGGAAAATAAACACATGCTATTTGAAGTCATGGTGACAGCAATATCAGAATTACAAGATGCAAAATCCTACTAAATCTTTCTGTTTTTCAAGAGATTTAGAATATTTGCCATTTCTCTGCTTTATAATAACCCAGTATATATGTCTATGATGGAGATTTCAACTAAAACTTAATTTCGTCACAGTGTAGATTAGCATTAATAATTCATTAAAGATGGAATCAACTCCTTATTATAGACTACTCCCGAAAGTGTTCAACAGTTTTGCCACCCACAGAAGGTGATGGAAGAAATTAGAGCTGTACAGCAGGGAGAGACTAGAAGTAGAAAACATATTAAGAAAAGTGTCTTCACAAAAAGTCAAACAATATTCCCATGAGGCATCTTACTACAAATGTTCCTCAGAGTAATACAAGACTATCTGTGGTAAGCACTTACAGTTCATTCGTAAAGTTTCATTTTATCAGGGCACTGAGTCTGAAAGAATTAACCACACAATAGTTGATTCATCGTACATGATACAAGACATATTACAGATATTCACTAAAATAATTATGACAAGTAGTTTATCATATGGTTCCAGATGAAAACGGTCACCCGTTGACAGGTAATAATAGCTGTGTCAATAATTTATCTAGCGGAAAATGAGGTACACATCCAGTGTAATTATCAGTTTTATGGTCCCACGTTATTCCCGTTGACAGACAGCTTCAATTATTCTGCAAACAATCTGCTTTACAAGTCTGGAAAACATAAAAAAAATAAAAATGGGGAAAACGTTGGTTCTGGTTCTGCAGCTTTATGATGAGTTATAGTTACTAAAAGATTTTCTTCTGCTGAATGGCCTAAAAATTAAAAATCTGTCATCATTTACTCCATTCCAGTCAATGTGGTTCAGTGTTGTTTTGAAACAAATTATCGTCTTTTGTGTTCTGCAGAAAAAGAAGGCCCAGTTTAGAAGGGCTTGAATTATTACTTTAAGCACAAATGTTTGAGAGTATAAATATCACTGGATTTCCGTTTAAAGTAAAACCTTTTTCTTCTAAACCAAGACTAAACCATGTACTGTATCAACAAATTATTTGAGGAAGAGAAACGAAAGCTCTGTGGACATCTCTGAAACATGGCTCTTTGTTCGGAGGGATCAAAATCATTTTTAATGAAATACATCAAAGTCACTGGCTGTAACATTAGAGCTCTCTTCTTAGCAAATAAATCCTCTGGTAAGGACATCTCTTGTAAGTGCTTGACAATGTTTGAGTCATACAAGAATTAGCGTCAGGACATGGATGAGATTTAGAATGACGATAATAAAGTCTAAATATATACGCAAGCACATCTACCCACAGAACAGAGCCCATCTAGAATTTCTAATGGGCATTCTCATAGTCACATTTTAAAAACCATAAATTATTATCCATGTCGTTGTTCTGATTATTTCACACTGGAAATATCTCTTTTGAAAGTGCAATTCTGCTTCAGAATGTTCCTAATTGACCATATAGAGCTTTTCCTGGAGTCCATGTGGTAATGCGGTGTGATAGAAGCATTGCAGGGGTTTTATTGCATTTAAAGACACTCAGTGCTGTCTAATGTTTCTTTTACTGCCTGCAGTGTGAACTGAATCTTACCTGTTAAGTATATACAGCGGTTAATAACAAATGTTGTAGTCTGTTCCTGGTTATAGCTCAGCAAATGCACATTAAATTCTCTACTGTTCAGTCAGAGAGGATTGCAATTCCTTAGACATATTAAGCAAGGTTCTTATCAAGGTTATTACAGTCTTGGAACTTTCATTATTTCTTTATTCTTGGTTGGTTTTGAATTTCAGTTTCCTTTATTTTATGAAGCAAAAATAGACCTTTTTTGTTGAAGATGGTTGAAACAGACTTTTCAGAATATGTTTGCTTTTAATTTATCTAACATCACTGAAGCAAGATAAATGTAGACCCATTTCTGCATTGTATGTTTAGATTAATTTCACATTGTTAAAATGAAGACTTGTGGATGAGAGAGAGTCACTTTTTATGTTAAGGTTAGCGATGTAGTTCTTAGACTGACTGCTAGCATTCTGATTTGTGAACTCCACAAAAAAAGCACCTTTAATGGCCCATAACTGTAAGTTCACTTTGATATGTTCAAACTTGTTTTCCAGTTATCATCTATCACAGACGCCTAGCAGTCTTCAAACTGCCTTTTATTTTCCATCAACATGTTTTTCTTCAAAAAATACTGTGCTAAAACTATTCTCAGGAGCTGAGTGTGGTGCTTTTGTAAGAGTCGATACAAAATGTCACTCTGTGATAGACACACATAATGGAGGAGCCGGAGAACGAATGCGTACCACAGAAAGCCGAATATCAGGAGCATTGAAAGTTGTTTATTGAGAGTATGTGAAAGAGAGAGAAGCCAGAGGATACGGTAGACACAGGCAAACATCTGTACTTTGTGTCAGAGTTTGGCAGAGCGCACATTGAGATGTTGTGTCAGTGGGAATAAACAGTTGCTTTATAGAAAGGCAGATTACGAGCATAAGGAGCCGTCTTTATGAATTCCCTCAGGCTTGATGAACTGGGATAGTCATGCCGTTTCAAGCAATATAGCTTCACGCAGATGATTACCTACTTGGACAGATGAAAAACCATACAGATTGCTGATCACTCAGTGGCAGCAGATCTTTGTCTACTGCTTTAATAATATTCGTTCTTTAAAGTGGACCCAGTTTTTTTTTATATATGAAATATTTCAGCATTTCAAAGTTTAAAGTATTATGAAATAATTGGATTTTAGATGTCACCCATATCTCAGAGGAAGGTGAAAGAGCAGGATGTTTCAATATTCATATCTCTAAGAGAGAACTTAGGCCAATACAAGAGTCAGTTCTCTTTCTCAAGTAGAGTACATTAAATAATCAAATTTAGTGTTTTGTTGTCTTATCGCTTGCTTGCCAGTTGCTGCTCTGTGCTCAGCATGAACAAACCTGCATGTCGTGGGCCACTTTGGTATATTGTTTAGCAGATGCCATAGAGCAACCAATCATCCACATATTACGTATCGTCAACTACTACTGTGTGGCAACCAGTGTTGGGCAGTAACTAATTACTAGTAATTTAGTTACTGTAATAATATTACTTTTTGCAGTAACTAGTAGTGTAACTAATTACTAATAAGATTTCAGTAATAATATTACAGTTACCATTCATAAAACAGCTTAGTTACTTACCTTGAATTTAAAATCTAACAAACAAATAATTCCTAGATTTATTTTCATAATTTTCACGACTCACACATGCATGTGATGTCCCCAGTGCAGCAGGCAAGCATGGAATATGGAAAAGCTTACATTCAGCATATAGAAATATTGCATTATATTGATTTTGTCAGGAAAAAAGATGATCTGAACACAGTTGTGAAATTTGTGGCTTTACTTTACTCTGGTATTACATCCCACCCACATCCCTCTGATCAGCATGTACATTATATTACTATAATTGAAATTCTTTTTGGAAAATTAAACAGTTTCTTACAAACTTATGTGATTTTATAAAATACATAATTTTTAACATCTATTGTGTAGCTGTATGGATGGAGTCAATGCTAGTGTCTATCCCTCTCACAAATCAATTGTTTTGCATCAGAAGACTTAGAATATTAATATTTTTTGAATATATTATGACTCTAGTTATACCTGCCTGTTATATCATGTTTTTTTAATTTTTTTATTGACAAATGGGGTTGAGTTTGTGCTTATAAATGTGTAAATATTGTAATGTAAATACAATTTGTGACTGTTTACATTGAAAAAAATCACAGCCCAACATATATGAAACAATGGCAATATTATTACCCAAAATATAATTTAATCATGATGATAAAATTCCTAATGGCTTTCGCATCGGCATATTGATGCAGGAGGTTTCTTATTTAAATCAATGGAGGACCCTGCACACCAAAAGATGATGCTGAAGGGGTACCATATAATAGTTAGTTAATTGTGAGAATTGGTCCTTAAAGTAAAGTGTGACCTTCATTTTTGTAGTTACATTAATGATTACACTGTTGACCCTACCCCCTGAACCTGACCAATGCACCAAACCTGTCCCTAACCTTAACCATATTCCACATCAATGGCAACAAAAGTGTTTTGTAATACAACAAGTACATAAGTACACTGTACCAATCAATTACTCTTTTTATTGATGTAATTACAGTTAAAGCATTGGTGAGCAGTCACTTTTTTTAACCGGGTATGCTGAGTAATAAGACACCCACCGTCATTGGCTTTTAGGACACTCAATGACAAATAAACATCTTGGCAGGTGTCGATTTCAAAGTATGCACATTTCCTACCTTATTTGTAAATGAAATTCATCTCCAATCCTTTGTCTCTCCTTTCATGTTTATCCATTGTTATTCGAATACTAGAAAAATAAAGCTGGTTTTCCAAGTAAAAACCGCCAAAAACGTTTACACGTTAAGTTATGATACATAATATTCAGAGGGTGGCAAGATGGGGCATATGTCTCTCTGTATCAGCTAAATGATTTTTTTATTCCCAGAATAGGAGTTACAACTCCCACCTGGGTGACACTTCTCCAATAACAGACCATGCAAAATACCCCAAAATAATATATTTAAAATATTACAAAGTAACGTTGCAACCTTGCAAACAATAATAAATGAGAAGGACTTTTACTGTAAGCTACTCTGTAATAAGTTGAACAAGACACGAGACGTGCGGATCCATGTGCAAACTTTTAATAATACAAACAAAAGTTCAAGGGGCAAGACAGAAAGATAATTCAGGTACACAAGCAGTAAACAGGAAACGAGACTATAAACAAACTAAACTAAGACTTACAAAACACAGAACTAAGAGCTAGACATACACACAGACAGGTTAGCAGAAAACACAGGACAGGCTTGGTAAGGCAGCTAACACTTAGAGTGTTAAACGCAGGACCAGACTCAGAGCTAGACATACACACAGACAGTTTAACAAAACACAGGACAATACACAGGGGGATCACACACTGGTGAACAGACATGGCACGGGCAAGACACGAACAGCATACACAGGATAATGCTCGGCAGAGATAAAGAGGAAGTCCATGGTTTAAGTAGAGTGTGTGATTGTGTGATAGCTCTCAGGTGTGAGCGTGATTAGTGCAATCAGCTGTATGTGTGTCGTCAGTGCAATGATGGGAATTGTAGTTCAGTGTGCTGCGTGGTGTGAAAGTCAATATGATGGAGAGGCGACCTCTGGTGGCTATCAAGCGGAAGTCCACAGACCGGATTCGTGACATACACGAGCATACGCAAAACAAAGGGAACAATAACATCTTAATGTTCAAAATGTTCAGAGGATTTATCAGTTTTTATTTATTTTTCAGTGGACTTTTTAAAATTTGCATTGCTTGAGAAAACATAATAATATACAGTGTTTTTTATTTTAATTTAGTCGGTTTTGCATCAAACAATGTTATTTTCAGCAATTGAGATCTTACTGGAACAGCGCATTTTTTTTCCGCTGGGCGAGCGATTCGTGGAAAGCTTAGCTCGCGCATGAAATCAGCCGCGTGGCAGCAAACCAATGAGAACGCGCTACAATCCTGACGACTCATAGGCAGCGTTTTTGCACAAAGGCACCTCATGAAACTGATTTTGGACAGGCTTCTGAGGCAGCGTAACGGTTTAATGATATAAAACAAAATAGAACAAGTTTTGCTGATAACTAAACAAATATTTTATCACTATAATACTAATAGCTCGCTAGAAATAACATCAAAAGTGCAAAAAGTTAATCAGAAATATACATTTACACACAAACTAACAACCAAACGCGACTTTCAGACGCCATCTTTATTTTTTATCTCAACCGTCAAGGAATGGAACACACGGGATTGTGGGATGTCAATGGCAGTGAAGCATACATCTATGCTGCCTTCAAAAATCGATCAGATGAATGTATCTCATGAGACAGGAAATTAAGCTAACTTTGGATTCGGACGTGCCTTGATGCCTTCCTACGTTGGAATGTGTGAGGCGAGAAAGCTACGGAGAATCTGCTCACCCGGAAGCTTCTATAACTGATGTAGATTTAAAGAAAATTACTGCCATTTGGCAAATAAATTGGTAACACTTTATTTTGATGGTACCTTTTGAACATTCTGTTGACACTAAGTAATTTTGCAACTACATGTCAACAAACTCTCATTAGAGTATTTGTAGACAATGGAGTGATGATCTCCCAACAGACACTCTACTGACTGTAAGTAACTTTGCAAGTACGTCAGCTTATTCTAACCCTAACCCTACCAGTCTACTAATACACTACTAACACTCTAATGCGAGTTAGTAGAAATGTAGGTGCAATGTTACTTATAGTCAACTGATTGCGTTAAAGGGACCATCAAAATGATAACTGTACGTACTTATTCCTAACTCTTTAAGCTTTCAGTTACATTTCAAATGACAAGGGATCAACTTATAATCATGTTTATATGAATTATCCTGTGAACTTATTCTCTCAAATGGCCTGGGTATGCGGAGCATTCACAGCTTATATGGATGGAAAACCACTCAGTTAAACTAGTTATAAAGTGGAATCACCAACTCCCTTAATACCAGCGACACTCCATCTCTTAGAACGCCACCCTTCAGACAGGCTCCCTGCCTGAAATATCTTGAGACAGGTGGGATTTCTATTTGACCTGTCAAGATAGAGGTAGGGTGAAGGGTCCCTCCTGGTATGGGTATGAGAGAGATGGTACACAGGCTGCATATTGGACTATGCGTTAAAGAGGTGGGAAGCAGGCTGCTGACTGAAGTGGGCATGCAAGAGATAGGATTCTGACTTGAATCAAATACTCAAAAGAAAGAGTTGAGGCACTGTAACAACAGCGCAGGCATTGTGTGATGAGGCATATCTTAGGTTATTAGATCCTCATCAACACTGCTGTTAAATGGCAAGCAAGCATCTCCTCAGGAGACTGGTTTCTTCCCCGTGGATTCACAACAGTGTCTTTGCAGATCCAGCAATCTACACTCAGCTGTCAGGACCACACTCCTGTGGGAGAATGTGTCACAATTGCTGTGCCAGGATTTCAGGCTGCTGAATGGTCTGTGATACTGAGGGGTGCAAGGACATGACACCATGAGATGCATGAACCCCTCAGGCCGTGGACCTCAGGGAATGCACCATCACTACAGGACACTGCCCCTACATGGACCAAATACCCCTTTCCTTGACTTTCACTGAAAGTCTTTCCACAGAAAGGACACCAAAGTAACTTCAATTCTCAATATATTCTTCACAGATACATTGTACATTATTCCTTCACATTTAATACTTCATATTCAGCAAACTTAGTGTCTTGTGAAGATGATAACATTTCTAGTAAAGCTGGTTGATCAAAGGAGCCTTGCTGTTTACTAATTATGAAGACTAAGGACAACAGTAAACCAGCATCTCATGCCAGTGATCAGGATTCAAAATATGCAGAATAAGCGTCATTGCTCTTCAGCTTCTTTTGACGAAAATAGTATATTAGTCCATTGAAGGGCTAAAAGAGAATCTTGTCCTTCATGTTTCAAAACTATAGAGCTTTCAGCTGTGTTTTTGTTGTTGGTCAAAGATGAGGAATGCAAACCTTGTATCTGCCTATAAATGTCTTTCCTCTTATCTGCAGTTAGATTCTTTATTGAAAAATTCTGAAGGTACAGTGATCCCTGCCAATCAATGTTCTGTCTACCCTTTGTCTCTGACATTCGATTGTCAGGCCAAGGTGAGGGTATCCTATGGCTCTTCATCATCCTGTATTTTTTTCTTTTTAATCTCCACCCCCTTTAGTTCTATTCTTTTGAACGTTATAATATATCTCGTTCAGTCAATATATAGAAAGATGCTTCCAACTTCCTTTAATAATGAAATTCAAACCTAAACACCTGTACAAACCTGTACAGCTATACATTCACATCTCATAGCCAACTGCCTCACTCCAGCTCCTGGAACTCAGACAGAAAGAAAACTGTTTTTGTTTTTAAAAGATCTGCAATATTTCTAATGTATTTAATGCATTTAAACACACTTTACGTTCAATCTCATTGACTACCTTCCTTCCTACCACTAATCCACAGTCACATCAGGAGAAACCTCCGGACCCTACAGTATCATGTTTCTTCTTTAACACTTCAGTGATCCTCTCTATCGACTCTTTTTGGTGCATGTTTTTCCATGCTGAATTGTAAACACACTGTAGCATTTTGAGGCTTTGTATGTCCATCTGCATCCTCAATCCCTTCACTTGCCCAAGAGATATGTTTTGCCTCTTCTCCACAATCTGCACATTCATGTCAGACTTCAAGCCTTGTCAATCACACACTTCTGAACTTCAGACTTCATAGATGAATGCCAGGCCAGTATTATCCACATTTACTTCCTACCTGCTATAAAAGGATGCTGAAAAAATCTCACTGACCTGACACTGCACCCAATCCCCTGGGATTAATGCAGGAACACATTCTACTTCCATCTAAACCAACTGATCTTAGCAGTCATTTATTACAAGGCTTATATGACTGTTGTATAAATAACACATAAATTTGCCAACTTTCTTTTCTGCTTTTGCAATTTTAGGATGTCTACATGTCAAATTATTATATGGTGGTTTCCAACCCTGCTCCTACATGCCTTAGGAACAATACACATTTTGGACGTCTCCCTAATCAGACAGGCTACACCTGATTCCTTGCATCAGCCTGTTATTAGAATCCTGAAGATCTAAAATGAGTTTATCTTTGTTGAAAACCACAGCTTTTGTTCCTCCCAACTTTTTCTTTTATAATGACTGTCTCTTTTTTTATGGGCAACATTAGAACAAATGTCTGGTGGCTCTTCCACAGCAACCATATCCAGGCTGCAGTCATTTCACAACTCCCTCCTAGCCAGCATCATACATACATATTCCCGCACTGCACAGCTTGGTTTTAATGAATAGAGATTTCCACATTATACCTCTTCTCAGTTCTCTTCACTGACTGCAAGTACTTACTTTAATTCAATTCAGAATAATTCCTGGCTTACACTTGTGCAAAGTACCTAGCACTCCACAATATTAAGCCTTACACCCCAGCCACTCTATATGTCTATGCATCCTCTACATGTTCAATAATTACAGACATTGACAACAACTTTTCTATTATATACAGTATGTAACAGGTATATTTACATCATGGACTGGCTTCACCTGCATCTCACGATAGCATCTTAAACTAATAGACCCAAGGGAGCTTCTTCGGGTCCTCAGATGGTCTTGAATATTCAGCCCGGTTGTATTATCCCCTTTTAAACAGATCACAAATCATTTGGGATTAAAACACCACTGAGAAACAAGTTTTTTTGCGAACTGCATGTTTTGCCACGTGTGCAAATGATTAAGTACAATTGTCTACAATTTGCACAATAACTAAATGCAGATGGATTATTGATCAGAACTGATAAATTGATTCTCAGTGAATTTGTCAACTTCTAAACATTGTTTGATCGCGTGAGTCATCACATGCACTCACATTAAATTAACATGCACATCCATTAAAATTATGAAGATGATTTCAATGGTGAAGCAATGGTGAATTTTGGTGGAATTTGTCAGGTCATTGACACAAGAACTAGGTTTTGAATCTTGAATGAAATGTTTTGGATGAGTGTGGAGGCAATTAAATTTTTATTTTAACTATTATTATTAGTTTTATTTAATTTACTCTACTAAAGAATGTTGTGTTTTGATGAGCTAAGAGATAACAGGAAATATTTTTGAGGTGTGTGTGTGCGCGTGTTTTTGTGACATATGAGGACACAAATTTGTACAACATATGACATGGGTATGACATAGGTATTACAAGGAGAAGGTGACTTATGAGGACATTTTCCCATGTCCCCATATTTCAAAAGGCTTATAAATCATACATAATTAGTTTATTGGAGAAAGTAAAAATGCACAAAATGTCCTGTAAGGGGTAGGTTTAGGTGTAGGGTGATAGAAAATACGGTTCGTACAGTATAAAAACCTTACTCCATGGAATGTCCCAACAATTCACAAAAACAAACGTGTGTGTGTTTCTGTGTGTTCAAGACAAGTGTGAAATGTTATTTTGGATCTAGCTTCTTAGAGAATATTTTCATGAAATATGTAGGTATGCATCTAGGGACATAGATACCTTAAATGGACGCATATGTTGAATATGTGGTATAATTGGATGAGGAAGAAGCATCCGGATTTGATTAGGGTATAAATGCTAAGTCAACATATCTTTCTTTCTCACTCTCTACAGCCAATCTGTATGACAGCTGACCTTCTTGCAAACAAATAAATCTTTAAAATACTTTTTGTTTCATGACTTTACTAATATAGATGACCAAATTGCCATGACAGTGAGTTAACAACTACACTTAAAGTTTAGTGAATGTTAAGACTGTTTTGAAAAATGTCCCAAAGCAATTGAGAAAAGCTGTAAGTGTGTAACATCCGAAAAGATGAACATTAGTCCCAGTATCTCTTGCATGTTTAGTAGCAGCAGTAGGAGAAACTCATTAGTGGTCTTTGCTATTATGTGTGTACTCTTATTTTTTCAGTGTGTTTGGATGTACAATTTTTGCCTGGTGGATGATAAAATGGACAAAATCCTACAGAATTACATTGTAAGAGGTATTTGGCTCTTTGGACCAGTAAGCAACATTTTTGCAAAAACCATGAGTACTACTAGTGCCCTAGAAACATTAGCAACCCAAACAGTGAGACATTAAAACCATTTGTTTGAGGTTTATTTTGGAGTTGTTTATTCTTTGTGCCTTGTTCTGGTTTATTGCAGCAAATAAAGATTCTGCAACTGGATTCATAAGCATCTGCTAAAATACAAATATAATATATGTTGCCCCCACCCCAACTCGAGGAATAAAATGTTGATGTTCGATATAATGTATTGGTGTGCAGTATACAAAATGTTAATGCAAGATTTTTTTTTTTTTTTTTGAAGGTACTCATACATTCCATTCACTACAAATTCTCACGTAATATATGCTTGCTGCATTTTAAAAAATGACACATGGGCACATGTGACTTGCTGTTGCAAAGCATACCATTTTGCTGAGTGCAAAAATCCTTCTGTTAAGATGATTTGTCATTTTTGTATAATTACACAGGGCTGTCAGGGCGGCACACTACAGCTGCCTGCAATTACATCTGCGCATCAGCCGCTACGCTTACATGAGCGAAAACCACAATCAGCTTGCTGAACAAAGTCTCTGGTAAAGATGATACTGATTTTTATGGTTCGGTAATAGTTTTATTTCCATGTTTCTTGCAGCTGACTTTTAAGTGTATTCAGTGTCTGTATTATTTGGATTAGGTTTTATTTTGATGCTTGGAAATCTTACAGTTATTTGATGCCTTCAGTCATATCCATGCCAAGGAAATAAGAAACACATAATAATAATAATGCTCTTTCAAAAGAACATGCAGCTCATGTTTAGTTTAGTCCAGACATAATCAGTAACACTTTGGATGCTCTCTTTTGTCATACGACAGACAACAAAATGCTTGCAAATGCCGGTCCCACTTTATATTAGGTGGCCTTAACTACTATGTACTTTAAATTATTTAAATTAATAATTTGATACAATGCAATTATTGTGTACATACATGTTTTTACATTGTACTTATATTTTTTAAAATACCTATACGTAATTACATCTGTAATTAATTTATGTAATTAAATTTATAATTACACTGTTGACACATCCCTTACACCTTAACCCACCTTTAAACCTTCCCATACCACTTAACCTGTCCCTAACCTTACCCGTATCCCACCTCAATAGCAGCAAAAGTGTTTTGCAACACAATATGAACACAATACGTACATTGTACTTATTTGTTGATGTAAGTACATAATAGTTAAGGCCACCTAATATAAAGTGTGAGCCAAAAGCCCTTCACATTGTTTGACAACTTACAAACTAAATATAGAAATAGATATGTATTAAATTATATATTTATTTTTAAATTTTGCAACAACACCTCAGAAGTGAAAAAAGAAAAAAAGTACAGAAAAAAATAAATAAATAAATATATATATATACATATACATATATATATATATATACATATACATATATATATAGATATATATATAAATCACTTTTACATAACGTCAACATTTTTGGCCAAAGCCAAAATGTAATCAAACAAAAGCAATAAAAGACAAAGAAACCATTATATATAAAACATTTTAAGCAGCGGTTTAAATATTTTGTTACAATAGTGAATTACTTCACAAATGAAAAACATCATACGAGGTGATTTTGAAGAGTGTCCTTTGCAGTTTGCTCAGAGGCAACTTGTTTTATGGATAAAGAATGCTGATTGGAGAAATGTGAAGCTGCATGATTTAAACAGCTAATAATGAAAGAATCTGATCATTAACAGTGTCGTGGAAGGAAGAAAGGGTTGCCTTTGTTACCCAGCTTTGTATTTCATAAGAGCATAATGAGAGAACAGAAATGTGTTTATTTTCATGTTGCTTCGCTTTTTGAGCATAATGAGGGAGGACGTTAAGCATAATTTCATGATGAGGAGAAGAGAGCGATGAAGACCATTATGTTACATTTAGTCCAATGGTGCTCAACTGTTGAGTCTCATCCTAAAATTGGGTCACAATATATTCTGATAATAGCTTAAATTATGCTAAATGCAAATATCACAATTCAACTAACCACATAATCATGCATAGTTATCATAACAAAATAATTGGCTTATTAGGCCTATTCAAAAGAGAAGAAAATGGTTTCCATACTGCATCTTTTGCTGTTTATGTTAAATTCAATGTATCCAGTCCAACTCTTATTTTTGTGTATTGTTTATATGTCTAATACTTAGATCAGTTTTGGTGTATTGTTTAAATATTGTTTATGCATATTTCGCCACTGATTCAGAACTCACTTGTAGACTATAAGGCAATATTATGGACAAAAGATTTGTTTGACGTTTTCTAAAAGGATTTGTTTATCACAAGTACACAGCTTTTCACTTCACAAGATGTTAACTGATGGACTGGAGTTGTGTGGATTACTTGTACATTATTGTGATGTTTTTATCAGCTTTTTTGGATAGGCTATTCCTTTAATAATTTTGCATATAGCTGTCACAGAACAGCTAGGCTCCATTGTCACCCAATTACTCCATGATCACTTTCACCTGTACTCTGATCACCTGCACCTGTCATTAATCCAATTATCTCATCACCAACCAAGTACGAAAGCACACTCCTCAGTCACCATCATTGTCCGGTCTCGTTTATGCGTAGTGGACTCTCTCTAGGATATCCTGCCGATACATTGAGATACCTACCTTGTTTACTTACCTGTTGTGGCTTCTCCAGAGTTACCTTCTGCTCCTAGCTCCAACATCCCCTCCAGTCTCCATCGCGTAGTGGATCATCTCCGTACTCATCATCAGAGGTGTGTGCTTACTTCCATCTCCATTCCACGATCTCCTGCGAAACAAGAATCAGAGTTACAAGCTTCTTCAAGTCAAGAAACCCTTCATTATTTCAGGATACTCACCTTTCATCTGCACCTGCACCTATTGCTGACAATAAACTTACCTTACCACCTTTTATTCCTTTGTCCGAGTGTCATTCCATAACAATAGCTGGGCCTATACAGTTCATGTAAATTCTATTAAGTGTAAATGTTTGATTTTAAGGACCGTTTAGTTCAGTGCAATCCAGTCTGAGAGCTAAAGCCACTGCTAACCACTGGTTTAGATGAATGGGTAAAATAAAATACTGTTTTATTTCTGTCATAAATGCCACATTAGCCCACAAAGACCAATTAGGCATCATGCTGCAAAATTAATTCAGTTATCAAATAGAAGATAATCATATACCCAATGGGGTACAATTTGTGAGTCTGGTCAGATAATAATTATCTAACTGAAAAATTATCACTTTATTCATGTTTATTCATAAATATGCTCTCTGTTCATAGGGAAATTGCAGTATGTGACATTAGAATAAACACTAAATTTCAGGCAAAATGTCACTGTTTAAAACACTAAACAATGAACATCTGCTTTAGGAGGCACTGGGGATAAATGCCACCATGAATGAATACTAATGGAGGTATTTGTATGTAAAGTGTAATTTAAGCACTCATACATTTTCATACATTTGGTTAAGTGATCACTCTGAAATGCAATTTTGCTGTTTTGCTTTCACCCATTTTCCTGTGTGGTGTTCCAGCACAAAAACATAGAAGCTGCTCGTTCATGCAGGTAACAGTGTCCCCAGTGAGGAAGTTCATGGCAGAAACCGCCAATGTGAGGTTTGATTTTGAAAAGCAAGAGGGGGGAGAAGACGTGAAATTATATTTGGGGAAGGTAGATAAAAGAGAGGCAGAGGGAAAAGTGTGAGTCATTGGATCTGACCCAAATGTCAACTTTTCTCCCAGAGTTCTGCCGCACTGAAATCTCAAGGCTTGGGAGATGAAAGAAGCGATGATTCTGGGTCAGCAAAAGTAACATGCATTTTTTTCTTTTTCATCACTTTCTGCTTTGGGTATAATGCAAAAGAACAGTTTGACTAGTGTTAAAAAAACATTTGCTGTCTTGCATGAACCACGAAGTGAGACCCGCTGCCTACATCAAACCTCATGGTGCTGTGGAAGTGGTCATACTAAAAACATTAATATTTTAGATACAACAAATATTAATTTATATGGCTTTGTTGAAAAAGACAAACGTTGGAGCAATGTGGTAGCAACAAATAAGGTACCTGGTAACACAGGCGCTGATTCATGTTTCTGCCGGTGGGTGCTTTTTAAATAAAAAAACACTTTTTCACGGCTGTTTCCATGGATAAATAATACATGGAATACGTTATCATACACATATGCAACACACATAATATTTGCATGTATTGCATTCTAATTACTCAGTAATTAATTATACTGGGTTTTATTTTTATTAATTTATTGATTGATTGATTTATTTTATTTTTATAGAGCATACTCTTTTGGATGGTGCATTTGAAAAAATCACTACATGAAATATATCTTGTGAAGTGAAGCGCACGGACTGCAAATACATTATTTAGTAACCAAGTAATACACACATTCTTTCTAGGAGGGCTGTGCTTCACTAAATAAATTATTTAATAAATACCTATTTACAATAAGCACTTATTCGCGCGTACACAGGACAAAGTTTGAGGACACACAAGTAATATCTGAGGGAGCGCAGAGCCATGATCTCTATATGGGAGAGTAAGCCCGCTGCAAGCCAAGAGATTCGTGCTGGCACCCTCTCGTATTACAATATTGCACTCTCGACATTAAAATAATGCCAAAAAACTACCTCAAATGAACTATGAAAACGAGAATAAAGTCGTACAAGCTGCAATCCATTTCTTATTGGTTAAAATGAACGGAGATTATCTTGTGTTTTTCCGAGGATGCTCGAGCACCCATGCCTGGATCGGTGCCTATGCCTGTTGAGCATAAACTGGTACAACATCTATAATGAAATATCAGCGATGCTTGTAACACAGCTATTACAGTGCAGTTACGACAGCTACTGTATTTTCCTTCCTTTTCAAGAATCTGAATCTTTCTCGCTCCCTCGTGCTGTGCAGCTATTAAATTACCTTTGTTGACATCAAGCTAAGAAAGTGGTGCTGCAAGGCAGAGTATTGACTGATAATAAGCAGACTTCTACAGCTCCTGATTGATTTCTAGCCCCCAACGGTACACAAAAAGCAGTAATAATGAAGACAGACAAATTATTTAGAGGAGCTTACAAAGGCCTACCAAAGCTTTTCCGTTGGAGCATGCTGAAATTTCCCAAGTGCCATGATCAATATGGCCTTTCATGAGACAGCAGAGGAGAAAGGGACCTAATGATTGATCAACTGTTGGTCCTTTAATATATATATATATATACACACAAAAGTCTCCTCCTGCTTAGAGTGTTTCTGGTGTGCAACAGCATTTACTCAGTATGGTCTGTGCATATATTTAATTGTGCAAGTTTGCTTTTGGTAATGCTGCATTGCAGAATATTTTCAGAAACTATACATTTGGCTACCATGTTGAGAGGCAACTTGTGAAACAATTGCACCTGATTCCTAACAGCTTTTTAAACATTTATTAAGCACTCTGCCTCCAATTATCAAAGCACATGGGACATAAGTGGTCTAATAATTAATTTGAGGTACCTTCATTTTGAATTGTGTTTTTTGGGGGGCTGAGGGGTCAGTTGGGGACTAAAGAATAGCAGGTGGGCACTTTAATCAGTAATTTAGCTCAAAGTGAAAAGGTGTAAAGTATGCCTGTGGATTGCCTTTCGTTGTCTGGATTAAAAGAAAATGAATAATTCAGTGTATAGTTATGTATGCATGGGGAAATGCCAATGCGAGTAAAGTAAGTCACAAACAGACGTCTTTCTTATAACTTTCGTAAGAGAATCAGATGCTTATAAAGGGACATTGGAAGCTTCCAGTTGTTACTTGTCCTCAGGGAATTTAGAATGTGAGGCTTGTTTTGTTCTTGAGCAAAATACATGAACAAGTCAACACTCTTTTCCTTTGTAAATCAATATTTAATTCTGCAGCCGTCGTGCTGCTCAGGGATCTAAAGGTACAACCATATGCCTGAGACTCAATGTGATGTATGTGATGTTTTGACTTGCACATTAAATTTCCGCCTGCCTCCCTTATAGTTCTTGTCTAGTGTCTCCGTTTTAGAGAGAGATCAATTACAGCTCTCTTCAGGTCAATCACGGCTGCACAAACGCACATTCTTCTGGTCCCTTTTTTTTTTTTTTTTTTTTTTTTTTTTAATGACTGCAGCTAACAGGGGAACAAAAGCCCATAGCCCATGTATATAGGGCATAAATATAGTGCCATACTGGTTTAATCTCACACATTAAATTTTTTGTACTAATTTTTCTGTCCACAATTTTGCAGCACTAGCTCAGCTCATTGTTTCACAGTCTAAAATGAAACATGAGGCGACAACAAACTACTGGAGACAGCAACAATAAATGCACAAACTTTGATGAACTTTAGTTTAAAAGAGTACAAAGATACAGTATACAGTATATATATATATTTTTTTTTTTATTACTCATAATTATGCACACATAGATGTAATTTTTTGTGCATGTTAAATGGAGTATGAACCTTAGTCAGGTTAGACGCCATATTAAATTCAACATAGATCAAAACGAGGCTGTGAGGTATAGACCAACAGTCTTTACAGTGGCACATAAAATAGGTCCTACAGCTTGTATTTTTTGCCAACTCATTACATTAATTTCAAAACTGTTTGTCAACTAACTTTTTTTTTTTTTTTTTGGAAATACTTTTTGGCAGTTGAACAATTGTTTAAACAACTACAATCCAAGTCACTGAAGTTATATCCACCGCAACCTTATTTTCATTCCAGTCAAAAATGTTATATGGCACTACCTTAGGGGCTTTCACACCAGGTTGTTACATGAACTTCACATGCAGTCCCCCTGAGAGCTACATTTTCCCAAAGGATAATTTTCCTGGTTGCATTCAAAATGGCAGGAGGAATCTGAAAGTGACGTCATTTAAGCGGGGCATTCAATGATGTCAACAACTGGAGGATGGAGAAGTTCCTGGACTTCGTCGGTCCATCTATCAATGTTTTCCAGGTGCCAGTGTTTCATATTGCATGGATTTAGCCAATCAACACTTATGTCACTGGTAGTTGCTATTGTGCTGGGTTAGACCCTACTCTGAAGTAGGAGCTAATTTAGTCCCCCCAAAAGGCGCTCATATAACTAAAATTAGGGTGGTAAGTATTTTGACCAATAACATTCAGGTATTGTACATAATCAACCAATCATGACGTTGCGCATGACAAGGTGAGATCTACAGAGAATGATTAAAGCGATGCAAATATGCGCACGTTTGTTCGCTGACTTGAAGCGTCGCTGCGCACCGATCAAAAAAGATACCAAGGTAGGCACGAGAGCGATTTGAAAGCATAAGTAGCCGTCTGCTCTGCTCTCTATAGCTCTCATGAATGTCATACAACGATCTACCTGCACAGTGCAAACAGCCAAAACCTGGATATTTTAGGCAATATAGAAATCCTGGCAAGGACGCATCCTGTAAAAATGGCCCATATGGTCACCCTAAGTAAAAGTGTTCCTGAATTGCAAGCAAGCACTTTCAGAATACAGCCTTTACTTTCAATATGAAAAAAAACTGGTCTACTCAACAGCTGCTGCTGTGACTGAACAGCACACATAACACAAAATAAATGATCACCAGTGTTGGGCAGTAGCATGGCTCTAAATACTACAGCTATTGGTATTAATATGATATTTCTTAGTAGCAAGGTAGTAGCATCTCCCCATATAACAGCTTTTCAGTAGCATATTTATTTTATTGATTAACGAGGAGGGTGCTGCTTACACTTGCTACAAAATAATATTTTAAGTGTTTCATCAGTCATTATGTTTTTTGTTGTTTTGTTTTTTTTGACAGTTTAGAATCAGAACTATCAATGCCTGCTTTATGTCATAGGTCATAGGACACCTTTAAACCCAAACGTTTAAAAAAAATGTTTTTTCCTCAAAAAAACAAAACAAAAAAACAAACAAACAAAAAAACAGATTTTTGTTTCTAACAAAATAATCTGTTGAACAGCATGTGCTACACATAGCCAGTAACGACCCACAATTTAATAAACATTCACACATTTACAATAAATATCAATTCAATAAAAGAAGTTGTTCAGGAAATGAGGTCTGAAAACTCTGAGCACTTTTTTTTTCTCTCAGTTTTTTGTAGAAAAGTCTTGATTGTGCAGTTGAACTTTTAAGACTAGAGGCACTTAATGGTTTCTGAATTCCTTTCCAGCATGTGGTCAACTACCATGACCTTTGCCTTCTTTGCCCTGTCATGGCCCCCTTTCTCTTGACAGATTGGCCTTAATTTTGTTCTCCATTTGATCTTTCACAAACGCTCACTATCCACAGTGACAAAAATGTGATAATAAGGAAGGGAAATAACAACTTTTCTATAATTAAACATCAAGGCTGTGGAAAAGTGGCATGTTAATCCTTGTGACCTGACTGTTCTGCTGCTCCAAAACCATTTACACTTTCATTAAAGAGTTTAGTCAGGCAGAACGGATTTATTTATTGTGTGAACAAACACAGGGGGTAAACGTGTGGCCGCTGTGGTCCTCTTGCCCTGACCTGTGATTAATTTGAGATCTGCAAGAGAGCAAAAAGAACCTACTATATAGTGTATTGGTATTGGTAAAGAATACCAAAACAAAAAAATAGATATAAAACATGCCAATAGCATATTTAATTATATATTATCTTAAAAGCAAGAGACAATTAGAATTTTCCACAGTAAACTCTGTAAAAGGTTGGACTTCAACAGGGTAACAGGGTTCAACAGGGTTGGACTTCATCAGCAGGAAAAAACAACATGCTAGCAGAACATTTAGTAAGAATTTTATTAAATCTAAATCTATCACTACTGCCACTAATTGTCAGGCTTGTGTTTGTTGTGTCTTGTGTGTTGTTCCCCTCATGCCCTATTTGGTCCTCCTGTTTCCTGTCCTCGTCTAGTTTGATTATCAGTTAATTTGGTTCCAGGTGTGTCTTCCCCTCGGTATGTTTAATATGTATAGTGTGTTCTGCCCTGTGTTTCCTGTCTGGTATATAATTGTCTACACCCCGCTCTAACTGTGTGTTCCTGGCTATCTTGTCAAATAAAAAATGTGAATCTCCCACGCATCAGCGCTCCTTCGTCTCCTCGTTCACGTGAATGTTAATGAAAACAAGACCAGACAAAAAGTAGCAAAAAAAACAAACCAAAACAGTACATACATGTGACATTTCACTCCTTCCCATGTGCCATAACAGAAAGTTCAACTGAGAAGGGAGGGCAGAGGCTCTGGAGGAGGGCAATGAACAGAAGAAGGGCAGGAAATGGGGGAAGGTGATGACGGGAGGAACTAGGGTGGTGATGACAGAGGAAGGAGCCAGGAGTAGGAAGAGGCAGATAGGGACCCAGACCACAGCCAGCGAGATCTTCCATGGTAGAGGCCTGGGAGGAGGGATGCTATCTTCTGCACTGAAGGCGGCTGCAGTGGAGACCAAGATGGAGCTGAGGAGACACAGACTCAAGGTGACACTGAGCTAATGGCTTACTGGCCTAAGGAGGATGAGCTAGAGGGATGGTGGAACCCGATAAAGCCAAAGGGATGGATTGCAGAGGTGCCACCCGGAAGCCAGGAATCCCAAGATGGAACGAGGGACACACCTGACCAAGGCAGAGCCGGAGGGAAGAGGGAGCGTCCTCAGCGGTGGGAGTGTAGGTCCTTTTTATACCCGTAAAATTCCACTAAAGGCCAAAATATACTTGATTTGCACTGCCTCAACATTCACCTTGCGCATGTGCTATTGTACGTGCACCGTCCGCGCGGTCTCAAACATTTGCCTGTACATGGAGGCAGCTGTCCGCGAGCCCTCCTAATGACTAAAATGACGTAATGCAGACGGTGCGCGGATGCGGACACGAAGCGAACGACCGAAGTACACTTTGGCCTTAAGATTCCCATGGGGATGGGCATTGTTACTGGTTCACGTATCTAGCCAGACTCTTCCATTGGCTCAAACTCTGGGGGATTTGGTTGGCTCAATCCTTCGATATGGCTCTTGCAACAAGGCAGGCTTGGTCTCTGTGCATGTGGTGGGCTCAGATAACAACACTGTGTAGGGTTCGGGAGGTGACTGACAAGGCTCTGGGTCTGGAGTGGTGCTGGTGACATCCTCCAAAGTAAATAACCGAGGTAAATACACATCCACAAAAAAAAAAAAAAAAAAAAAAAAAAAATCAACGGAAATGAGACCAGAAAACAGTAGAACCAAACCGGGAGTAGTATTTACTAGTCATTTATGACATATGCTTAAAGGGGTCATGACATCGATTTATTGTATTTTTATTTTTATTATTATTATATTAATATGTTCCTTGTGGTTTACCCATAATGTTAAAAAAATTATTATAAAGTACTGGATATTTAAAAAAGCTTGCATTTGTAAAGTACATGTAGTCTTTGGGGGTTTGAATAATTTTGATTGCAACTTTATATACTAAACTTTCCCTTCTTTTGGCTCAAGACACGGGGATAGGGTTCTGGATCTCTGCAACCCTACATAGGACAAACAGTTTGGAAAATGGATGGAAAGATGGATGTTATGGACAGTTTTTTTACAGGTAATTTTTAAAGGTTTGACTCACACTATTTTCCATTCTCTCTGACTTTTGAGAAAAGCTTTTTTTTCTTACTTATTGCTGCATATAACAGTACTGTATATTGCTCTATGGGTAAATGAAAAAAAGTTAATTTAAGAGATCATATATAGGAGGGTGAAATAAAACACTGAAATAAAAATGAAATGAAAAATCTTCTAAATGCGGAACTTGTGAAAATGAAAGAGCAAAGTTGGACTGGAGCTTTTCGAATCATTGGAAATGAAATACTTGCAGACTTTATTCTTTTTTTTTTTTTAAGATTGAGGATGATTCTGGTTTGACTTAAAATTCTAAAGACTCACAAAGGCAATGCTCCTGTAAGCCTGAAATCAATACCACAATTTATTACCTCAAATGATCCTTTTGTTCAGGAAAACTGGGAATTTTCAAAAGCCTGTTTGTGTTGCTTTATCGATAAACCTGTTCATAGTCACACAATAAGCAGTGTAGTTTGCTCTGGCACAGGTTTGAAATAACTACCATTAAAAGCATTCACAGCCAACTAAGTGCAACAGATTCCCATTTATAGTTCTACATATTGTGACCTATTAATGGGGTTTCAAATATTTATTAAATTAATGTCATGAATGATGTATCTCTCTGTTGTGTGCAGAATTTCTAATAAGACAACTTGGTAATGTGATTGCTGTCACAGCTTGGAAAGAAAAAACACAAATAAGAAAATTAGATGACAGCAATGAGATTAAATAAAAGCAAAAAGAGACTTTTGCTTAAAGACCCATTGGCATCACTTGAAGAGAGCAATTTTCTTCCCTGTATTGATCAGTTAGGTCTATAATACTTTGTGAAAGAAAACCATTATCATTCTCATTCATCTACTTTGCAGTTGCTCAGCTGCCACAAATTCATGCCAAACTTTGACCTTTTGGTATTAACATTTTTACTTTGGAGTGGGAGAAATCTAAGGAGTCGCAATTTTTTAAAACAGCCAATAGGCTTTATTCACATTTTATCTGACAAGGTTGATGAGACTCAAGGATGCGACCTACCAAACTGACAACGATGAGCTAACGGTGGCTAAAGTTATCGCCTCACATCAAGTATGTCTGGAACACACTGCAAAGACTACAGTCAATGGCCAACTAACATGTAAATTTAGTGCCTGCAGGAGAGAAATTAACTGCTCAAACAGGGACACACAGTGGTGTTGCTAGTGGGGGAAGAGTGTGAGAGAGTGAATAGGGCCCAGAGGTAGAGTGAATAGGGCCCACTACAATGCCCCACACTTTTGTATGTATTATTTTTGTTCTTGACTTTTACATTTAATTAACCAATACCAGAGGAAGAGGAGTGCTGTTTTCCCGAATATCAGATTGTAAATGTGATATGGATTTTATACATTTCAGAAACAATAAGTTAATATTAAGTGACTTATATTTTAGACACAGTATTGATAATGAAAGTAGTTCCAAATAAATCTACAGCAGAATCATTGCGCGTCTCCGAGCAACACGAGTTCAGTTCCTGAACGAATCCTATTTTTGAACGAGCGTAAAATCATCAGACACTTCATTCCTGAATCAATCAGTCCTTTTGAATAAATCAAATGACTCATTTAAGACAGTGACTCGCCACCTACTGATGGGTTTAGTTTCATATTTAATCATAATTTATATCCTCCATCATTTTCATATTCCTATGTTCAAAATTGTAACGTGGGGTTTTGGGGTTCTGTTTCATGTTCTTGTTTTCATGTCTTTTATTTTGAAGTTTAGTCATGGTTCCTGTTTGTTTCATGCTTGCCTTGCCCTCATGTCTTCATGCTTATGGTTACCTTCTTCACTTAAAAAAAAAAAAAAAAAAAAAAGAAAAGGGGAAGTCGTGGCCTAATGGTTAGAGAGTTGGACTCGTAATCCAAAGGTTGCGGGTTCGAGTCTCGGGCCGGCAGGGATTGTAGGTGGGGGGAGTGAATGTACAGCGCTCTATCCACCCTCAATACCACGACTGAGGTGCCCTTGAGCAAGGCACCGAACCCCCAACTGCTCCCCGGGCGCCGCAGCATAAATGGCTGCCCACTGCTCCGGGTGTGTGTTCACGGTGTGTGTGTGCACTTTGGATGGGTTAAATGCAGAGCACGAATTCCGAGTATGGGTCACCATACTTGGCAGTATGTCACTTCACTCACTTTACCTTGGCTGTATCCGAAATCGCCCCCTATACCCTCATTCACTATTCCCTACATTAGTCCACTCATACAGTTCACTTGAAGGAGTGAATGAAAACGAGTGAGTGAATTCGGACACTGAATGCACCGGAAGAACTGCCGCTTTTGCATAGTTTGCTTCCTGTTTAATAATCATTTGAAACGGGCAGCTCTAATAGTAAAATTGAAGGATTTATCTAGAACTCAGTCACGGAAATTATGTATAAACCCTAATAGTCAATTTACAATTAATTTTGTACCTTTGTTGTATTCCACTGTATTACGCCGTGGACGAGCGCTTCTAAAATCAATGAATGGATGATTCAGCTGTGGGCGCCATCTTCTGGTGAGACGTGGAAATTGACTCGGCGCGCGACTCTCGCAGTGCATTCTGGGGATTCTCTAGCCATTGAGTGTATATCGGTTGTACACTCGTTTTTGCGGTGCATTGTGGGATTGAATGAGTGCACTCGAGAACATCCACTAAGGTTTCGAACACCACTTAAAATGGCCGTCCCCTCAAATAGTGCACTATTTGAGGGTATAGGGGGCGATTTCGGATACAGCCCTTGTTCATTGTGTCATGTTTTGATTGGTTGTCCTAGTCATGTGTCTTGTTTCCCATTCTTGTATTAATGTTGAAAACCTGCAAAAATTTCATATTCACAAATGTAAGTTCTCCAGCAAAAAAAATTTTTTTTTTTCTTTTAGGAAGGAAATGGAGCATTATATTAATACTATATGATTTTCTATGAAACAAAAGGCAATTAAAACGTTGAAAGTTTGTAAACGCTTTAATGTTTTTGTATAAATCTGTATCAGTAAACAGCCCCTCTAGTGTTTAATTGTTTACATCATGTATAATGTCTGTTATATACATGTAATTTGTTTTAGTTAATAATAAAAAAAATAATAATAATGTTGTAACCCTCTGTCCGTGAGTCTAGTCTGTTCATGCCATGCCAAGTCTGTTTCGTGTCAAGCCTGTTCATGCCAAGTCTGTTTCAAGTCTTCGTCTGTTTGGATTACGTTTGGATTTTGGATTTCACCTTTGTAAATAAACTGCACTTGAGTTCATCACCACGCTCGCCTTCAGTGGACTCCTCATTACAAAAATATTATATTTAAAACATTAATCTCATAAAATTATTCATGCAATTACAATTGTTTTAAGTGCATTCATACCACCCTTGAGCTGCATTAAACAGTCTGTTTAAATAAATCTAATGCCACTTCAGATGTAACTTCTGTGTGTGTGTGTGTGTGTGTATAATACTTTGGTTTCAAATTGTATTTAGTTTTGCACATATCTGTGTGCACGTTTTGCTGTGCTGCACTAAATTGTTTATATATCGTACTGTGAGTAGTTGACATGAAATTATTAAACAACAAAAAAATTTACTTTTAAAAAATACTTGTGTATGTTTGCTATAGTTCATTTAAATATTTTTTTTTTTAAGAGCACATGTGGATGCCCATTTATTTTGGCTTAATTTGACAGCGTTCTCAATTTGTTTCTTAAAACAAAATTATTCTTAAAATCTCTTAAAATTACAAACTCTAAGTTCCACGTAGTGATAACACTTTCTGGTGTATTTCTCGTGTACATGTATGTGTCATTTGTGGAAAATTACTTCTGAAAAAAAAAAAAATTATATATACAGTATATATTGATTAGATCTAAAGAGAGACAAGTGAATGATTACATGAATTAGCAACCAAAAGTGGATACTTCATTATCAATGCCCGACACTGTGTCCCTCAGGTGAGCTTACAGGAAAAAATCAACTTACCGTTGCCATCTGCCTCAGGTGCAGATGTAGTCTGAAGTGAATAATTGTGAAATGAATTGGGAATGCAAGAGCGTGTAAAATGGTTTTAGGCTGTCGGCTTCCTCTCTCACACTGCAGGTCTGGGGTGACTTGTCTCTTGGACCTCTTCCACTATCTCATTTCTTACTTGTCAGGTGTTGAGCTTGAAAGTGAATAGTGTGTGTGTGCTTTTGATGAAATATTCTGTTCAAGACTGAGCATGTGGTTGGTTTATTCAAGCCTGACTGGTTTACATGGTCAGAAAAGTCCATAAATAATGAGAATCGATTTGTTTCAAATCTTACCGTTCTCTCACCCAATCAAGACTCAAGGTTTCCGTTCCAGCAAGAAAACTAAATAATAAGTATTACACACAAGGGAAATGAACGGCAATGGAGAGTGAAACATTTCCATGAAAACACTTTGGTCTATGACTTTTTTTAAAGGGTTTTGATGAACAAATCCTATATTTTAAGTATTACGACTTATTAGATATATAAGGTAAACTATCATTAAAATTAAAATTCTAATTCTAAAAATAATCTAGTTTTAAACTAATCAGATATCCACCTGTTACAAACAAATATAAACTCATTACAAAAAAAAACTAATAAAATAATAATAGTAATAATACCCCTTAAATATTGGATAAACCATATTTTATTTATTTATTATTATTATTTATTTATATTTTTTTTTACTGCTTCAAGGTCAGATAGGCAGGATACATGGCCAGTCCATGTTATTTTATTTATCTTGCTTTAAAATGGCTTTAAAGTGTTGTTTAGTCATATCCTAAATTGTGGCAACAGGATTTCAAAAACATAATTTATAAGGCAGTGGCTATTTGCACTAAGTGTAAATAGCGAAAAATGCTATACACTATGTTAAAATAGCAAGATTTTCTGCTATTTATACTACTTATTGCAAATAGCGGCAATTATCTGCACCTCAGTATTGTAATCCATTATAAAACAGTACGCAATAACAGTGTTGGGGAAGCTACTCTGAAACTGTAGTTTGACAAGCTACAAGCTACTCTTAAGTTAAAGTAGTTAAACTACAGTCAAGCTACCCTTTTGGAAAAGTAGTTAGCTACACTACAAGTTACTATCAAAAAGTAGCTAGCTACATTGAAACTACTTTTGATTTTTTGAACAACGTATATTATAAATAACTGAATAAGTGTCTGAGGAATGTTTTAAGTAAAATATTTAGTGTTTAAAACAATGCAATACAATTATGATTTCAAAGAGTATTGTTTTATTACACACAACACTCAAATATCTCAGACTGTTACAAAAAGTGTAACCTTTACTTGTCGTTTCTTTGAGAGACATGAACTTGGACAAATAAGGCCATGGGTAATTAACGTTAGTTGTTTCTCCATCCTCCAAATCTGCCGCCACGTCTTGCTCCATCATGGATAATATGGGTGTGTCAACCCACTTCTGTACGTCAGTGAACCGTTAGCCGCAAGATGCGTGATTAAACAACAGGTGGCGGTAATGGCAAAAAAGGAGTTTGTAATCTAACAAGAAGAATATCCTTGCATCGCGCTGATTCGCGCAGGCTCGACAAAATGCAATGTAGCTTTTGCTCGCGCTACACCGCTACTTGCTGCAAAAAGTAGTTAGCTACTGGAAAAGCTACACTGTTTAAAAAGCAACTGAGCTACTGCCAAGCTACTGAAAAATGTAGTTAAGTTAGTAGCGTCGCTACTTGTAGTTAACTACTCCCCAACACTGCGCAATAATAACGTATTGAGTGTAAATTATAGTTTTAATTCAAATTATTAAATGGATGCCACCTTATTGGGACAATAAAGCCCTCCCTACACCTACCATAACCCTACCCGATACTTTTATTTTCAACATTTTGATTATTTCCTTAATTTTTATTGAAAATAAATACCATTCTGATGCGATTTGAGATTTGAAAAGGGAGAAAAAAAGTTAGGCAAAAGGCGGGATCGAACTCGGGTCGATGCGTCAAAAAGCATAGGCTTTACCATTTACACCACTGAAATTTATGCTAAACCAGCGTCTTTTTTATTTTTGACTAATCCAATCACACGTTAATGGGTGGAGTTAGTGTAAATAGCCTTTGACAACAAGGCTGGCTATTTGCACTTAGTGTAAATAGACACTCTGAATTTTTATAATGACTATAAAATAAAACAGTTTTAGTTTGACCTCCTGAGGTTAACAATAAACATTTTTGGGGGTTAAGCATCTCCTTTCACTGACCATTTATTGAAAAAAAAAGAAAAAAGAAGAAAAAAATTATAATTTCACATCCATTTTGTGCTCTATTTGTGAGAAGTGCCACACTTCATTTTGTTTTGCAATAATGAGATCAATGGATGAAACTCATAAGGTCAGTGCATTATGAAGCAAAATGCTCTCAGTGAGTGACTCACAGCAGTAAACCGCCCACACATCCTGTTCCATTGTCTTGATGATATTTGCTTTATGTATTTATTTTTCCATGATTCTTTTCAGTAGGCCTGAGTTTGGCAGGATGAATCAATGAGGACTGTAAAAAGAGTTAGACAAGAACACACAACAAAAACAAGGCCTGTCTGTCTTTTTTATGACCTTGTTGTTAATCAACAACACCAGCAGTAGAGAGGAAAATATGAGTGCATCAGCCATCTTTAGACAGCACCTCAAATCAGATGGAAAAAAGCAGCATATATCTGTAGTAACAAACAACAGCTTTGGGGAGGAAGTGACAATTGGAAAATTGATCAAAAAATACAGTTCCAACTTCCAACAGTAATATTATGTGATAGATTACAACAACTATAATTACTGTTTTCTATTGTAATATATTTTAAGAAACATTTCTTATTACTATTACAGTTTATAACAATTGTGTTGCTTAATATTTCTATAGAAACAGTACATTCTTTGTTTTGATGCTTTAATGAATAAGAGCATAGAGAATTACAACAGCTTTCACGATTTGGACACCGTACAGAATGTGATTTTATATATATATATATATATATATATATATATATAATAACAAGACATTTGCCACGAAAAGTTCCTCAAGAAATCTCAAATGGACATATTAGATTCTGAGCTTTGCAAAACTAATGGCCCAAGTCTCAATTCAAGCTGCACAAGTTTGTTGGGTGGGAAAAGCACAATAAGGTTGTTTAATTAGTCATCTAATCTACAGGTGCCACTGCTGAAATCTTGAAAGAGAGGAGAGAGATTGAGTGTGTTGATGTACACTGATCTGTTTGCCTTTACCGCCAGATGAGAGGATGGATTGCACACTTCAGGTTGTTATGTGGTAAATGGACATCTATCAATCAAACGGCATAGCCTCATCTTATACTGAATGGCAGCTGGAATGTGTTTCCGCTCACTGGACCTTGAAGTGCACAGGAGTTATATACTTCACCTTCAAACGTCTGGATGTGACCACAATCCAAATGTCTAAAGTGATTGTCTCACTAAATCAAGTGTACAATATGAGAATCTTTCTGACATTTATGATTGTTGCTTGTCAGATTGTATTCTATGTAGACTGTACAACATCAACACCCTTTTTTATTATCAGACAATATGATATACATCCTGGGAATTTGGTCTCGATTGACAACGTTGACTGACCATCATCAAGTCACATTCTGATATCCTCATTGACATGCAAAACTGAAATGGAAGTGCATAAACTCAAGCAAGCAGATGTGCTGACAATGTTTGTCCTGGAAAAGATGAAAACAAGTTGAGGAGAGTATGATATGTTTGGGCAAAAAGAGATAATTTATGGACTTTCCATAAGGTCATTGGCAATATGAAAGAAATCTTGAAATGTTGCCTAAATGTGTTGGCCCTTATGTCTTTCCAAACTAGTATGACTTGTTTTTCGGTACAAAAGTTAAAAAGTACATCTGTGTACCTTGTTTACCCCTAAAAGTGATATACTTTACATATTAGTAACTTTTGAATGGATAGTGCTCCAGTGACACTTTCGGTAACAATTTATTTTAAGGTGTCCTTGTTACATGTACTTACTGTTATGATAACAATTATGCATAGTTAGATGCAAGTAACCCTAAGACAAACCCTAATCCTAACCATATAAGTACATGTGGTTAATTAATATTACTGAGTACTTAAATGTAAAATTACACTGCAACAAGGACAACTTGGAATAAAGTGTAACCACAGTTTATTTTATTTTATGGACAAAACCACTAACACATTTAGATATTAGATTATAATATTTTGTCAAAGTATTATTGACTATGTTTGTCACAAAACAGGTCAGACACAGACAGGTAAGTGAGTGACAAGCAGGTTTATTGATATATCAGGAGAGAAACAGCAGGTGAGTGGTAACATAGCAGATAGTTCTTTGTACGTCTTACGAGATGCTGAGAGTCTCTTCCGTTTCAGGAAAGCCAGAGCAGTGAGTCTGATGACGAATGGGAGCAACACAGGAGAATTGCTGGAGACACGAGGGAAATTGGAAGACAAATACACACAGGTTAGTAGTCAGGTACTGTCTGGGGTAGTGAACGGTAGACCGAACGAAGAGCGTGTGGAGTGATCCTTGATAAAGGGGAGCTTGATGAACTGTGGCAGGTGTGGGGAATCAGTAATCAGGTGAATGTGGGTGCTGATGGATGTGATGACCGAGATGTTTCCCGGACATTACCCCTTCCTCCATGTGGTGACGAGGACGACCTCAGGGTGTGGGACGGTCTGGGTGGTTGCGATGGAATTCTTCCAGCAGTGAAGGGATCTTTCTTCCGTCCATATTCCCAGTCGACTAGATATTGTAACCAGCCGCCCCGTCGCCATGAGTCAAAGATGTTCCTCACTTGGTACACATGCTGGTCCAGAATCTCTGGAGGAGGGGGTGCATCTAGTTCAGTGGATTCTGAGGAGGAAGAACAAAGTTTGAGTAGCGAGACATGGAATGAGGGGTGAATTCGGTACCTGGGTGGAAGCTGAAGAAGGTAGGTGACTTCGTTGATCTGCCTCTGTATGGGGAATGGACCAATATAGCAGGGACTCCGCTTCTTGCTGGGCAGGCGGAGGCGCAGATCCTGGGTGGACAGCCAGACCAGGTCTCCTGGCTGATACCTGGGAGTAGCTGTACGTCTGCGAAGATCTTATGCCTCCACACTGCTCGCTGGAGATGGATGTGAGCAGAGTCCCACACTCTCTCACTCTCTCGAAACCAGTAGCCCACAGCTGGAACCTCTGCGGGCTCTCCCGTCCAGGGGAAGAGCGGAGGTTGGTAGCAGAGTATGCACTGAAAAGGGGTCAGGCCGGGGGCATTCTGACCGAGGGAGTTTTGTGCATTCTCGGCCCATGGGAGGTAGCGGCTCCAGCTGTGCTGATCGTCGTTGCAGTATGACCGGAGGTAACGTCCCAGCTCTTGGATCCTGCGTTCTGTCTGGCCGTTTGTCTGTGCATGGTACCTCGAGGACAGGCTCACCCTAACCCCCAGCAAGCGGAAAAAGGTCTTCCAGACTCGAGAGATAAACTGAGGTACATGGTCCGAGACGATCGCCATAGTTTCGGAATACCCGAGTGAACAAACATTCGGCTGTTTCAAGTGCAGTAGGTAGCCCCTTGAGGGGGATGAATTTACAGGCCTTGGAGAAGCGATCAGCCACTACAAGGATACTGGTGTTATCCTCCGATGCGAGTAGGTCAGTGACGAAATCCACTCCAATGTGGGACCAGGGCCTGCGGGGCATGGGCAGTGGGACGAGCTTGCCTGTGGGGAGATGACGAGGAGTCATACTGGGCCACCAGTACCGAGCCTGGAGGAACGAGAGAGTCTGTTGGCTGCCTGGGTGTCCAGTACATTGTACTGAGCCCAGAAGGGTTTGACGCTGGGAGTCGGGAACGCAAGTCTTCCCTTCTGGGCAGCCCGGCGGAGCAGGTTCGGTGCAAGTGGCGTCAAGGATGTCCTGGTTAATATTCCACTGAATTGAGCTGACGATAAGGGCTGGAGGGGAGGATGGGTTCAGACTCGTTTGTGTCTGGAGAGTGGCGACGGGATAGTGAATCAGCCTTGCAGTTGCAATTTCCGGGTCAGTAGGCGATTGTGAACTGGAACCTTGTGAAGAACAAAGCCCACCGGGCTTGCCGAGGATTGAGTCTTTTGACTTCTTGAAGGTACTGGAGATTTTTATGATCTGTGATCAGTGAATGGATGAACCGCTCCCTCCAGCCAGTGACGCCACTCCTCCAGGGCTAATTTGATGGCGAGCAGTTCCCCGTTTCCGATGTCGTAATTCTGCTCTGGCGGGTTCAGTTTCCTGGAGAAGCAAGCGCAAGGATGGAGGATAGGAGGCTCACTACACTGCTGCGATAGCACGGCCCCAACGCCGGTGGTAGAGGCGTCGACTTCAACTACAAACGGTACCTGGGGATCAGGATGAAGAAGGATGGGGCCCATGCAGAAAGCTTCTTTAAGCTGGTCAAAGGCTTCGTGGGTGTGGCTGTTCCAGGACAGGGACTTGGGTTTACCTCATAGCAGGGAAGTAAGAGGAACCATGAGCATGCTGAAATTCTTCACAAACCGTCGATAGAAGTTAGCGAATTCCAGGAATCTTTACAGTTCCTTCACCAACTGTGGAAGCGGCCATTCCCCGATGGTCTTAACTTTCCCCTGGTCCATCTGGATATCCTTCTGGTTGATAACATACCCGAGGAATTGGACTGTGGAGCTATGGAATTCGCACTTATCCAATTTCAGATACATCTGATGTTGTCGGAGCTTCTGGAGGACCTGCGTTACATGGTGGCGATGTTTGGCCAGGTTCCGGGAGTAGATGAGAATGTCATCAATGTAGACTAGCCCAAACTTGAGGAATGATCATGAACAATTTGGAGAATATGCGGGCTCCACAGAGTTCCTCCAGGCCGGCTGGGACCAGGGGAAGTGGATACGGCAGCTTCACCGTTTGAGAATTCAGCATGCGATTGTCGATGCAGGGCCTCATGCCCCAGTCTTTCTTACCCACGAAGAAGCAGCTTGAGGCAGTTGGAGAGGTTGGATGAATCCCTGCTGAAGAGCCTCTCGGATGTAATCCTCCATGGTCTTCCGCTCCGGGATGGACAATGGATATACTCAACCTTTTGGGAGTTTTGCCTCAGGCAGCAAGTCGATGGCACAGTCCCATGGCCGATGTGGTGGAAGGATCGTGGCTGCCTGTTTGCTAAAGACATCCTGGAACGCCGCATAGTCTGATGGGATGGTGGGTGTCTCCTGGGGCTCTGGGCTTTCAGCCAGGGTAGACGCAACTTTAGCTTTGACAGGACGTAGAAACGGTACGCTTCACAAAAGTATTTTTTGATTGGCTACCAGTTGTGTATGTTTGACAGGCTATCTCCTTCCTAGATGGATGCTGCTATGATTTCGGTCAAAAAGGCATAAATGCTCAGTACATATCAAATGATCTGCAATAACAGACAAAGCAATAGTAACTTGCGACGTTACTGCCGGATCCAATCAGGGGTTGGACTGGGACAGAAATTCAGGCCGGGAAGTCTCACACTCATCCAGGCCATCCCATACACCCAAAACAAATTCTGAAATACAGACAAAACAATTTTTTGTATGGCCATCATATAAAAATAATTCCACAAGCTGTCGTAAGTGTAGTTAACCAGAGGGGGAGGACTTTTCTGCTCCCTCACATACTGCAGGGATAACTTTGCAAGCATATGCAAAAGATCTCCAGAAATTTGTCGACTCTTGCCCACAGCCGAAATGAAAAATTGCCAATATGCCTATTAAAAATAAATGTAGAACATGATTCTGTATGTGTGTGTGTGTGTTTTACAGTTCTTTGTATTTTGTATAAGTGGTTTCAAATTAGTTTTTTTCTGCATTCTGTTCTTGGAAAAGATGTGTTAAAATTGTTAAATAATAAAAACATTTATTTCTTACAGCCCAAGGCATCACTTTAGATTACAGCCCGCGGATGTTACACTTACTCAGTAACTACATGTAACAAGAGGGTAACAAGGCTTCACTTTAGATTACAGCCCGCAGATGTTACACTTATACAGTAACTACACGTAACAAGGGTGTATGTTTGCACAGTAGTTAAGAAAAAGGTTGTAGTACATTTTATGCTGCTTGCCTCAACCCACATACGGAAGCCCAAAGTGCACCAACAGCACTACAGCTATCAAAAAACATAAATTATACGTGTTGTGTATTTTGCTGTTATTTATCCTGGGAGGAGCTGGAAACAGGTAATCTACTTTTCCACTGTCTTGCACCTCGACAGTTCAATGCTGGTGACCTGACTCGCTGCTGAGATGACCATAAGCAATACTCTTTCATCGGGTACATTTTCACATGGGAATTTCTAAACCAAATCATATCAGAAGCTCACTACATAATCACCCCATACTTTCAGCTGAGTTGCTCAGTAATCTCCATGACCCCACATAAATAACACTAGTAAATAATATATCTTATATTCTTTAGTGAACTGTGGTACAATTTATAAAGACTATGGTGGTTTTTAATTTCACTATAATTCCCAAATTATACTATAGTATACTACAGTTTACTATTTGTATTAATGTCATGTAAGATATATATATGTTGTTATAATACAATAAGTAGCCTACCCAGTACGTATTGTAAAACTATGTTGCATCATATATTGTGTGTTATTACAATAAGGCAAATTGTTCTAAATCATAATATTGTTGCCTAACACAGGATATAAATACCATGTAATCCTAGAACGCCTTGTTTATGAAATACTAACAGTGTAAATACTTTTAATTTTCAAAGTCATTACCCCTTATTCCCAAATTGTTTCCGTTTACCTACATATACATTCAGCTTTAACTTATGCTGATGCAGAAAATCGCGGTCTCTACATACAAGTAATTTCAGAATAAGTACCCATTACTTATAAAATACTTACAGTATAAATGCTTTATAATTCCGCAGGTTATTACCCCCTTATTCCCCAAACGTTGCATATTGTTCCCTTATACCTATGAGTAGGTACTGTGGAGGTACTCTATAGTTACAAATAGGTACGCTGTAAATTGTGTTTAATTACATGGTACATTGCCGGCTGTAATCTAAAGCATTACCAAGTTTTGAGTTCTGAAACTTAGAAATCAAAATTCCCTCGAGCTATAAACGTTCTAAGTTCATGACCCTTTTAACAGCAGATCCTGTAAATTGTGATGTGGGACCTACATGTATGGTTTGAATTTGTTGGTTCAGCACAACCTAGGGGTGTCAAATTCAGTTCATGTAAGGTCACTATCCTGCAGAGTTTGGCTCCAACCCTAATTAAACACACCTGAACTAGCGAATCAATGTCTTCAGGATTACTAGAAACCTCCGGGCAGGTGTTTAGGGGTTGGTTGGAGCTACACTTTTTAGGACAGTGACCCTCCACGACTGGAGTTTGACACATGTGCCATATTTGCTCAGACTGAGACTCTAAGGAATTTGGAGGCCAAATCAACACCTTAAACTCTTTGTCAGTTTCCTCAAACCGTTCCTAAATAATTTCCCGTTTTTGAAATATGGCATTGTGCATTATCCTGCTTAAAGAGGCCACTGCCGCTGCCATGAAGGGGTGTACGTGGTCTGCAACAATCTTTAGGTAGGTGGTACATGACACAGTAACATCCACATGAATGCCAGGATCGAAGGTTTCCTAGAGGAACATTGCTAAGAGTATAACTGTGCCTCTGCTTGCCTGCCTTCTTCCTATAGAGCATCCTGCTGCCATCACTTCCCCAGGTAAAAGACACACGCACCTGACCATTTATCTGATCTAAAAGAAAAACAAGAAACGTCAGACCAGATAACCTTCTTCCATTGCTCCATGATCCAGTTCTGATGCTCACATGCCCACTGTAGGCACTTTCGGCAGTGGACCGAGACCATCATGAGAACTCAGTCTGTGGTTACACAGGCCCATACACAACAAACTGTGATGTGTTGTGTGTTCTGATAACTTTATATCATGGCCTGCATTGTTTTTTTTTTTTAACAATCTGAGATACAATAGCTCTTATGTGTGACCCTGACACCGGCTCACTAATAGCTTTTCGTTGCAGCACTTTTGGAATGTACTAACCACTGCAACCCACAATATTTGCTGTTTGGAGATGCTCTGACCCAGTCATCTACCCATCACTGTTGGTACAAAATGCATGAGATTTATTGATTTATTTCAACCCCTTTGTCATTATCTGCCTGAGAGCTTCAAAATGATCAAACTGCAAAGAGCCCAGTGTAGAAAAGATGACAGCAGCAAAAGAAAGCTGCCAGCCTTAATCCTCATTATGAATCAGAATTAAATGTTTCTTGAATACTGAGGGAAAACCAGACTACAAAACAGAATATGAATGAATGAATGAATAAGGTAGCTTGTGTCATTATAATAAGTGTGGGATATTTTCAGGAAATATAATTTAAAACTATCCAAATACACAGATCCAGGATTTTAGAAGAGGCAAAAGCTTGTTTATTAGGATGGTCAGTAACTTTTAAAGGAATGCTGAATGTGCTAAATATTTACTCACTCTCAAGTCATCCAAGATGTAGATGAATTCGTTTGTTCATCAGGACAGATGTGGAGATATTTGCATCACTTGCTCAACATTTGATTTTCTGCAGTGAATGGGTGCCATCAAAATGAGAGTCCAAACTGTTCAGAAGTGTTTTGTTTCTTACAAACATGTATCTTTTCCCTTCACAAGACTTTAATTAATGGATGGAGTCATGTGGATTACTTGTGCATTATTGTAATGTTTTTATCAGCTTTTTGGACTCTTATTCTGACGGCACCCATTCACTGCAGAGGATCAATTGATGAACAGATTATATAAAATGCAAAATTTCCCCAAATCTGTTCTGAATAAGAAAAAAAAAGTACTCTGCATCTTGGATGGCCTGAGGTTAAGTACATTTTTCAGCAATTTTCATTTTTCGACAAACTATTCCTTTAAGAGAACATAAAAGTTGCTTCCAGAACAACAGTAAATTATTGATGTAATGAGCTCATTTGCATTGAATAGTGTGGCTGCTTTTAGACCTAGTGCATGTGGTGAATGAGAACCCTGCTCTTTCTCAAGGTGCTCAGAACTGTGTGAGGTCTGAACACGAGGGGTGTAGCGCCTAACATCAGCCTGCCTCAATGCATTAACCACCACCAAAACACCCTCCTGAAATCAGTCGTTCTGACACATCCACATTTCATATCCCCCTGAATCTGTAATACAGCTTTACAATAATTTCACCTCTGTTGCACCTTACAAGACTTTGACAACATATGATTTTTGCAGAGGGCAACATCGTACAATCTGCAATGGCTTTCTAGAATTAGGTATTAGCAATCTAGTGCTCCTACTGATGATGCTGTAAGTGTAATTTGATAAATGGTAAATCATGAAAGTCTGTTAACTGGTTAACACTAAGTTTACGGTAAGATATATTATACTTGATAAATTTAGTCTGAACTTTTGAACTGTCAAATTTTATAACAACCAGAGGTCAGGAAAGATTCCAAAGTCTATTGGCATTACTATACTGACAGGCAGCAATGCTCCAATGATGACTGCACGAGTCAACATCTACTTATGCGTGGGATACACTGAAAAAGAAGAGTCCTATTGGCTTTCACTTGTGCTATGATAACTGATCTGAAATTCCAAGATGAAACAATGTTAAAGTTGTTTTAATGGTTTTGAAACACTAAGACATGGTTTTCAGGCAGTGAAATTGCATCTGAATTTGTGTCAACTTTTAGACATTTTCACGCACAAGTACCAAATCAAATATAGCAGCACAAAAAAAAAAAAGAATGTTCAGAAAGATTTTTTGTGTTTTTTGAACCAGTAAGACCTTTTCACTTCTTTTAAGATAGTGAAAAAGCATTTGATTGTGTGTGAAGTTTCAGACAATTTGGCAAAAATAATTTACTCTAATGGGACAACGTCAGTTATAAATGATGGATCTCAAAAAAAAAAAAGGTCAAAGGTCAGATGAAGAAAACTAATTTTGGAAAATGATTTTACTCCTAAATATATGTAAAATATAAAGTCAGTTATTTTTAAGATGTAAATTCACAATTACTCCTATAGAGGGTTAAAGATGTTATCATATTTTCCACAGTAAAGTTCTGGCAAACATTGTGTCACATCTCCTGGCTCATGAAGTGGAAAAAATAAATAGAAACAATTTTTAGTCAGCTACTAAATTTCACAAATAACTACAAACAGCAAGCAGGTAACACATTCATTTAAATGTGAAATGTTGAAGTATTTCTTTGTAAAACATACTCTAGTTATCTTATAACTTTAAACTCTTAACTATTAACTTTGAAAAAAAAAAATTTACAGTGAGTAAAGCCACATAAATGTTGTGCATTACGTGTATCAGAAGATGTAATTTAGGAAATCAGTCATAAAAATAAGGCTTTTGGATATTTCATTTTTTTGAACACATAATGATTGTTGACACAAATATTACATAAGCGCTAGAGCACCTAGAGCCTTTCACAGCAGTGCTGCGCTGAGGCGAGAACTGTTCTCCCATTCTGACATGGCATCACACTTGTTCTGAACAAGGTCCACTGCCTCCATGTGCTCCAGGGCTTCTGGTGTGTCCGGGATAAGCAGCACTTCACTATGACATTAATGCAGTCTGACAGAAAGCTCATATATTACCTGGAATATGCAGAGGGAACACTGAGAACAAAACGAAAAGGGCAAAAAAGGAGAGAAGGAGTGACAGAAAGATTTTTACAGTAAATGATTTTAAACATTTTGTCTGACAAATGGTTAATTATAATAATAATAATGTGTTGCTAACCAGGGACAGGGACTTATTTAGACTGAAACAGCTGCTGCTCTCTCTGTTATCAAGCGTACAACCTCCTTCAAGTGACTTTTTGATAAATAGTTGACAATATTCAACCTTTTTTTATGTCACTTTTATGTGATATGTTATACATCACAAATTTAGTCAGGCTTGCAAAACTAAATTATAAATACTAAAAAAGAACATGCCCACTTTTGAATTTGTCTTCTATGTCAAGAAAGTTTCTTGTTTTGCGATAAGTGGTGAGATGCTGGGGGTTAAAAACACATAAACAAAGATACATGATCATATTTTCAATGTAACAAAACATATACAATACATTTATATAGTAAAGTCATATAACGTGGTAATATATAATTTATATTTTCAGTGTAATAACTTTACTAATTTCGATGTAATATATTGAACATTTTTTAAGAAGTTTCGGCTGCACTTTATTTTATAGTATGTGTACCTACATGTATTTACAGTGTGCATACAGTGTACTTAGAATGTACTGGTACTATAAAGTAACTACATGGGGTAGGGTTAGGTTTAGGGGTAGTTTAATTTATTGTAATTACTATAATAAGTACATAGTATGTACATGAGGAACAGGACTGTAAAATAAAGTGCTACCCATGTTTCTGTGTATGAGGAGGTACTGATTTTATCAACCTGGTCTCATAAAAATACGTACCTCTTTGCACTTTCTGTGCGACACCGTTTTATGTACCTTACTGCACGTTTCGCTGCAGTTTCAAAGAGAAATGTCCACTGAGTGGCGCTAAAACACAGGTTAAATACGTGAACCCTGGCACGTTTTTATTATGTTGATATAGGTACGTATTGCTGTGTTTTTATTGTTGCTACAGGTACATATTGCTGTGTTTTTATTATGTTGATATAGGTAAGTATTGCTGTGTTTTTATTATGTTGATATAGGTACATATTGCTGTGTTTTTATTATGTTGATATAGGTACATATTGCTGTGTTTTTATTATGTTGATATAGGTACATATTGCTGTGTTTTTATTATGTTGATATAGGTACATATTGCTGTGTTTTTATTATGTTGATATAGGTACATATTGCTGTGTTTTTATTATGTTGATATAGGTACGTATTGCTGTGTTTTTATTATGTTGATATAGGTACGTATTGCTGTGTTTTTATTGTTGCTACAGGTACGTACTGCGGCGGTTCAGAATTCAAATATCCGGGGTCTGTCTCTAAAAGTTAATGCGCTATCGTGTTGGAAATATGCCCTTCACCAAACCCAACCCTAAACCTACCCCGTAGTGTTAACAAATGCAAAACTGGTATAAAAACATATTTGTTGATGCAACCGTGCCATTTCAACTTCCTTATGTGCAGATTTGAACTGTTTTGTCGAACCGTAGTTACACAGGATTCAAACCAGAGCTCCTCGCCTTCTAAGTACAGCTCCGTACTCCAAGAGCTACCGAACAAACCTACCGTCTATGAAAACCCATAGATACGAGGCTGGATATGTGCGATGCTAACATTCAAAAGCATCAGTTTTCAAATCTCCCAGCATATTAATATTGTTTTGAAGTCGTAACATGATATTCTTAAAGTAATTGTGAGAAAAATATGCTTTATTAATCAAAACTCTATAAATTTGTGTGAATAGGAGTAAAAGGTTTCGGGGTTTTACTGCCTCTAGTGTTTGTTTCTTTAGGAAACTGAAACTGCAGTAATATGTAGTTATTGATACGTATTTCATTTCTCGCTAAAAAGTGCACCAGGTACGTAAATGCCATGAGACTAGGTTGGATTTTATGAAATGAAGGAGCAAAAAAAAGGAAACTGGGGAAAAAGAGAAGAAATGAACTTGAACCAAACATGTGTAGCCTTTAAATCATAATGTCAGGATCTTTATTCCTGTCTCGTCTAAGAAAGAGAGTGGAACCACAAGATAAAGGTGAGATTTATGTAAAGACATATTGAAGAGTGAGCCGTAGAGGATAATATCATCCTACATCTAGACAATTTGATAAGAATAAAGGTTAGCTCTGTCTTCATGCAAATTGATTGAAAAATAAAAGTCTTCCTCAAAATTGTAATGCTGGTATTGTACGACTGAAGACATTTGGGGTTAGTTAACCTTGTGAGCTGTGCAGAACAGTTTCATTTCAATAGTCTACAGACCATTTTCACTGTACAGGCCTATTCACACTCAGACAAGTCTTTAAATCGAAGCAATGCATTATTATAGACACCTACACACTGTGAAAAGTCGGCCTGGGTAAATTTAGCATTACATCATTTGCACACCAATGTGCAGTGAATGGGTGCCATAAGAATGAGAGTTCAAACAGCTGATAAAAACTTCACAATAATCGGTCCCACTTTATATTAGGTGGCCATAACTACTAGGCACTTACATCAAAAAATAAGTACAATGTACGTATTGTGTTCATATTGTATTGCAAATCACTTTTGCTGCTATTGAGGTGGGATATGGGTAAGGTTAGGGACAGGTTAAGTGGTATGGGAAGGTTTAAGGGTGGGTTAAGGTGTAAGGGATTGGTCAACAGTGTAATTATAAATGTAATTACATAAATTAATTACAGATGTAATTAAATATAGGTACGTTTAAAAATAGAAGTGCAAGAACATGCATGTGCACAATAAGTGCATTGTATCAAATGATTAATTTAAATGTAAGTATATAGTAGTTAAGGCCACATAATATAAAGTGGTTCCTAATAATCCACAATTAATCCACACCACTCCAGTTCATCATTTAATGTCTTGTGACTTGAAAGAACTGTGTGTCTGTAAGAAACAAATCCATCATTAAGGTGTTTTAACTTTTTTTTTTTTTACCTAAATACGAGTCCATAATCCATAATAACACTTCGTCCAGTGAAAAAGTCCATCCGCTATTGTCCTCTAACATCAAAATTCATCCACATATTTGTTTAGAACTGGTTTGGACTGTTTTCACTTGTAAACAGTGCTGGATATGTGCATATTTCATCTCGTCAGAGATGGCAAAAGTACACACATCCTTTACTCAAGCAGAAGTATAGATACTCGTGTTTAAAAATACTCTGGTAAAAATAGAAGTACTGACTACACTTGTTTACTCAAGTTAAAGTAAAGAAGTAGGGGCTCTGACATGTACTTAAGTAAAAAAGTACCCATTACTACAACCTGTTTTAGTGTCATGCTGGTAAGTGGCCCTCACGTCATATTGACACATTAATACAAAATAACTTGCATTTAATATTTAATATTGTTAGCTAATGAATGTATCATGACTGAACAACCACCATGTAGAACAGGGTAGGACTGGGACAAAATTGCAGGCAAGGAAATCTCACACTCATCCAGACCATCCCATACACCCACAACAAATTCTGAAACCACGGATAACCCTATATATATATATATTGTATGGCCATCTCATTCAAAAAGAGGTTTAAAACCTTAGGCTGGGGCCATGCAGAATAATTAAAGGTTCTCTATTGAACTCCATTTTCCTTTTCAGTCTTTTCATTTTCCATTATATCTCTCTATATCTCACTTTGTGTGTGTGTTTACTTTTTCACTAATTTTCTTGTACCTGTCACTTTTCCCATCAGCCATCTACTGTTAAGAACAGAACTGTCTCCACCTTGTTGCAAAACAACCACCTCATTGTATTCCATTTGCAATAACATAACTTTATTTTAGTTCAATTTAAAGTATCACATTATGACCATGAGTCATATTTTTTTCTCTTACCAAAATCAACCATGGTTAATTACAGTAAAAGTTTTTTGGGTTTTTTTTGTCAGATTGATTACATTCAGGTTTACTTTACAACCATAGTTTTACTACACATTTCATGGTTAGACTATGGCTAGTGTAGATGGTTAATTTGATGTTACCATGGTTTAACTAGTAACTGTGGTTTTTGGTAGTTATCTGTCCTGGCTCCCTCTAAATGTATTATAAAACAATGTTTTATATCATTTGTCTGCTAAATTACTACTGTACCTTTACAGTAGATAATAATGATGTCCTTTATCATACAGTATTTTGAGTGATGATAGTAATTTAGCTTAGTTTAGCTTTCAGTAGACTATTAATCATCTGGCTGCTACTAGAGTTGCTAGCTGTTTAATTCTTAACTAAGTAAACAAACACAAAACTACAGTTTATTTACAGATGAAACTGACCCGCACTTGAAGTCATGAACAGGTCAGTAATCTGGTCCACTCCATTCTCGAGTCTCTTGCATTGATTACTCCGATACAAACCGATAGAAACCTTTTGGCGGAGACGCAGAGCGCACGCGAGCCAAATCTCGTTGCCAGTCAAGACTAACCGATTCATGATTTATTATAGATTTGTTATCGAATGGTGATCCATCAAAACTAAAGTAACGAGCCTGGTTTGAAAATGTAAGAAGTAGAAAGTACAGATATTTGTGTAAAAATGTAAGGAGTAAAAGTAAAAAGTAGTCAGAAAATTAAACAGTGAAGTAAAGTACAGATACCAGAAAAATCTACTTAAGTACAGTAACAAAGTATTTTTACTTTGTTACTTCCCATCTCTGCATCTCATACTTCAGATATTTCAAGCAAAGTTATGGATAGAGGAATCATATTTTAGCTGGAAGCAATTGTTTTAAACTGATCATGATTAATGATGGATTGCAGATTTCTGCTTATCAAGATGATAATTGATGGACTGGAGTCGTGTGAAGTATTTGTGGATTAATGTGGTTTTTATCAGCTATTTTTATCAGACTCTCATTCTGACGGCACCCATTCACTGCAGAGGATCTATTGGTGAGCAAGTGATTTAATGCTACATTTCTCCAAATCTATTTCAAGGAAAATAAAAATAAAAACTCGGATAGCCAGAGGGTCAGTAAATTGTCAGCAAATTTTCATTTGGGTGAACTATTCCTTAATGGCTTTACACTGAAGTGCTACTTAAATGACTTTAATTTACCAGTTAGCCTAAAATTTGGCGCAGAGAGAGTATGCAACGGTCTGCTGGCTTAATTGTGTGCTGAGGTGACATTTTCACTGCTCAGCACAGCATCAGTTTTAGAGTTTATTTAGTTGGAAATCAAATTGATGCCTCCCGTAGTTAAAGTCTAAACTAAAAGTGACCCCTCCCTGTGTTAAAGGGCTAGTTGGGGTCTATTCAACCATTAAGCCATTAACACACAGTAGTCCACCATTTATCCAGTTTTTGTTTTACATAAGCTCTTAAACATGCTAATAAACACAACCACATGTTCGGCCATTGCCGCAGGCTGACTGCACTCACACTAAGACAGTTAATGATGCCGAAAATTAAACGGGTACATTAGATATACAAGCCACTGTAGTCTTTAACAAGAAGTTCTCTTGCACGATTCATCAGTACATGTTATAATAAAAGGGAAACAAAATATCAGTAATCTTTAAAAATGTGATAACTTGCTCCTCCTCTGAAACAGCTTTCCTTGATTGCTTACATCATCCAGGTTACAAAGGCTATTGGGTAATGTTAAGCAACAGGCATATTTTAGGCTTATATTTTGGATAATGCAACTTTTCTAAATTCCAGTAGCTAATGTCACTCACTTACAGAACAGTTTCTTCCCAAGTTGCTATCAGGACTTTAAACTCATAAATTAACTAATGCTAAAACACTATTCCAACCACGTTATTCTTTAACTGCAGTCACTTATTTCACTCAAATCTCTTCTGACTATACTGCTGCTATACAACATGCAATATACAATATATACAATGCTGTGCAATATGCAATATGTCTATCTGAAATACCCCTGTCTGAACACTTTATTTATGAGAACTTTAAACAAATGCACTAAATAGTATGTCAGGGTGAAATACCATATCTAGTTACTAAATTTGAAACACTATATCTGCAGTAAAGGTGCAATAATATACACTGTATGCCAATGTGCAATACTATATCTTGTCAATGTGCAATACTATATCTTGTCACTAAATCACTACAGTTACTCAATCCATTTAAATTGTGCTTTTGTATAAACTTACGGTGCATATCAGTGTGAAGGCCAATGTGCAAAACAATAAATGGTCAGTTTACTCAGATTGCTTAATGTGAATATCACCACTCAGTCACTTCTGAATCTAAAATTCAAACTCACAGTCAGCAATTCTGGATTATGTACTGTAACACCCACCACCCAAATTGTATAAAATTAAGTCCCATACTACTCCCACTCCCTACCCTCCAATTGTTTTCTCTTGGGAAATATGTTATAATATGGGAGTAACAAAAGATGTGAATGAGATTTGTATTTTATTGATTTCAAGTCTGTACTTTCAATCAATGAATTAAATCCACATTCTCAATCAAAATTCATTTTTGAAGTTGAGCACTGGGGTTTTAGTATCTGTGAAGTTACCGTATGTAACTTCACAGATATATATGTATATATTTGTATATGAATTACAAAATACATCAGCAAGCAATGGTGCAGAAACCCATACAACTTTGCTGCAGCTATTGTTTTGAACATAGAGCAGATGCCAAAGGCAAAACATTGTTTAATTCCATAAGTTTTTTTTTTCTTCTGTAGTTTAAAAGCACTATTTTACTCTCAAACCTGCAAAAGGGCCCTAGTTGACATGGGATACAAGACCAAGGGAGGAAAAAAAAGGCATGTTCCTGTTTTCACCTTCAGAAACATGAAAATACAGAAGGAAATGACAAAAAATATTTTTTTAGGTAGGGGAAAAAAATTATTGCAGTCAGGTTAATGGGTGTCAAATAACTAAACAGTTGAAATCTGGTTTTGTTAAAACAGCTGGAAGAAAAAAAAAAGGCTAAATATTAACAAACACTTTTTTTTTGTTACTATTTATCCTGGTACTGTATCTATCCCAGTAAAGTTAAACTTTTGCAACTGTTCTGGATAATAGCAATAATAATAATAATAATAAAATACAATTAAAAAAAAATAAATCTCTCTTTTTTATCGTGGTGTTTGTCTCACTTTATCTTCACCCACCTCACAGTTCATAAAACTTCTGGCAGCTCTTCTATATTTCTTTGGGAGACTTCTCTGGGAGATGAAATGTTGGTAGTCGAGATGGCAATGATAGAGCAGGTGGGATAGCAGAAGTTTAATCCGATCAAAAAATAACCTGGCTAACCCAGTATCTTCTTATTTCTGCCTTGCACACGTGTTTTTTTTTTTTTTTTGGACATTGTTCACTGCTAATTTTCTTCCTTCTGAGAACTCATTTGGATACATATACATACATACATACACACATTTTTTTTTTCCTTCTTGTGACAGACTGAAGCATCATGGCATGCCATTACTGTGCACCTTTAGCCCCAACAACTGGGGCGCTTTTTACCCCAAATACCATACTTTTACATATTCTTTCAATATGTAATAACTGTTGCTTTAATTATCCTAAACAAAACTAAAAATCATAATGATTTTTTGTCTTTGTCTCAAAATATATGCATTAATTTTAGCTTTTCTCGTTTGCTTTGCTGCACATGATCACGTCAAGGATCAGACAAATCTGCACATGCATATATATATATATATATAAGGTTAAGTTGTGTGTAATTATGCATAATGTATTGTAATATAATATAATTATATATATACTGAGTAATATCTCAGAAGGCAGTATTGTGGTGATTGTGTATGCTCTCGGTTGGCCTTTCCTCCCAGGATTTACTTTCAATTTAGATTTATTCAGTAAAATAAGTGTAGTTACCACAACTGTGAAGTGATGCTGTGTTGAGAGATATTGTGCTGAGATGTCAGAGTGAGGAAAACAAAGTATGCATTAATTGTCTTTCCTTTTCCTGCCAATTAGCACCTTTATTCAATCTGACAGCCACATATTTGACAGTGAAAAAATTAAAAATAAACAAAACATTAACCAGTTTATAGCAGCAGGTGTGATTGTTCTCATTTCTGCTAAAACAAATACATTCATTTAAACATTTGTGAAATACCAATGCAAATATTATTTTGTCTTTCTTGCCAAGCTGTCATTTAATCAAAGACTTGGTTTGAACTTTTGCTCTCCATAAACAACTGGGCCAGCAAAGCTTTGTATAATTATGCCTATGTGAAAGCATTCATTTTAAAATGACCTGTGTAGCTGGCATGAAATGCCTGATTACTTTAGACGTATCCTTCTGATTAAATGAAATGCTATATAATTAAAAATAACGAGTTGTCTATTTCAGGAAAAACATGGCTGAATACTTTGATTACTGTATATGTGATTTATTATGGAGATGTTGTCAGGTTGCTCTGCCACAAGTTTGTGTGAAAGGAATTACTGGACATCCTTTTAAAGATAGTTTGACCCATTTAATATCCATATTTCTATGTAATTTCATAAATACTTCTTTGTCCTTTGTCCTCGTGTATTTATCTTACACTAGCTTCCATTTTTTCCTTGGTTCTTCTGTGTGCAGCACTTTGTACATAAAACATTTCACTGTCATCTGACTGAAACATTTATTTGACAATGTCAAGGTTTTTTCTTTCTTTCTTTTTTTCAGTTTTACATACAATCTAAAAGGAAAATACTCAGGCAGCTGCATGTCGTCTTCAGTGAAGAGCTACTGCAGAAACAGACGCTGAAACCAGAAACATCTTCAATCATTCATATCCAGTTCATATATGATTGAGAGCTCCGTGCAAAACTACCAGCCTGTAGTGTGAACATTGTGCTCAACTGACAGGTTTTAGACAAATAAGAAAACATGCAAACAATATGACACTTAGAAAACTTAATCTCATCCAGTTTTAACTTGTAACCCATTTACAGACACAGTGAAACCATTTGCTGAAGAAAGAGGATTCTGAATCATGTGAGGAAGTTATTTTTACGCGAGTAAATTTTGAATGTCGAACACGCATTTAACGTTGACAAGCATTCTATATAAAGGCCCGTCTGCTTGCGAGATTGTAATGTAAGAGACCAGACAGAGTCTAAGCACGTTTAAATATGAAAAGCTACATCTGCATTAGAGCACTGCTGTTAACTGACAGGCCCTCAGCGTTTCAGTGCTGATTATTATAAAAGAGAAAATGAGTGCGAGCAGCACCATGTTCTATTCTCCACACCTGCTGCCACACAGCACCCCTCACTCATTACGAGAGAAAGTTTCGCGTGGCAGGAGATCTGTATATCCTTAAACACCATTAACAAAAGTAAAAATCTAAATGTTGATGCTGGGTTTAAGACATGTATCACTATTTTTGTTTCTCATACATAATTTTGTGCTCTTTCATGCTTGCCAGATGAAGAAACAGGGAAGACAGACTTTAACTGAAAAGCATGCTGTGCTTCCAAATGCTAACATGGTGTTGGGTTTGAGTTCACCTTATCTGAGTCCAGGGGCCTTATTTATAAAGCGTGCGTATGCTTAGATTTGATCTTAGAGTGGACGTACGCTTAAATTCACACCAACGCTCAAATTTGTAAAAACAGGCTTTGACGTGGAAAAGTGCTTTAGCGTCACGTCAGGATCTAAACAGACGTACACACTTTTTCTTGTTTGAGTACTGCCGGTTTTTGAAAATGTAAGCTGTTCTTGCAGCTCATGGTTCTAAATTAAAGAATTTGGATGATGACTGGTGATCTTTTACATGTTAATGACATTAATTAGGAGTTGTTTACACAGAGAGCCGAAACCATTAATTTGCGTGCAAGTTCAAGATCATTTGTGATTCATAGTACATTCACTTTATGAATCACACATATGCATATTTGAGAGATGATTGTAAGATCAATTTTAGGATGGTTTCTGTGCCACATTTTATAAATGAGGCCCTGAGTCTTTGACCAATCGAGTCCAAGTCAAGTCTGAGTCCAAAGAAACGCTACTGTATGTCCTTAATTCAATAACTTGTTTTAAAAGTAACAACTAGAAGAAGCTTAGCAAACTTAAAATCACGTAACTGATTTCTGTATTGTGACATATTGTAGAGTGAATCAGCTTTTCAATATGAAAAACTAAAGGCTGGGACTTGACTTGACTTGATCCATCGATATAAATCTATAGATTCAAGTATAAATCTCGACTACCCTAACTGTATGCCAACATGCTGTGCTCTACACTCCTAAAAACTAAGTTTTCAAAACATGGTTTTCACAGCAATGCCATAAATGAAGCAGTTTTGTTTTCCAATAAGAACCTTTCTGTGAACAGATCTTAAAGACTTGCTGTCCCCCTGATTGTAAAGAACACTTTAATAATCTAAAGAAAAGTTGGTGACATTTTACAGTAAGGTTCCATTTGTTAACATTAGTTAAGTGCATTAGTTAACAAAGTAACAATGAAAGGTACTTCTAAAGCATGTATTAATCTTACTTAAAGTTGATTTCAAACATCTACTAATACATTATTAAAATCAAACGTTTTATCTATTTTCTATTAATGTTATTTAATGCACCTGAGCTGACATGGACTACAATGAACAGCCGTTTTTTGTTTGTTTGTTTGTTTCTTTCTTTCTTTCTTTTTTATAACTAATATTAACAAAGATTAATAAATACTGTTCCAAATGTATTGTCCATTGCTTATTAATACATTAAAGTAATAGTTCACTCAAAATGATAATTCTGTCATTAATTACTCACCCTCATGTCGTTCCAAACTTGTAAGTAGTAGAGTAGAGTAGAGTGGGTGCCACGTCTGGGGAAACTACAGTGGTGTGTGTGTGGCCCAAACACAGAGAATGGCCGTAGCCATAATTGGTACGACAGAGAGTACATTGTCTATTTCCAAGACTAACGGTGCTTTGTCTGGTGGACTAGGGCAAGTAGCAGCCAGCAGGCTTGAGGGTGTTGAGACTGTTTCACTCGTGAGTGTAGATTCTGCGTAGCTCGTGAGCTAGAGTCTGCGTGGCTCATCAGCGTAGAGTCCCGTGGAATGCCAGTAGCTCACACCGACACCAGCTGAGAGTCATTCATGCTGGATGCCAGATTCGAACGCTTTGGGATGGAACACTGGAGTAGCATCCATGATGGCTGAAGACTGTTGCTTGACATGAGCAGGCTTCGACTTGGCAGGTTTGACGCGAGCAGACTTTGACATGGCAGAGTTGGCGAGAACAGGCTTGATGTAACAAGACTCTGGACGATCAGCTGCGACATGACGAGACTCTGGATGGTCAGCTGTGACTTGATGAGACTCGGGAAGATCAGCTCAGACTTGACTCAGGAAGATCAGCTGTGACTTGACTTGACTCTGGGAAGACAGCCATTTTGTGAACAGTCTCTGCATTGGTAGCCATTTTGTGGCGAGACTCTGGGCTGGCAGCTATCTTTTAGAGAGACTCTGGAATGGCGGATATTACAGGACGAAACTCAGGAAAGCAACCGTGACAGTAGAAGGTTGTGGTGTGTCGGCCATCTTGGGAAGAGACTCTGAACTGGCAGCCATTTTGATAACAGGTTCTGGGTTGGTAGCCATTTTGTGAATGGTCTCTGAGCTGGCTGCCATTTTGAGAAGAGACTCAGCTTCTCCCACAGTGAAGGGAGATCCACATAGCAAAAGAGCATAATCCATAAAGTCTCTCAAAGTACATTTGAACTCCCCTCCAGGAAACCATGACTTCACAGACCCATTGAGTCCGAAATGAAAAATGTCTTTTAAAGCAATTTCATCAAACGGTACTAGATAGGATAACTCACAGAACTGGTGAACATGCATAGTAGCTGGTCAACTAGGTCCATGGTTGGCCTGGCATGCTCAGAAAGCCGCTGGATCTGGGTGTGGCTGGTGATTCTGTAACAAAGGGGGTGCCGTGACAATGGAGTAGAGGATCCAAATGCAAGGCTTTATTAATAAACGTGGTCAAAACAGACAGGGTCAAGTCAAGTAAAGTCCCTATTATTTGTATAGCGCTTTTAACAATGCAAATTGTGTCAGCTGGGTGGCTTTACATCAGCTTTACAGTATTTAGATGGGGAAATAGTGTGATTCTCCTCTGGCCAGACAAAATCAGCCGTTTAAATCTAGGCTGCAACAGAGTCAGATTGTGCAAAGGACTCATCTGGTTCCTGTGGTCTTGTCCTGTTGGCCGACTAGGAGACAGGGTCTTCTCTGGGGCTCATCTAGTTGTCCTGGTCTCCGCTGAAGTTCAGGGCTGTAGAGGTCATCTCTAGGTGCTTCTCCACCATCTGATCTGGATACTGTCTGGATCTGGGTGGCTACTGTGACATCGGAATAAGAAAGAAACTAATATTAACATTAATAGAGAACTAATAGAGAATTAATAGAGAATATTAACTAATATTAATATTAATAGAGACTAATATTAGCACAGATGCCATTCTTCTAACGATGTACACAAGTACATCGGGTGTTGTGGGAAGTGTCCCCGGTTCCGGTTGACCTAATTAATGCAGCCTAACAATCCTTTAACGGATTTGAATTATAGAAATGTGATAGTGTATTATGTGTTAGGCAGGTTAAAGAGATGGGTCTTTAATCTAGATTTAAACTGACAAAAGTGTGTCTGCTTCCCGAACAGTGTTTGATTAGATTAGATTAACAGGTAGATTGTTCCAGAGTTTGGGTTCTAAATAGCAAAACGATCTCCCGTCTGCAGTTGATTTTGATATTTGCTAGCAGTGTTGACAGAACCAGGCTAATATGGTCATACTTCCTGGTTCTAGTAAGAACTCTAGCTGCTGCATTTTGAACCAGCTACGCCAGTTACGCCTGGAACTACGCCTAGGTTCCTAACTGATGATGAACAATTTACAGAGCAGCCATCAAGTAACAGTCTAAGGATCAAACCACGAAGGCAAGGAAACATGGAAGAGCTAAACATTCAACCACCAGCAAAGACAGAGAGTGCATGCGCTAATTTTAAAGTCCTTCTAATGTGAGACAGCTGTGAACGGATGATGAGATCTGATGAGAGACAGTTGATGCAATTGATGAGTCTGTGCAAAGGATTGTGGAAAATGGAGTCCTGGGTAAAGTGGCAAGAGTCTTCGAAGAACAAATGGACTATTTTAACAATGTCCTTACTATTGGGCTTTGAACTTTTCAATTGCGTTGCTGTCTATGCAGGGTCAGAAAGCTGTAAGATTTCATCAAAAATATCTTAATTTGTGTTCTGAAGATGAATGAAGGTCCTACGAGTACATCTGTTTTAATATACTTTAAAGAATATATTTTGTGAGTTTAGAATAGACAAAACATCAGTTATTAACAGAATTCTTCTGCAATGCATGTATGCCCACGGCTGGGCATTGTCAGTGGACAAATGAAATGAAAACTAGTGAGAGTGTGAAAAAAAAGCTTGTTTATTATCTTTTTTCCTCCATTTTTATATCTCCAGTACTGACAGAGATTGACAAGATGCTCCTGTCAGAGAGAGGAAACAGGGTTGTGAAGCCTTTAAAAGCTAAGACACCTTGCTGAGATTTTGAGATGTCCCAGGGTAGCTTCACTCTTGCCTCCCTAATGCCCCGCAGAGCTCCAAATGGGAAAAGGAATCCATAGCAATATTTGCTGCTGTGTCTGAAAATATCAGCAACTGAAAAACAGGGAACTTCTGGAATGAAAAATGAAAAATGTTTCTCTGCTTCTGTCTCCTGTGGACAAGCTTCAACAATATGAGAATGAATCAATACAAATTTTCTCTACTTCAAGTTTGAAAGCTAGATGAGGTGACAGACAGGCCAAGTCATGTAGAATGAAGGCACAATGATTTTTAAACCAACTCAACAATTTAATAATTAGATGTGTTTGCCACCATTACTATTGTTATTTCTTATACTTGATGTTAGGGGTTTATTTATTAACTAGCACAAACTGTAACATAGTGTTTGTGATATAAAGATGAAAATTCCAGGTATGGCTTTGTTGAGGATACTTCGTTTAGCACCACTCATCGTATTCCCTAATGAAAAAGTACACTTCAGTATACTTTTAAAGTATATTTTGAAATAATACCCTAGTATACTTAACCCATTTAATCTTTAATTTAGTGCATTGCAATATTTTATTGTCATTTTCACTAGCAACTGCCATTGGATTATATTGTAAAAAAAAAAAAAAGTTCATCCCACTATTGTGACCGTCAACACCTTTATTCATTCTATGACCACACTCAACAAAACTGAATATATGCTAATGCATATATTAATACTAGAATGTGTACCAAAAATGTTTGTCATATCTTTACGTTACCGTGTGACTTTTCGGCGTTGATATGCTAACGCGATATTGGGAATTTTATTGTCATAATAACGTTTCCATTATTGCATATATGTAGGGGTGTGATTTTTCAAAAAGTGACGCCAAAACCAAGCGTCAATATGTGACGAGTTGGGATGAGACTATGTTAAAGCCAGGCTCACACTGTGCGATTTTTAATAATCTTTTGCGATTGCTGCTTGTCACACTGTACGAACATGATCCCCATGTCAGACTGTAGGATCTCAGTTGTCTTAATGTCAGACTGTATGACAGTCAAGACGCGACAAAAACGGACGTACTCAAGAAGACTTGTCCGGAGTTTTACGTCATCAACACGTGACCCGCGTTCTCTCGTTATAATGGTAGCTAGCAAACAACAGCAACGTGTAGCGTTAGTTTTATTAATTACATGCCTTGATGTTAAAAAAAAAAAAAAAAAAACGAAAAAGACGACGTGTGTGGAGCAAGTCATGGCTGGGCAAAAGAGGACTTTATGGACTTCCAGTTCTACAGAGCGAACTTGAGGTAATTTTGTTATTCGAGTTTAAACATCCTGCCCCTTAATAAATAAACTTTAAGTAAACTTTACGTTGTACATATATTGTTTTTTACAAATAATGAATGGTTTGAAGTTGTCGCGCTAATTGCGTCATCAAGTTCAGTGCTCCTATTGGTTCTTGGTTTGACGGTCGTCGTAGGAGATGTCACACTGCAGGAAACTTGAGGAAAGTGTCTGAAATCTTCTGACACTGCCAGAATTTAATCGGAGGAAAAAATTTATCGCAACGGCCATTAATCGGCTGTCGGTGAACATGTCAAACCAGCGATCTAGACAACCGATTTTAGCCTAGGATTATAGGAATCTTTTAGGATGTTAGGATTTTCAAAATTTGTCTCAGACGAACAAATCGTGGCCAAAATCGCACAGTGTGAGCCGGGCTTAAGACAATAAGACGCTGTGCAGTGCCAAGCTGTGGAAAAACAGTCTTTGCATTGCTTTCCTTCTGATCCCAACATTAGGAAAGAGTGGATGAACATCATTTTTAATTAAGTTCCACACCACGTCAGTAAGAAATTTCTTCACTTCATTTTACCACGGATTTGTTTACAAACAAGGCACAATTTGACATGGGAATTTTAGAAAGATTAAAACTGAAAGACGATGCTGTGTCGACTATATTGGATCTGACAGTAATGTTGCAACACACAAGTGTGGGTAACTGTTTGTAATGTGTGGTCACTATTGCTTTGTCTGTTAAACAGATCATTTGATATGAGTATGTATGCGTTTTAAACCTAAATCACTGCAGCGTCCATCTGTGAAGGATGTAGAATGGTAAACATACACAACTATTAGCCAATATAGCATTGGACGTTTACTTCCGGGTATGCAATCCGCCAATCCTATTCAAACAGAGCGTTCTGATGAGGGGTGTTAAAAACAGGTCTAAATTATGATGTTTTTGATGCAAACATGTTGATAACATTATAAGTGGACCTCAGAGAGCAGAACAGTAAAAAAAAACTAAGGCAGCTGACTCATTTAAAATAACAGTTTAAAGGCTGCATCTGAAAACTGGAAAATGCTGCCTTCAGAGGACACATTTCAAGCTTGGAAGGCATCAAGGCACATTCGAATCCAATGTTAGTTTCACTTCCTGCCTCCTGAGATACCTTTATCTGGTCGATTTTTGAAGGAAGCATGAATGTATCCTTCTCTGCTTTTGATATCCCACAATCCTGTGCGTTCATTTCCGTGATGGTTGAGCAAAAAATAAAGATGTCATCTATAGTTGAATTTGGTGGCCAGTTTGTGTGTAAATGTATGTTTCTGACCAACTTTTTGCACTTTTGGTATTATTTCTAGTGAGAAATCAGTATTATAATAATTAAATATTCACTTAGTTATCACCAAAGCTCGTTCTATTTTATTGTAGATCATTAAACCATTATGCTGCCTCAAAAGCATGTCAAAATTAAGTTTTGTGAGGTGCCTTCGTGCGCAAATGCTGCCTGCAAACTCATTGCCAGAGAAGGCAGCAAGGCAACAAGTCAGCCAAAGTGTACTCTCTTTAAAGCTTGTGTGTAATTATGTATGTAATGTATGTTTACCTTGAAATATCTGTTTCAAAATTATCCTGATGACACACTGACTTTTAAAAAGTTGAATATGTCTGCTTTGGGAGTATGAAAGTTCGGTGAGCAGGTACAAAATTCCGAAAAGAGCAGATTGCTTTAGGGCTGCTACAAAAGCACATGTACAGATATCCACTGTAATTACGACAGCGATAATTCCAGTCACTTAGCCTAATTGTAGGAAACTCCAAAGTTGTAAAACATAAACACAACTACATACAGTTGCTACAGTAAGGTACAGTAAGTGTAGTAAGTCTAGGCTTCTTTTAAGATTTGAGGTACACTACAGGTGAGCATTCCATACAATTAAGCACAGTTCTTTTTCACAGGATTACACATAGGCTATTCCTGTACTGAGGGATGGTTCTCAATTATACAAGTGTGATCAAACATAATGGGCACAGTTTAAAATAGACGTGCTCTACAACTGTAATCCTCATTCTTTTCAGTTAATGACTCACTGAATTTGGGACTTTCATTAGTTGTCAGTTATAATTGTCAAAATTAAAGGAAATAAACATTTGAAATATATCAGTCTGTGTGTAATGAATTAATCTAATATACAAGTTTCACTTTTTGAATGGTATTACTGAAATAAATCAACTTTTTCATGATATTCTAATTTTATGACCAGCACCAGTATATATATATAAATCCGACTCGGACAGACTCCTTTGAGAAAGGTTATAATACTTCATTTAAAGTGACGGCAGGTAAATGCTACATAAAGAGAGGACTTTAGTAGCCAAGTGAGACTTGTGCGTGCTCAATTTTTGTCTCAGCATCATAAATGCTGTGAGGTATTTAATTGGGCTGCCACACAGCAGAGAGAAGGGCAGGTTTTGAAATTCCACAGCGATGCATGTGTGTCTGCATCTATAGCAGGCGCCAAGCTGAGATGTCTCATTAGACATGTTAATTACTTTCTGGAGTTTTCTCTGTGTTTCTCTCTTTTAAAACTTGGTTATCGCCTTTCGCACACATCAGGATGTATGTGATTGATTGCTTCAGCATGGATTTCAAGGAGTTTCGTTGCAGGTGTGAGGACTGGCACGGCTGGCTGACCCTAACGGCCATTGATTAATGCTGTCTGACTGAGATTTGTACCTGCACGTGAAAAGAACAGTAAGAAATGTGTGAAGTATACACACTGATAGCGCATGTATTTATTTTCGCTTGCTGCCTGCATTGCATTAGCAACTTATTCATTAAGAAATTATGCAAATAAGGTAACGGTGCAAACACACCTCAAAAAGTATGCTGAACGCAATTTGTACAATGTAATTTTGCATCTTACGGGTTGGTTCTGAGGACTGACTTGAGGAAAATGCAGCAGACTTCTGTAATCTTGCATACTTCACTAGGACTGTACAGCATCACTCCACTACTGTGATGTAGAAACATGAAGCTACTCTTTAAAATGCTTAAAGTGTGTTCGGCCACATCAGGCTGGATATATAACACTCTTCTTTATCGTTCCATCACAATTTATGAATTACTGCTGCTATAATCAATGAAAATCTACACGTACCTTTTGCATCAGGTAAATAGCAGTAACATTTGTGAGGAAGGTACCATTTATGATAGGGCCAGTTTATCTAAAACTGAAAATGACCTAATATACATTGTGCCACAAAGGATGTAATATATACAGTATATATATATATAATACCTGGAGAAATCTCTACATTCCCATTTATCTTAATGGCGGTTCTTTAGCTGCCATGTGGTCCTATGGAAATATACAATTTGAAATCTGCCATCATTGCTTATGAGAATCACAAAGGTTTGAGAGTCAATCACCTGAGACGTAAATCATGTGACAGATTATTCTCAAACCAGATTAATTTTATCATAATTAAAGTGATTTGCTAATTTCCAGAAAGCATTGTTAGGGGTCGTTCACACAGAACACGTCTTTGCATTTTAAAGCATGTAACATAGTGCTCAGGAATGGTTCTAAACAAGCAGGCAGCACAGAATGCCTCCTCCGCCATGTTGCTGTCAAATAAAGCAGTTGCCATGCCAACTTGTTCCTGTAAACAAAAGCTGTACACATCCTGCTAGTACATATTTATTCTGAAAAACAGTGGAAAAGTAGTGCATTGGAATGGAAAACCGCTTTCGGTGTGACCAGCACCTTAGCCATCTGGTTGCAAGTTCAGACGTTACCCACTATAGTTCTAACAAACAGCTTTGCAAGCTTGTGTGGCTGAAACTATAGCGCTGAACCTCTGGTTAGAATTTAGTTTTCCTCTATGTATGCCTTATTGACTTAAACAGATCATGCTCTTGGGCACAATAAGAACATGAATGTATCAAGTACTGTAACAACAACATTCAAAAAAAAAAAAAATCTGTAGTTCTTGCAAAATAACTTATGTAGTAAAAAATATAGAAAATCTGTAAACACATTTACAGAACAAACTGTCAAATTTACAGTATAAAACTAATTCACAAACAAGAACATCTCGATGTAAAACAGTAATTTCAACAATACACGCTGCTATTAAAATCAGTTTTTTACCTTTAACAGACTGACAACCACCATAATAATGTAGAGAAAGCTACATGAAGAATAAAAGCTCATCACAATTATCTTCGCCACAAGCAGAAGGTGCACAGAGTCAATCATGCAAACACAAAACACCATCATGGTAACACACGATACTTAATGCAATAAACTTTCATTAAACAACAGAAGATGTAACTCTGTAACCGGGCGAACGAGACATGAGATCCATTTGCAAGCTTTATTCCAAGATGTGGTCAAAAACACAGGCAGTGTCAAAACATCAGCAAACAGGTATAACACAGGCGATACAAAGAGTAATCCTAGGGCAAGCGTGGGTCTTTGATCGGCGAACAATATCCAGAGGGCTTGAGAAGAGGGGTAGTCCAATAACATGAGCAATAGTCCAAACGAGAAACAAACGGAGTCCGAACGACGAGACGAGGGTTAATCCAAGATACACAGGCAGGAAACAAGGCAACACAAAATTACTAGACTAACAAGAACTGGAAACTAGACTCAGTAAAGCAGCCATCACTAGGTGAGTGATAAACGCAGACCAATACTAGAGACTAAACAGAAACACAGAATTGCTCATTAAGGCCGCTAACACTAGGCGAGTGCTAAAGACAAGATCAATACTCAGCAATCTGAAACAGGAAGTCCAAGGCTTATAAAGCCTGTCTGAATGGATTCAGCTGTGCATGTGTAATCAGCGCCTTCAGCTGTGTGTGTGTGCAATCAGTGCAATGGATCATGGGAACTGTAGTCTGGAGTGACGTAAAAGTCTGTGTGGTGAGCAGACAGAAGGCTACGGACTGGATTTGTGACAAACATAAAGCCCAAATGTACATAACTGATAACAAAAACTATTAAAAAAAACAAGATTATTTAAACAAACACTTGAAATGTGGAGTGTCATGCAGGTAAATCTGGGAATATCAGTTTACAGTTTTTGACTGTAAATTATACATTGATTTGTCATTTTTTTACTTCTAAAAATTGTACAATTAACAGCATTTCACTGTAAAAATTACATGAAATGTCTGGTTAGATATTTTACAGTTTTTCCCTTTATATAGTATGGGAACTTACTGTTAATCTATTAACAGTTATTTTTTTATTTTTTCCATGGCGTTTTTTCAAAATGTTACAGTTAAAATTACACTTATTATTTACAGTGTACTTCTCAGAAGTCATGCATATTACAGAAACATCTTGAAGAAATTACATTGTGGAGAAAGCTGCTGACTAAATTAACCTCATGTGCACGGGAGTAAAATGTACACAAATTACATAATGCAGTTTAACATGGTTTATTTACATCAATGGCAGCAAACAGGAAAATAAATGTATGTGTACAGTATTTCAAACTTTAAAAAACCTCTCCTTAAAAAAACAAAAACAAAAAAAACAACAAGCTACTGCATCTATAATTGGAAAATGATTTGCACTTTTTTGAAACCAGATGGAGTAGTTACAACATCTACCAGCAGGGGCTGATTGGGCTACGCTAACCAGCCAGTGCTACACTAGGTAGTACTGGATATGATGCAATCAATGAAATACCTTCCATAAAATGGCACAGTTTAGTGATTTCGCCCTCAGAAAGTTCAGCTGGAAAACTCTGGGGCTCTTTTTAGTGAGATTGGGCGTAGGAGGAAGCTAGTTTTGGGAAGCAGTCATGTCCACTGTGCACATGTAGAAGTGTTTTAGATGGCAAAATCTTTAAGCTATTCTACCCACCGCCTCACAAAATCACACACTCAAGCCAATAACAGGCCTGGAGGGGATGTGGACAGGGCCTGCTCTGTCTGACCCCACTGACCCACCAAATGAAAAAATAATAGAACAGAGGGCAGTTTTATGTATTTCATAAAGCCCTCCGGGGAATATATTTTTAAAAATCTCTCTGGGGCTCTAATGGATAATAGGGAGCTCTCCTGAACCCTGTATTCTCTCATAATATTAATATTGGCCTTTGAAAATGCCCATGTATTAAATGAGAACAGTAGGCTGGTTTTATGAATTGTTCTTTGCGAGTATGTAGACAGGTGTACCTGTAGTTTGTGTTTCCTTGGGCTACTGTTTTGTTTGACAGCAGTGTGTTTAGAGTTAAGGAGCGCTCTAGATTTTGTTTCCTGTTTGCCGGGCTGCCGGCCTTGGAGGGTGCAGGCAGTGTAGCACATGGGATATGGGCTTGCTAAAAAGAACTGCTGTCTCCTGCAATATATTTTGAGGGACAGGGGTCTTGTTTCATTGTTGTTTCTAAGCTCTCACGCTTCCTGCATCTGAGTTACATGATATTACAGGACTGGGTTTTGAGAGAGTTCTGTTCCTCTAGGCCGAAAGCCGTATTGTCCATGTCTTAGCATAAGAGGAGCTACCCTGCCAAAACTTTAACTGCGTTTCCACTGACAGTGTCCCTTCGCAGTATTCACTGTTCTCCACTCCCTGAGCACAGGATATCGGTTTCACTTGATAAAATGCATTAATTCTGAACATCCTGCATTGTCATCACATACTGTATTAGAGGAACTGTTTACACATTATGTGGATAGTCCACTATAAACATCCTGTAAGTAACTTCCCAGCTACTGTACATGTCAACTTCCAGTCATTAAAGTAGTAGTAGACTGTCAGCTTAACGCTTTTAGTGCTGAGTTTAAAATATTCTAGCGGTTCCACCAGAGTGAGTTTTTTAAGGCGACCGTTATTTTAGAAGATGCTTCTCACGTGACACACCGTAACACTGTATGACAGATGGATCACTTTTATTTAGTTTTTTGTCATTTAAACACCTTTATAAATGATCTTGATCGTGATCTGTAACGTGAGATGGGCAGAAAGCGTACGTTCTAAATCCCATATGTGGGACCGTACTCCCAGGGGCACGGAAATAAAAATCCCATATGTGGGACCGTACCGCTCAAAAGGTTAATAATTGTGAATGCTTTAGTCTGATGGTTTCCCAACATAATTGACTAACTTTGCAAATACATGTCAACATATTCTACTAACCCTAACCTAACAGTCTAATAATACTCAAATGAGAGTTAGTTGATTTGTACTGTCAAAATAAGGTGTAACCAAGGAGTGTAAGGTTAAATTGCTGATAAATGTTGTTTAATATGAAAATAAACATAATTTGGTTATAATAGATTTTATCACAATAGTTGCATTGTAAATGCGTCTAACACACCAGCCAAACCACAAACAGCCAAACAACTGGAAATGTGTCGATAAAATCAATAAACTCAATAAAAATGCTGCAAACTTGAATGCATTTATTTTATTGAAACTTCTCTAAGTACTGGAGTGATATGTAAAAAAAAAAAGGTGGGTAATATGCATAAGAGTAAATTGCCCTCTCCACTTCCTGTCAAGTGATGCATCATATTCCCTTATTCCCTGTGCCATTTACAGTGCCCTTCGAACTGTATGCTCCCTTTGGATTGGAATCTCACTTAAGATAGCAGAATATGCACTTTGCAGGGCAATTACTTTCGAATGGAACGTACCTTTTACTACAGGAGATGTATAGCTGTATTTTAAATTATGAGTGCATATAAATGGGCAAAATTATTTGAATAATCAACTGAAGTGCTGTGTCAAGATAAAATTTTTACCAAGAAAGTATGTCAGAATAAATTAGTTTCTTTACTCATATTGCTGTATAATGTATGTTATTCCTGTTTTGTCAGGATTGTCCAGTTTGTCTTTCTTCTTCAGCTCGACCAAGCATCTTTTGACTTTTTTTGCAAATGTGAACAAGGCTCAAAAATTTGTGCTACACACAGAGTCTGCATAGATTGTGATGAAGATGAAATTTTCACATTTTTATGTGAGCTGTGAGGCAAGACCTACCGGAAAATGTACAAATGAAGTATACTTTTGGCTTTTTCTCTTTCTTCGTACATGTATTTGTAGAGTACACAGTGGCTACTGCACCATAACAAATTGCCAGTGTGGAAGATGGATGAACGGATAAGAAAGGGTGAAATGCCAGGCACCAGACAAGGGATTAGCTGCCATCCATCCTTTTTCAGCAGTGATCCATCAGGGAGAAAGGCTCCATGGAAGACTGACCCAGGAAAACAGAGGAAATCTACCTACAGAGCTGGTGTCAGGAGAGAGAATGGATCATTTGATGTGTTGTGTGTGTTTCTGTGATCACCCCTATAATGCATCGTCAAGGTCACCTACATAAATTACACGTTATGTGGCGCAGGCTTTCAATTTTTCAAGTACAACAAGGATAGTCCCTTGGGATGCAATTTCATGAACCATAAATAGATTTTAGTCGGGCAACATATTTGAGCCACATACCTTGAAAGGAACTTCCAAGTACCAACCCCATCAAGCACTCTCTGCACTCAATAACACTAAGGGTTAAAATAATATTTTTGATCTGGTGGCTTATGGAAAGTTGCAAAGCCAAATTCGACCACACAATTACATACAGCATGCAGACTGCCACTCATGGGCATCGGAATGAAGATAGTGGTGGTCCATGCAGTTCAGCTGACAGTTTCCCATATCAGCACTAATCCCTCGATTTAGGACTCCAAAGGTCTTTCTCGCATTAACCGGATGTGTTGAAAAATCTCAATTTGTAGGCCTGTCATAACCCCCTTGTCCCAGGAGAAAGACAATCTGTATCGCTTAATAACATATGCTTACAGTGGTCGCTGGCTCTTATTTCTTCCCAAAAATCTTCTCATGAAGATCTCCTCAATTCAAACTAAGAAGTCCAGGGATTATGGGATAATAATCAGCTGTGCCATCCTGATGGTGGTTTACTGCAACTTAGTAGACTTATTGCATTTTAGATGGATCTTCTCAGTTTCTGTGGGAATTTACCATATTGCGTGAAATATTATTGTAAGTATTGCAATAGATAGATATACATCTATTATCTATATATTTAAAATATATTCAGTAGCATATGAGGAATTATTGATTAAGCCCAAAGTAAGTGTCACCACTTCAAATCTCTGGGCGTACTCTGACCAGAAGCAGATGGCGTTGAATGATGCATTTTGTTGGAACAGTGAATATTGACAGGTGTGCTGGATGCCTTCTTCAGCTCTCTGTGGGCAGTCGAGAGAGGGCATACTAATTGGCAACCTCCACTGTGAGCCCAGACATTGGCAGCTGCCTGACAGATTCATGCCGACTGTGCTGGGCGGCATGTACTGCACTTGACCTCTGCGTTCACTCTTGCCAACAATTGCTCCAAAGACAATGTGAATGCTTGGACAAGAAGTCATTTTGAACAGATCTGACATCAATTGCGGTCCTGAACTCCTTGGTGAATTGAAATCGATTGCCTTACCTGGGCCAGTTTGACTTTTTAAAATTGCAACTTCAGCCTTTGCACACTGGGCAAAGATGTCACGACTTCTGTGATAGTCACAAAAGTTTTGTGAAGTACTGTATAGGCCTGGACTGCTATATCTAAGAATCCAATTCCACTTTTGCCTTATGATTTGTGAATGTTGTAGTGTGTTTGTACTTAAATATATTTCAACTAAATGCCAATAGGTTTGAGATATAATGCAATTCAACGTGCACTTGTAGTGTACTTCAAATCTTTAAAATAATAATTTAAAAATCTTTATTGTACTAATGTAATGTTTCATATTCAAAATGCTACTTAAATAGTGTATACTGTTTCTCAACACATTTATTTGTACAGTTTGAGTTTTAAGTACATTTAAACATCTTTTGTCATACTTTAAAGAAATAAATGTATTTTGATGTGTTGACTAACATGGTATCATTTTTACTAAAGCATATGTAAATTACTTAATTATAATTATAGCTGTCCTGTTATTTTAATTTCATTTTTTTTACTGATGATATAAATCAGTAAAATACACAAGAAATATGCTATAATTTGTGTAAACACATTTGGTTATGTCTTAGGTGAACATAAATAGTTGGGATAAAATACAACGTTTGTCAGTATTTTAAATATGTGAATTAGGTGTTAAAGTGACTGCAGCCACAAAAAAAAAAAAATGCTACTGTGTAAATGTTATTTAAACAGAGAAAAAAGAAAAAGAGGACTGAATAATTATTGTAGCTTTGATAAAAATCACTGTACGTTTTATTATTTTACATTTGAACACGTTATTCAATTTCTGTAGTATCTCTCACCTGAATACTGTTAGACTTAACTGAAAAATGTAAAACACTGTTTATTACATTTGTATCTTTTTGTTTATTGTATTATTGTTCTTGTTTCTTTGTTCTGACAAACTGCAAGTGAGTGCTTAGCTCTTTCTTAACTGAGTCATCAAAGCTTAATCTCAATACAAAAATAATTTTCTTCAAACAGACCATAGTTAGTTCTTTACCTGAGGCGTTTGAGGAGATAGCACAGCAGGCAGTGCTCATGTTGCAAAAGGACATACTGTATAATGTAAGCTTGAGGAATTCCAGCTGAAGGGGAGAGAAAAGAAGACTTTTCCATTTTCAGGGACAGTTCCTCACATCTCTTACAAGTACACAAGGATATACTTCCTCTCCAGCTCACTTAGAAAAGGGGCTGTCTTAGAAAGGACACCCATGTGTTAAGGAAAAGCACTCACGAGTGTCAACCCTGGGATTCAAGGAGCTTCTCTGTCTCTCTGTAAGTCTCAGTCAAACCCCTTCAAGTCCCCAATGTCTTATTTCCAGACTCCCTTCAGCAGGGTTGACACAGCTCTGGCATACCTCCACCAGACAGAGGACTTTATGGCCAACTTACATGCCTGTTTTATCAAGCAGGCGACACATAAATGTCAGCCCATGCAGATGGAGATGTGAAGCAGCAGTAAATCCGACGAAAGCCATCATAACCTTGGCTCAAAGCAGAAAGGGAAAATGAGGGAAGGAGGGGAAAGGGCAACAGCGAACAGGAAAGCCCTTATGCTGGCTTACCTAAATGAAGTGAATGTAAATCATCTCCAAATGTAGCGCAGGCTCCCCACAAATGCACTCTATCATCGACTGCACATTCATTATTTAGCAAAGTAAAAGCTAATGAAAGAGCTGCAGGAGTGAGTCTTCGGCCCGGGCATGCGGTGTGTATGCGCAAATGTGGGGACAGTGTTCAGAAATAGAGTGGAAAACAGTAGAAATGGGTATCATTAACTTCACTGGAAAATGTTAATTTAGAGTATTCTCATTGCCATAATTTTCACAACAACTGTACAATACTTTGCATTTGCAACTGTACATTGTGTTTGCAGTAAACAGGACAACCAGAGTAATATCTTGCATGCTATTCAGAATTGAATTAGAAATGCCTTTTAAATTCCGATTCAAATTCTGAATATGAATTGAGCAAACAGATTTTGTGGTGTGTTCTGCCGAATGTTCAGCAGGTCATCCCTGGTAAAACTGAGCGTATTTGAGTAACAAAAAAACAGGAAAACACTGAAGAGCAATGCACAGTAGCTGCCATCCGCGGCGCCATCTTAGAAATGTGAATTTCATGACACAATAACAGTAATATTTTTTAAAAAATATGGTGGTTGAAAGACAATGCTGAGTGAACTCAACCAATCAGCGTGTTCAGTGCCCAAGTCCCACCCTCAAAAGTTCTGGACCTTTGAAAAAGTACTACCTCGCGAGCAGAGACTTTCTGAGGGGTAATTTTTTTACCTGGAATTTTATTTAGATCCTGGTTCCTGCAGTGGAAACACACAGAGTACCGGCCCTAAGTATAGTTCCTTGGGAAAATTCCTGCGGTGGAAACGGGGCTTTTGTAAATCCAGTACTGTGCTGACTCTTACAGTACCCATTATGCACTGAAACATAAACAAAGAATGTTATGTTCCAAGAGTTGTCTGGTTTACAGTGCTGTTGTGCTCATTTTAAGTTCCTTAGTTGTTTTGATGTGTTCAGAGTTCATCTTTATATAAAATTATATTTGTAGGTTGTCACAGTTGTTGACTTTTAGTGTTCAAGCCTTAGTTGACAAATCATGTTAAGACCAAAATATGAATGCAGAGGCTTCTAGCTACTCGATTTTAATTTTGTGCATCACTGCATTCCAAAATATGTCACATTGCAATTGCAAAGACTGGTCAAGCACTCAAGACTTTTTTCACGTACTTTGTCTAAAGTCTGTTTCTGTTTTAATAGTTCCAAGAAGACAGCCAGAACATCCAAAAAAACATCCAAAAATATGTCTAAAAATCCATCACGACCACAGTTGTAAATGCAATATCGATGCAAGGATCTGAAGTAGGCTATTGATGAAGCATCAAGAGAACTAAAATATATCAATATATCACTACCACCTTGGTGCAGAAAGGTTTATGTCAAAAGGAAAGGTGGAAAAATCTTGGTCCAAGAAAAAAAAAAAAAACTTGTAAAGTAAAAAGTGCACTGATAATGTTCCCTACTGTATCGGATATCCACACAAGCCTTAGCAGAACTGTTTGATTAACGCAAATGGCATCTTTGAAAACAATGATACCATTTAATGTGTCCTTAATGATATTGGTTGCACTGCTGTGCTTCTCATGTTGATTATCCGTAACGGATTAATTATTAATGTACATTATGGACGTTGATTAATGCTATTTCAAATCCACATGTTGAAATTCTTACTGTGACGATACAGTAGTTTTAATGAGGATCAAGTGGCGTGTGGGTTGAGCGTGAGCTCCTTGGTCTTAGCCCATACGGCTTTCTAATTAGAGTCCCGATGGACTTAACCTAGTCTCATCAGCCCACTCAGATGAGGGACTCTATTAATTGGCTCTGGCAAGTTGTCATGGATCTTCATTTCGCCATGGCTTCTTTAACCAGTGTGAAGTCTGGGAAACATATTTTACTTGTGCAAATATTGACCCTTAAGACCCAACATACTTCAAGTACCAGCAGCTTCCAGTGTTGATTACACGTATGATCCACCATGGTTGTCTCCATATTCTCAAATTTACTGCATGTGTTTTTTTTGTTACAAGAACAAAATATGACAGGTATTGATTAAATTTGATTTATTTTTATCTTTCAGTTTCTTGTTACTCATTCTGATTGTGAATGTAATTCTGATTTTAGTTTACCACTCCATTTTTTTTTCCTTACTATGGTCTTTTACACACTTCAATGTTTTGGGAGTTAAGGCCCATTCACACCAAAGATGATTCTATAACGATAACTATAAAGTTTCAATAATCATTCTAATTCTGTGACAGCAGGGAATCCATCCAGCACTATAGAGCTTGTGCAGTTAAATCAGAAGACGAAAAAAAAATAAAAATGTGTGCATGATTATAATAAACAGAATGTTATTGTTCATTGGTGTGGATGCTAATATAATTTACGTTATAGTTTTCTTTATAATTATCATTCTTTTTGTGATTTACCTTTACAACCATATGTAAATACAGGAATGAATCACTTACATTTGCATTGTGAATATGTACAGAGTACTACTAGTTATTACCATAAATATAATAAAGATTTAATGAAAGTTGTCATTATCTAGATCTTTCAGGGTTGAATGTGGTTTTAAAATGTGAATTTTTAGAAGAAAAGTAGAAAGCTGCAGCATGTGCATGGCCTTTGTGCAAAATAAAATGAACTGTGAAAAAGAGCTGTGATTTGCTCAGTCTGATTGAGACTGTATGGAATTTGATATTTGGTCTTTCTTTGGTCTTATAAGGCTGTAGCAAAAAGCCCAAAATGCACGCTTACCCATATCGAATGGTCTTTCTTTCTCTGTCGCTTTCAATCTATTTTTCTCTCTCACATCCTCCCTCTCTGTAAGACGAAGGAATTGATGGGAGCCGGAAACCAGAGCATGTAGAGCGGTTAGAAGTACTTATCTTTGACAGGGAATGGAGGTGAGTTTCCCGACCCATTCAGCTCTCACTGTGCAGACAAATCACAGAGATCAAGAAGGGTAAGGAACATGTGAGCTTTTCCCGGCTGACTCACGCTTTGCCTCCGGATGTGCAGTGATCCCCCGCCGACACGGAAAGTTACTAAACCACACAATTGACCTGGGTTTATAGATGTAAGAATGCCAGATTTGTCAGTCTTTGATGCGCATAGACACCATCTCATACAGACATTTTCCTATTCAATTTGCGGATGAGAAATACTGAGAGTAGGTGATATTTATTCCAAAGCTGGGCTATGGAATAAAGATCTGATCAGGGTCTGATAATGTCTGATAGTGGGGATTTATGGTAATGATGTGTGGTTATTGTATATTATTTGAAGAAATGCTCAACAACATATAAAATCAGCGAGCAGTCAATAAACTTTGAATGTGTAAAATAAAAGTATTTGATATATTTTTCAGATAATAATTTGTTCCTGTCATGGCAAAGATGAATATATATATATATATATATATATATATATATATATATATATATATATATATATATATATATATATATAATTATTCCTGATGAGAAACTGCATTTAGTTATAGCTAGTTATGCATCTCGGACATCAAAACTGCATTTAGTTATAGCTGTGTGCAACTCCACCTGATTATTAGAGTGCAAATATTTGAATGCAGCATCCAGCAATTTGATCAGGTTACAACTGTAAATTTTAAAGTTTTATGAGCCCTTTTTTATATATAGTGGATGCCTGTAGTGCTTCATTAGTGCTTCTGACATCCAGAGGGAAATTGGAAGAAGAAGAAGAAGATGATTGATCAGAGCTGCTACCCTGATGTTTATCTATTTTACTGGCTCATTGCATTTGTCTCCGCTTGCCACCCCCTTGATCAATAATGTAAATTCCCAGCAATAATTTAGGCTGATTAATATTGAGAGCAGAAGTCTTAACTCACGGCCCGAGAGCCATTAGGAACGCACAGGAGCATATCCACATACACAGGCACATCTTTATCTGACCTCACGCTAAACATCTGATTGATACACCCCTTTACAATAGAGCACTGTGCCGTCACGCAAATGTTATTAGCTAGGTCACAAATGAAATATTACTCATAAGTTTCTCTAATACAGTCATTTCAGATTGCAACCTTGGATAAATGATTGCATTTATGTTCAGTTCCATTCAGTGTTGAATCTGGGATATTTTTGCTTCATCTCTAACTCATCCTTTGCTCCATTGAATGATGCTCTGATGGTATAGCATGGCAACTCTACTGTTAGCTTTCCATTGACTGTTAGCTTTGTTTATCAACAAGTAAGTCTACTAGCAACCAAGTTACAATGGATAAATAATCACTGCAGAAGATTTCAAAGTTACATTTTATTGTGATAGTTAACTTTAGACACTTCAGACCTGTAAACAGTGCTGGGTAGTGAATGATTACGTTATCAGATTCCAAAAACTGAGTACTCGAAATTGGATTATATTACATTAAAAAATGATCATAATCAGATTACAGTTACTTTTTTATAGATTACATGAAAATTATAAATTATGAATAATATACTGTCATTTTTTTATATTATGTAATTATTAGGGCCGGGACTTTAACGCATTAATTTAGATTAATTACACAATAATATAACGCGTAAAAATTTTTTAACGCATTTTAATCGCACTTATTTTTGCACCGCGGAACGTTTTTCACTGGAGGAGTTTCGGCGGACCGATTATACTGGAGCACCAACTAGCGTTCAGACAAAAACAAACCACAGTGAACATGGACAAAGAAGCTGATGAGACCGCTTTGGTTGGCCCTGTGGATGGGAAATTTTGTTATAAAAAACGAATGGATGGAAGCGTCGATAAGAGCATGGTTGTGTGCAAGCTATGCAACAAGGAATTCGCATATCACCGCAGCACATCGAGCCTCAAGTATCACTTCATGTTCTGAATGTACTTGAAAGTATTGTGTTTTACTTAAAAAAACAGTTTACAGAAGGTATACCTACCTATAGGGTACCTGAATTTCTGAAATGTAGGCTACTATATTTCTAAATATCCTATTGCTACACTTAATGGCAATATTGCACTGGTCTGTTGGACTTGGTTGAACAAAAATAAACAATATTTTGTTGCTTAAGCTTATGTATTCAGTCATTATTCAATGGTATACTAAAAATCCATATAAAAAAACTTACTTCTCACTGTTCTCAGGTCAAATATTTATATGCGATTAAAATGCAATTAATTTCGATTAATTAATTACGAAGCCTCTAATTAATTAGATAATTTTTTTTAATCGAGTCCCGGCCCTAGTAATTATCATTAAAAAATGACAGTATATTATTCATAACTTATGATTTTCCCTAATTCTACTTTTTTCCTCTCTCATTTAAAGTTTCCTTTCCAAAAGTCCTACTGTGTGTCATATCATTTAGCCTTCACTATTCACAATATAGAATGGTGATGTAAATAAATTTGCAAACCATGCTTCTAAAATTAATTGTTGGTTCTGTAACCCTGGAAGACTGTATTGTTTGCTAGCTAAACCCCTTTGACATAAAATATTTACTTGAAATATCCCTGATGAAGTTATTATTTCAGAAATATAACAAGACATTTGCATTTTCACAGTTCATGGATGACACGCAGGTAAACAATTCTTACATTAACCCCAGTTTGGGAAACCCTTGTAATGTAATGTTTAATGGACTTCATGGTGATATCAAATAATGGAACATATTTTACATTTACATTTATTCATTTAGCTGATGCTTTTATCCAAAGCGACTTACAATTGCTATATATGTCAGAGGTCGCACGCCTCTGGAGCAACTAGGGGTTAAGTGTCTTGCTCAGGGACACATTGGTGTCTCACAGTGGATTCGAACCCGGGTCTCTCACACCAAAGGCATGTGTCTTATCCACTGCGCCATCACCACCACCCAGAATTTTATTTCTCTTTGTTTTTTATATTGATATGTACATTTAATGGCAAGTTTAAAACAAGTTGAAAAAGTAATCTAAAATGTAGTCAGAATACATTACCTAAAATTAGTAACCTAGATTACATTACTAACAACTATTTTCATCATGTAGTCTGCAATTCACTGCGAACTACCCAAAACTGACTATTAGTAACTTAATTTCAACTATCTCTCATTAATTTGCAACTACATGTCAACTAACTCTGATTAGAGTGTCATTAGACTTAGTTTAATAAGTTGACATGTACTTGAAAAGTTACTTGTAGGAAGTCGAATATATGTTGGGAGGCCATAAAAATAAAGTATTATCAGATATTTATACAGTTTACGAATACTCTAATGACTTTAGTTGACGTGTAGTTCCAAAGTTACTTACTGTTATTAGGGTAGCACTTTATTTTAGAGTACGTTTACTTCCCAGTCCTATTTCCATATACTTACTCTGTACATCTACCATAAATTACTCAATAAGTACCGTGGTACATGTTTATACCCCCAACTTGAGTACCGCATAACTTGTTCTGTACACTAACTAAGAGGTACATACACCAGTACTTACATAATAGGTATATAGAAATAGGACTGTAAAATAAAGTGCACCATTTTACACACACATTACACAGGAATTACCAATTCTTCAAACTTTGTAAGCACTGTTGTGGAGAGCAATTTAACATTAACACACACTTGTTTGTAAGTACTACATATTTGCCACGTGTATGCCAAGTACAGTATGTGTCTTGTTTGTTACCACATAATAGCACATTTTTCCGTAGGTGCTACACATTTACCATGTACATAGCATTAGTATGAACTGTAATGTGTCTTATCAGTTACTATATACAGATACAGTAAGTCACCTGCCTGTTTGTACCCACTTGTCCGTAAGTATTACATATTTACCATGTATATACATTAGTAAGTACAATAAAGTATCTAATTAACACTACCTGTAAGTGACTGTTATTACCCACACTTGTCTGTATGTACAAACTAATTACTATGCATGTACGACTGTTAAGTACAGCCATGTTTCTTATTTGTTACCATGTATACACTTATTTACCACTCATTTGCCTGTAGGTACAAGATATTTGCCATATATGTACCAGGGAAGTACACGTACTGTAAAATAAAGTGCTACCGTTATTAGAATGTCTAAAGTGGACTATCCAAAACGTTTACTGATTACACTTATCCAAACAGGTACATCTCAAGCACGTCTGAAGGAAGCCCTATGTCATTAGGTTCATGTCCACCTGACACTGATAACGTATTATTGTTTTTAAAACTATAAAAAAGCAACATAATGGAACGGAATCAATGGGGTCTCATGTTTTTTATGAACTATTTTTATAGAAGTCTTTAAGTCTAGATTAGCAAATTAACTCCTAATCTCGACCATCCTGACCCTTCTGAAAGCTGTAAATGCAGACTTTCTGACTTGAACTGAATGCAGCAGTACCGACAGAGAACTTTGACCCTTCGTTTCTGCAAATCATTTCTCGTTTCCATTTTTTCTCCCTGTATTCTCTCGGTTTCTTTTCGGCTCAGTTGCTCGGCAAAGATAAGAAGAAAGATCCAGAAGTACCTAGTTTCCGCTCATAACCTCGTTCTGCGCTCTGAAAAAGCTTTTAGTCTAATTTATTCCCTCATCTCAACATCATCTCAACTTCAGCTTTAATTTCTCAAATTAATGTCCCTCAGAGAAATTACCAGAAATGCATTCACTGCTGTTCAATGACCCGGACGACTCTTTTTCCTCTCCGTGGTATAATTAAGAGCTCATTTTAAATTATGTTATTATATTGTAAAAGCTTTTTTTTTTTTTTTTTTTTTTTTTTTTTTTTTTTATAGAAGTTCTGAATAAGCCATGTACGGAGCCTTTACTTTTTTGTTTTGTTTCAAATAGTTTATTGCTTTATTTTAAAATTGATATTTCAAAATCTAAAATTTGATTGAATGATTGGATGAGTCATATCAATTGAATAATGTGCAAGTAACAGTGATAAAGCACAACAGAAGGATGCTTGGAGTAAAAAGGATATTTTTAAAAACGGATAAATTGATTTGGTAACACTTTATTTTAAGATGGCCTTGTTACATGTCACGTGTACTATTTTAATAACAATAAATTACTCATAATTACAGTACATGCAAGTAACCCTAAGGTAGGTTTAGGGTTGGGGTAGGTGTAGACGTTAATAAAACACAATCTAATAGGTACACAATTAGTAGTGTTAGGTTCTGGGTTTTGCTGCATCCCTTCGAGCCACAACCACCTAAGATGAGCTCTGAAACTGTTAAGAAATATACTGTATACAAAGTCATGTCAATTCAACTTGGCTACAAAACATGTTTTGAATAATTCCTTGTGTAGAACTACACTATCAAATGATCTAGCAATCAGACAAGTTGCTGTTACCAAAATTGCTTTTGGCTCTTCAATGACTTCACTTGGAAACGAGGAGAAAAAAATATAGACAAAAGCCATATCCAAATAATTTCTTTTAAGAGCAAGATGGTCTGTTGTATAATTTGTGAAGGATAATCACAAAAAGATTGTCCTGATTAGCAGTCTGTGTGATATGACTGGATGTTTTCCACTCATATCTCAGGGCACAGGTGGTGTGGGGGAAGCGCAGGCCATGAAAGGAGAGAAATAGAGGGATTATGACCCATGAAAAAAAAAGAAAAAAAAAACATTCCCTGCAATGAGGTTTTTCATTTATATGGGTGAAATGAGAGCCTGAAATTTAAGTATGTTATATAATTCCTCACAGCTTACTGATCGAGTCAAGCACTGTGGTGTCATTTATAGAGATGGCAGGGAACCACAGAGGAGAAAAAGTCAAGAAATTCCCCTGAAGGCACAGGTCAGAGCTTTGAATCATGAAATATAAAGACAGCTGAGACGTGCCTGTGCTGTGCTATCAGAAGGAGTGAAAGTCTCTTAGCCCTCTATCAATAAAGCAGTACGTGAGTTAGAAAATTATTTGTATATAGACATGCTATCATGCTCACTGTCCTGTTAGCAGCTGCGTCAGCTGACAGAAAGACTAAACTGCTGTATCAGATGCTGCTGTCATGCTGCTGCTGTTCTGCTGTCAAACACTGCGTATCGAGTTCATTGCTTTTGTTTGTCTATGCTTATGCTCCTGGCCGACTCCTGAGTGGATTAAAAACAAACAAAAATAAAAGAGTAAGTTAGGATAAATTTACAGACAGCCACTGCAAATTAAACAACAGTTTAGGGTCATTTTGCTAACATTGCCATTAAGTTATGAAAACGCTATTTCTGAATGTTTTCTGGACATTTACAATTATTATTTTTTAAGTTTGTAAAAAGTTAAGGAACCATGTAATTTTATATGTTATCATTTATAATTTTATCATTTATTGAATCATTGTATCATTTATCATTAGTTTGTTTTCTGAAGAATCTGAAACAAGAGTACATAAAAATAAATAAATAAATAACATAAAATAAATGGCAAATTAAACCATTTTGGAAAATGACATCCATAAACAAATTAAAAAACAAGTCTGTCTTGTAATTTTTGAGAATATTATTAAAGGGGTCTTATGATGCGATTTCAAGTTTTCCTTTCTCTTTGGAGTGTTACAAGCTGTTTGTGCATAGATAAGATCCCTGAAGTTGCAAAGACTAAAGTCTCAAAACCAAAGAGATATTCTTTATAAAAGTTAAGACTCGACCACGCCCTCCTAAAACGGATCATTTAAACACGCCCCCACATGTCTACGTCACAGTGTGGGAAGATTTGCAAAACACCGCCCAAATGTATACGCAAAGAAAGGAGGCAGAACTATTATACTTGCTGTAGTATTGTTGCTGCCGCCGGCACCATGACGTGGAGATGCTGGGTTTCATTGTGAAAGCGAAAGTACTTTGTTTGGGCTTTCAAAAGAGGACACAACTAGAAATCAGTGGTTAAGTTGTATTTACAACACTGTTCCAGAACAGTTCAACCCAAATATTAGAGTGTGTGCAGCACATTTTAAAGAGGACTATTTCCTAAACCTGGGAGTAGCCGGTCAGCTATGCACAAAGGCTGTTTCTATAAAGTGGGGCAATTCCAACTTTGCAAGGACAGTCTGGCACTTCTGACTCACAGCCTGTAAATATTGTTTCCTCTAAGCTGCGCACGCGCACCGCCGCACACACGCAAAGATGAGCTGTGAAAGCCATTTGATTGTATTCTAGTAAAAACAAATGAATTGCAATGCTAATATATATTGTTAACATGCTAATATATATTGTTAACAATATAACTTTAATATTGTTAACTTTTTTCATATTGCGATTTCTAATATTGGTTTTCTATTTTAATATATTTTAAAATATAGTATCCCTGTAAAGCAAAGCTGAAGTTTCAGCATCATTACTCCAGTCTTCAGTGTCACATGATCTTTCAGAAATCATTCTAATATACTGATTTATTATTATCCGTGTTGAAACTGTTGTGCTGCTTAATATTTTTTGGAACGTTTTTTCTTTGATTCTTTGATTAGGCAAATAAAAAGTAAAAAAGAACAGCATTAATTAAAAATATAGATATTTTCAAACAATATAAGTCTTTACTATCACTTTTTATCCATTTAACACATCCTTGCTGAATAAAAGTATTAATGGCACTGTATTGCCATTCTGTAAAAATGTTTTCTCAAATAACCTAAAATGTACATAATTTAGTTACATCAAGGGTCAAATATAAATATAATTTTGTGCGCGCATGTCACAACATGGTAAGGGGCGTAAGATTTCCGTCACACGCTTGAGGTATTCAGCCAATCACAACACACTGGATAGCTGGCCAATCAGAGCACGCCTCACCTCTCAGAATGATTAGATTTGTAAAAATCGACATGTTTCAGAAAGGTGGAGCATAGAGGAGCAAAAATAATGTACAGTATGTGGAAAATAATGTATTTTTTGAACCTTAAACTGTATAAACACATTGCATTACACCAAATACAAAAAATAATGTTCTTTTTAGCCCTTTAAAGACCAGATAAGTGCTTGCCTTAAAGGTGCAGTAGGAGATCTTGGAAAATGCTAATTTTAGCCTGATAGCACTGAAAGCGAACATCCCACCCTCCCTGCAAATCACCATCCAAAGCCATGCCTCCTGAATGCATGAACGCTAGACTAGATGACCAGAGACAATATGACTAATGCATCATGTGTCATTCCCTGGAGAGAAAACTTTATAGTACAGTTAGTAAGTACTACAATACCAGGAAGGAAGATCAGGATGTTGATGTTTGCCTGTCATTCTCGCTCTGTCTGTATAGCATATGTGAACGCGCTGAAGACGTATCCTGCCTGCGCGAACCGAATGCACAGAGGTATGCAAATACATGTTGACAGGCAGGTAGGAATGTCTATAAAAAATGCTCGGAACAAGCGTTTTGATTGGACGAACATTTCTTGGTCCTACGCCTTCCACAGAATATATAAATGCATATAAATACATTTAGACCACTTAACTTAATGATCGCTATGGGGATATGAAGAGACTTTCAACCAGCATAACAAAAAGATGCTTCTGAAGACAATCCCCAATTGCACCTTTAACATGTGTTCATGAAATGTTATCAATTTTATTATGATTATTTTATAACGATTGTGTATGAATTGCATTCAGTAAACAAAAAATAATAAAATAAATTTGTATTTTCATAAGACGTTTCCTATTATTTTATATTTGTTGTATTTCATGGGACAAGTCTTGCATTTTTATTTTTTATTTCAAATTGTCAAGAAATTGATTTAAAATGGCAGATGACAGAATGGCAGCATGCAATTATAATAAACAGATCAGCATTTATTAATGTGGACACTAATATAGTTATCATATATAGTGGATAATATATAAGTTAGCATTCACTACTGCAAAATAAATACAAACATAGGCAGATTCATCAGGACTTCAGCAGTGAGATCAAGTTCAGTGTTCTTGAATTATTGTTCACTCAGTTTCTTATCACATAATAACATTAATAAAGCTCAAATCAATATTTTCCAGTTAATTTATTGTGTAGCCTCACACAGGTGTTCTGATTACTGCACTATAATTTAAATAAAAAATTGCTAATAGCTATCTGGTTAAAAGGATATTTCACCCAAAAAAATTAAAAAGATTTGCTGTTAATTAACTCTCCCTCTGGTAATGCAAGATGTATGCGTGACTATTTTTCTTCTTCAGAACAGTAAAGAAGTTTTTTTTTGCTGGAACCATTTTCCTTAATGATTCCTAAAATGCAAGTCAGCAGCTACCAGCACTTGACAGTCCAAAAAAAAAAAAAAAAAAAAAAAAAAAAAAAAAAACTAAGACAAATTTAATGGCTTCTGACAATGTATTGAGGTCTTATCATGCAAAACGATCAGTCTGTGCAAGAAACTGAAGATTTACAACATTACCTATATTCCATAGCCTCAGGCAAACAGGGAAGTCAGATTATGTTCAGCAAATTAGCTCTCAGACAGTTTTTGTTACATAAGTAGGACTCAAACAGAGCTATTAGTGAATTACAGGTGTTTATTGGTAAACAGCAGAGCAGATGGATCAGGATATGATGATTGATTAATACGATTGACCGGTTTGAGTGCGTTGAGACGGTAACTTGGAATCTTTGTCTTGACAGGAATTCCACACACACACACACACACACACACCTCACGCAGGCGGAGCAGCAGACTTCTGGAACAGATCACTGGAGCAGACAGACTGGGGAACACCGGAGAACGAACACTCACTGGAGGTTCACAAGTACACAAGGAGGCAAGTAACAGGCAATTCATAGAGATATCGTTAGCAGTCCCCTTCACATCAACGTTTCCATAAACATGTATTATAAACATCTTGACTTAAACAAGACCAGACACTTGATTGATGTGAGGTGTGAGCTTTTATGGTGCGTGTTGATGAGGATCTGATGACGTGAAGGTGTGCATGATTAAGGCTCAGATGAAATCAGGTGCGTGCGTGCGTTGGGATAGGTGGAGGACAGACAGATCCGTGACAGACTTTTTTTTTTTTTTTTTTTTCAATGAACCGGTTTTATTTTTAATTTAAATTAGTACAGGTTTTAACCTGGAAACACTATTCAATATGTCACAGTTTAACAGGCAGATTTAGCAAGAGCTGAAACTTTAAGTTATAAGAAAATTTAAGTAAAAAATAAACAAATCTTCATCCCTGCTGCAGTTCTCTCTTCCTCTCAGTTTGTTTTCTGTCCAATTTTATATATATATATATATATATATATATATATATATATATATATATATATATATATACATACATACATTTCATTTCTGTGAACCTCTTAAAGTGACCTTTAAAGATAAATTAAATTCAGCATGGTTGACTCTTACGTGACTCTTACGTTGACTCTTACAGCTGTTCACACAAAGGGAGAATGTTGTTCTGTAAAGCTCCAAAGACTTCAATCACCAAAGGTCAAGACTGTATATAGATATCTATTAAACTAGTTATCAGCCGTGGAAAACATTTTATTTTTCATCACTCTTCACCTTTTTTTTTTAGTAAACTGTTTGTGCTGTGATCAGTGTCAGGGAAGCTACTGAAGTTAGTAGTTGGCTACACCTTTGTGTAGAAGGTGCGTGTGTGTTGTATTAAATGTGCCCTTAGAAGTATATAGTATGATATTGCAGATAATGCACTATTAATGAAATAAAAGGCCACTTACGTGTAAAAGACAGTACACTTTCATGTTTCCAAATAAAATAAAGTGCACTTTTAAACAAGTACACTTTATAATAATGTCAAATTAAAATATATATTTTAAATAATGTTTTAAGTCTTTTGTCATCTTTTAAAATACACTTATTTTGACACACTGAATATCATGTGAAGTACTTGATTATAGTTTTAACTATAATCTGTTATTCAATATTACATTTATAGTTAATATATTTTAAAAGCACTAAATTGAATGATAATTATAAACATGTAATTACAAATATATTTTAATACATGACAATAACGTTTTAATAGAAATTACATTAAAGTATTTTAGTTTACAATAAATGCTTGCCAGTGCATTCTGCAGTTAACTTTAACCAACCAAAACAATAGACATGATTGTGAAAATACATACAAAGATGAACTGAAGTCCTTACTAAAATAAGCACTTAACAGTTCTACTAAGCATTTAGCAGAATTTAACTAAATGTTTTGCTAGAAAAAAAGTGTAAAATACCTCGCAAGGACTAAGTGAATCAGATATCCCACTGCTACATGAGCACCAAATTAGTGTTTGATTATTGCCTCAGATCACACCGCTATAAAGACATGTTCAAAATGCAGTGTGACATAACAAACAAATAAATAAATAAATAAAAAGCGATGTAGCACAATGCAGCAATGCTCAAACTACATTCAAATAAGTATCTTATTATAACTTCTGTCATATCATTGAAAAATGTTAAGTTAATAGTATTGCTACTTTTGGCTTCCCAAATGTCTTTGATGTAGTTAAATCCTCAGTTTAATTTGAAATCAAGATGACTTTAAAATCAATGCTAAATCCTTTCTTGAGACAAATGTTTGGCTGATGTTTTATGTACTTACAGAGTAGGAAACGACAACACAAGGAATCCATATCAAATTGAACAAATATGCTTATGGATGCGCAACATTTTCACTCGCTCCTACTTGACATGGCACAACTTCAGACAGCAGCGGCTCTAACAAAACAAGTATTTGAACAGATAATACTTTCATCGCAACTGCAGGATGTTAATCCTATTAGAACTCAGCTGTCGTCATGGTAACCCTGCGTTTTTAATCATTTTGTACCATGATCTTTCCGCCCATTTTCTCATGGAAAGCTACTGTGAAGGTTTTTCCATCCAGTCTTTGGCTTGTGCCGGCTAAGAAACAGTTGGAATGGAGGATATCCCTGCTCGCAGGCACATTTCATACTGTCTCTAGGATCAGAGATAATGCTGTAATTATGCAAGGGATGTTGAGTGATTCTGTGACAGCCCTGTCAGGCACATTCACTCACATCCCCGCAATCCAGCATTCACCACTGAGAACCCGTTGAGTTCTTCTTAAGCAGACAAGCCAATATGTCATTCTTTTCAGGTTGTGCACACATATACAACCTTGCCATATCTACATATAAATTTGTAGCGGTGTGCGCGCTAGACTAGTTTCATTTGAACCATCTGTTTTGGAAAAATAATTTAATTATATTGTGAGGAAAATCATCTGGAAATGTTCAGAGTGAGTATTTAAATGGTGATGGTCCAACAAGCAGCATTGAGTGGCATTTGCAACAAAATTATTTCCTGGTATCAATATCAAGTGGAACTTTAGTCGGGTGAGCACAAAAACCTGGTTAGCAGTGTGAAGTAAAACTAGTTCTTGAGATGTGACAAAACACTTAGACAACCACAATTTCACCTTCCATTAGTTCTAAAATAGTGAAACTGACACTTTTTTTTTAATGTACATGATCGTGGCCTAATGGATAGAGAGTTGGACTTGTAACCCAAAGGTCGTGGGTTCGAGTCTCAGGTCCTGCAGGGATTGTAGGTGGGGGAGTGAATAACCAACACTCTCTCCACCCTCAATACCACGACTGAGGTGAGACCCTTGAGCAAGGCACCGAACCCCCAACTGCTCCCCGGGCGCCGCAGCATTGGCTGCCCACTGCTCCGGGTGTATGTTCACTGCTGTGTGTACACTTGGATGGGTTAAATGCAGAGCACAAATTCCGAGTATGGGTCACCATACTTGGCCACACACCACTCCCCCCCTTTCCCCTAATAATCTACATTTACATTTACATTTACATTTATTCATTTAGCTGACGCTTTTATCCAAAGCGACTTACAATTGCTATATATGTCAGAGGTCGCACGCCTCTGGAGCAACTAGGGGTTAAGTGTCTTGCTCAGGGACACATTGGTGTCTCACAGTGGATTCGAACCCGGGTCTCTCACACCAAAGGCATGTGTCTTATCCACTGCGCCATCACCACCCCTAATACCGCCATCACCACCATCTAATACTTCATATAGGCCTAGATTAAAATATAAATCTAAGGAAAACAAATAGTAAAGAAGCATCTTTAAACCAACTCTTTTAGGGAACTATAGACCGGTTTCCCTTCTACCTTTCATTACAAAAACACTTGAACAAGTTGTGTTCAATCAAGTCTCTGCCTTTCTCACACAGAACAACCTCCTGGACAGCAACCAATCTTGCTTCAGAAGTGGACAATCGACCGAAACTGCCTTGCTCTCAGTTATTGAAGCCCTAAGTCTTGCAAGAGGGGCTTCCAAGTCTTCATTACTTATCTTGCTGGATCTCTCCGCTGCTTTTGATACAGGCAACCACCCGATCCTCCTGTCAACCCTACTGAGAATGGGCATCTCAGGAACCGCACTCCAGTGGTTTGAGTCTTACCTCTCAGATAGGTCATTCAAGGCATCTTGGAGAAGTGAGATATCCAAGTCACAACATCTAGCTATCGGGGTTCCTCAGGGCTCAGTTCTTGGACCTCTTCTCTTCTCTGTCTACATGGCATCATTAGGTTCTGTCATGCAGAAACATGGCTTTTCATATCATTGCTATGCTGATATGAAAAGCCATGAAATGACTGCTAATTTTTCAGCAGTCATTTCTGCAGTCTTTAGTTTCACATGGCCCTTCAGAAATCATTTTTAATATGATTTGGTCCTCAAGAAACATTTCTTATTAACGGTTGTGCTGTTTAAACATTTTGACAGAGAGAACAGCCATCATAAGTAGCTCTCAGGCAGTCCCATCATCTCTGTTGATGCCCTCCATGCTAGAGAAGGGTCACGTGGCACTCTTGACAGGATGCATGAACACTGACATCAGCTTTACCATGGTAGAAGTGAGGTGTCCAATAACCAGAGACATGCTAGACAGGCAGTGTTGCTGTCATATGTATGTGAACATGCTCTCTGTGCTGCCTGGCTGTGGCTCATCTTGTTTGACAGAAATGTCACTATGCTGGCTCAAATCACCTGTCTGAATAATAAAACACACTGTGGATTTTTTTTTTCCTTTCTCTGTGGATGTTCCAGAAGAAGACAGATGGTGAAATTAATCAGTAATAAACCCAACGATGAGCAGTACTCCCAGAATTATTACAGAGAGCGTCCTGATGAATAGCGGCTTATTATATATTCCACACCTCACACCAACAATTCAAATATTTCACCGTGATTGTCTCACACCATTAAACTGAGTTGTTTTCAGCGGGGTGTGAGGGGTCTATCATAAAGCTAATCTGAAATTTTCATATGAGCTTTTCCTCTCAATTGATCCTTGGCATGAATATAATAGCATATTATGGAATATATATAGGTCACATTTTCAGATAACAGTGAATGTGCTTACATGTTCATGCATTTATATGACTCTAAATAATTACACAACACAATATGAGGGCAAGTAAATGATGACAACTTTCAGTTTAACCGTAAAGCTTCGGTATCATCTGAAACAAGGTCAATACAGCATCACTGATATATTTTGGTGGTAATGTATATATGTGTGTGTGTGTGTGTGTACAGTGCAATTTTGACCAGATGTTGGTATTAACACAATAAATTTATTCAGATAAAGAAATCATAATATTAGAATCCATAAAAAGTTATATTCAATAAAGTTGAATGACACAGGAAAAAAATAAAAAAAACTTTTGAAAACACTGACTGCATTTCTTACTTAGTGAAATCACTGTATAACATTTATTCATTATTTTTTGTCTTCCTCAGAATGTCCAAGGTGCTTTTTTCCAAACAACGAAATATCACTGATTGTTGCTGTCATGTTCCAAATATGACACAAAAAGAAAAGAAAAGAGCACTATTTAAAATAAAATGTACTTGCTATTCTCTGAAATGCTTTCCTTCCACTTAGATTTATTCACACTCATTCAGCCCTCTCCTTTGTCAAGGATAACATAATAAAGTTAAACTCTTAGCATTGTGGTCCTAAATTGCTAAACTACATTTTGGTGGTTCTCATGAGAGTGACTACATCTATTTTACTCTCATAAGACTCGCCTGAAGTTATGGTGCAACATGGCATGGACAAGACGAAAGGCTGGTACAAAATATAATCTTTTTAAACAAACAAATAACTGAATTAATAAATAATAACTCTGTCAGTCTTGTGATATTAAAACATTGCCAGCAAAGAATGAGAAGTGAGCAACTGAGTATTTGAATTGCCTTTTAGCAAGTCTGTTTTAAAGGAACAGTCCACTCAAAAATTAAAATGAGCTTTTTATTCACTCTCAGGCCATCCAAGATGTAGATGAGTTATTGACAGACCTCTATTATAATATTTATTTTTTAATGAAATTTTCATGAATCAGGAGAGAAATAGATACAGATCAAGCACCTTTTATACTGTAAGTGGAAACAGTCCTAAACGAATATGTAGGTGGATTTTGATGTTAGAGGACTACAGGGGATGAACTTTTTTTTTTTTTTTTATGGATTTCTTTTTATTTTAACCAGAAGTGATGGATTAAACTTAAAATGCCTTAATGATGATTGTTTCTTACAAACAGTCCTATCACAGTTTTTTTCCTCTTAACAAAATTTATGGACTGAGGTCATGTAGATTCCTTTTGGATAACTGAGATGTTTTTTATCAGCTGTTGGACTGTTTGGACTGATGGCACCCATTCACTGCAGATGATCCACTGGTGAGCAAGTTATATAATGCTAAATTTATTTAATCTGTTCTGATGAAGAAACAGACTATATCTTGAATGGCCAGAGGGAAAGTAAATTTAAGCAAATTTTTATTATTGAGTAAATTATTATTTTAATAGAAGAACACATTATAAGAGAAAAAAAGACAAGCAGAATGGAAAGAACAAAACAACAAAAACAAAATTCATGTTTGTCCCTTACCTCAAGCTCAGTTTCAGCCCTTTATTAGATTGCTGTTATGTAATAACTCAAGAGTCATGGCATATTGAATCAGTTTTCAAGAAGAAACTATTCTATTCTTTGAGGTATGAAGGACTTGTGAATCTACTTTGAGTCCTGTGTTCCAAATCAAGTCATGAATGTTCACTAATGTCTATTTGTTAATGAGAACCATTTTGAATTCTACCTATAAACATCAGAAAAGTTGTTGCTACTACAAGCTGCATCTGCCACATAATGTTCTGGTAAAAATGTTTTTCTTAAAAAGCATGCCAAGCCATTGAAAATCTTTTTAAGCTATATTAACCACAAACCTTATTTCACTCGTAAATCGAAAACCTCTTTTCTTAAAACCCATTCGGAATTCCCAAAGGAACCCATGGTAAATTACCCTTCCAGGTTGTCCGACAGATTAATGTTATGGCTAAACAGCTCTACAAATCCTACAAGATCCTGAAATCCCCAATACTTAACAATAGCAGATATTGTAGGCATAGTTCATCTGGACTGAATTTCTTTGGATTCAATGAAACTGATCCTATAATAATCCAAATGTCTTCAGCTAATAATATAGTAGTTTGATAAGGCTGAAACTTTCATATTAGTCATAAAATGCTTTCAACCAATAAGAAATGGCCAGGTGACTAATATCTAGCTCATGTTTCAACTTGACAAACATAAGGCATCTTCATTCAAACATAAACTCACCTGGCTGAAAGAAGCAAGTGAAGATCATATTATCTTTCTCCATTTGTCAGATGTCCAAGATTTGTGCTCTGTGCAATAGGTTGTCATTCATCCATTTTTGTGTGAAATGTATCTATTTATCAGTGCACTGGTGCATTTAGAGTCGGAGTGACTCAGCCACATCCAAAAGTAAGTTTAAATTTAGTAACTTGAGTAGATCTGTTATGATCTGCAGCCTGCATGACCGGTGTCTGAAGCACGGGGGAAACAACGCCAATCTATTGTCCCACATGGCCCATGACATCATAGACGGGGTGCCCGGAAGTATAAGAGGGCACCTGCTGAATACATCATCCACTTAGCAGTCTGAAGGAGACATAGACAGGCAGGCCAAAGGCATGGCAAGGGTCAGACACCGGTCATGCAGACTGCATTCCCCATAGTGCCCCCTAGGGGGAACAGCGTCTTGTTCCCTCTCGGGGAACCATGGTTACATGCATAACCCGAGACATTTCTTGCACATACAGATCATTTCACTTCATAAGACCTCAAAATATTGTCAGGAGTCAGAGGTATTAATGTTGTCTCGCTTGTACAAGTATTTGCTTTTCTGACTCTTAAATGATGGTAGCTGTTGACTTGCATCTTAGTAAACTTTTTCCCCTTCGTTTTCAAGAACATTCTTATTTGTCATTGACCCAGTTGCCTCATTAGAGGTGTTTCCTAAGGTAGCAAACTATTACTACTAACCACATATTCTTACATAGTGAACAAAAGCCTAACCTTGAGTATTAAACAGTTAATGCTGTAAAATGAATGCAATAAATTATACAGATTTACATTGAATGGGGAACCCAAGTTCCCTCTACATAATGATCATAAAGAATATCATAAAGACTTTAAGGTAAGCCCTTGTATTATTTTGGGAATGTATCAAATATATAAAAATAAGCTTTAAAAGATGAACGGACTGATATCTCTGTACTTGTGTAAATGGCCTTGAACCATGGTGTTGAGCACTTGGAAAATGACCTCTTGCTCTGCATTTCAGTTCAGATAAAGCCTGTGTAAAATACTGGAAAAGTGGTGGACCAGATGTCAGAAATCATAGGGAGGGATCGCAACCCCTTTCAGTCTTCCTAGAAATGCAATGATTATAATGGATGAAGTCTAGTAGGGAAAATTGTTGAATGAATACAGCCGGGACTCTCATAAGCTTTCTAGTGCAATTTTGAAGAAACTGGTATTGATCTTTTTTTTTTTTTTGTCCTCATCTCACAAAAGCCATTCCCTCATTTGCCCTTCTCTTGCACCCATTGAGACATTTGTTCATCTAGCACATATTCAGGAGCAACATCCTCTGTTCAGCAAGTGACAAGTTGAGAAAATCAGAAACAGCAACTGTAATAGGCAATTGTATGGAATAGTATACGCAAAAAAAGATAAAGTTTTGTCATTATTTACTCACCCTCATGTCAACCTATTTGCTGTTATATATTTATTTATTTTTCTGTGGAATACAAAAGAAGAAATGATGAAGTCTTCTCATAATGACTACATCAAGTTCCAAAAAGAACATAAAACACCAAAAAAAAAAAAAAAAAATTGCAAAGGACTCATGCCATGCCATTATATTCATGCTTTATATTAAGTTTAGTTGTAACAATATTAATTTGTCCAAATTAATTTCAACATAATTGAGTGGTGGCTCTGGAACTAATTAATCTGATCTGTTTCAGTTCAGATTAACAGCTAGCATCGCATAAGGCAGTACTATGGACATAATTTACAATTTTTTAAATACTATCAGTATGATATACAGATGGCTGATATGAACATACTATACAGATGGATTGTGCAGTAAATGTATGTACGCTATGAGCAAAATCTATGAAAATAATTACAAATGGATATGAATAAGCTATACATTAAGATATATAAACACTAGTGCAATGAACACTGAAAGTGCATAAAATAAAAATTCCCAGTACATAGTTCTCAGTGTGTAGATGGATTTTTATTTATTTTATATTTATTTATTTATTTTTAAACCGATTTAGTGATGGGGAGGGGTGAAGAGTTTGTAGTGGTGTGTGAGGAGAGTTCAGTAGGGAGACAGCTGTAGGGAAAAAGCTGTTCCTGAGTCTGCTGGTCTTTGATCGGAGGCTCCTGAAGCGCCTCCCAGAGGGCAGTAAGTTAAACAGTCTATGGTCAGGGTGAGAGGAGTCCTTAAGAATGCCGCGAGCTCGACGTAAACAGCGTTTTCTCTGGACGTCCTCAATGGCAGGAAGTGGTGTCCCTGTGATGCGTTGGGCGGTTTTCACCACCCTCTGCAGTGCCTTGCGGTCAGCAACTGAGAAGTTCCCATACCAGACTGTGATACAGTTGGTCATGAATTATAGTGTGAATCTAAAAATAAATAAATAAAAATGAAATAAAATAAAAATCAGGGTCTGTGTCCATCATATATTATGCAGTTTCCTATGAAATCTGTCAATTCAAATTTGCAGACTAGCTTTGACTTTTTGCAATTGGCATTGACTTGTTCAGGCTGTAAATCAGGTCAAAAGTCATGTATGCATTATGCATGTATTATGCATTAACTTGTGAAATCTTGCGCATGGAAGACCAAATTTTAAAGCTGGCATGAAACAGAAGTTTTGATCATATTTTCTTCCCTATTGTTACTTATATCTGAGTGAAATGGCTTCTTCCACTAGAAAAAAAATACAAATGCAGGGCTTTATGTAGGTATTTATTTTGGTCCATTAAGAATTCACTGGACTATTGGATGGTTGTCATTTGAGATCTCCTGTAAAGGACAGGTTGTTCCCCCTTGCACTGGTGTGCATGCCATCAGAGATAAGAAGACATGTCATTGCAAGGAAAGCGAATAATGTACACTGATAGATCATTTATAATTAACGCTGCAACATTCTACTAAAAATTTTTTTTTTTTAATTTAAAATTAAATTCAGATTTTTATGGCAAATTGAAGTCATTATTCACTGATTTTCCCTCTGCTGCAGTTCTGAATTAAATATGGTGAATATAGAGACAGGACACAGAAACGGGCCACCTATTATAATGAATGGGAGAGAGTGAAATGCTCAAAAGACAATTGCCATCATCACCAGTTCTTTATGACAATTCTTGTTTGATGCCAGCTCTGGAAGCTCCAGATATCACCCAAAAAGCCATAAAGTGACTGGACCAACCTAAACTATATAATTTATCAGTGTTATCTGAGTACAAGGAACAATCGTATCAGACTGTAGTTTTTCCAGGTTTTGGCATTTCTCAATCAATTACATAGGAGCTGTACTTGTTTGACTGAAAATAGCTGCCTGAGTGTGAAGCCAAGCTGGCTGACTTGCCTTGAAAAAGATTTGATGGCATGATGAGACATGCAAGAACCAATGATGCCAATATTTTTGATGCACTATTCTTGAGTTCCGTTTGAGTTTTGTAGTCCATTTCAGACCCTCTCTGAAATATTTTATTCTGACTGTGATCAGTATGGTCAATTTGGGTCAATATATGCTGTGAAAAACATTTGTACAGTCTCCAGTTAGTTGTATAGTTTTCATAGTACTTTGTAATCTCTTTCTTCTTTTATGATAACATAATTAAATGATACAAGATGTGCTGACTTTGTTCCCTACATAACATGTGTAGACACCCCTGCCATAAAAGAACCATTTTTGGTTTCAGCAAACAGGTCTTAAAAGAACAATTGATTGATTGATTGATTGATATGCATGGTCACTGTGAACTGGACAATGGAAAACAGATAACAGTAATATAATATATTCATTTACAAAATAAATAAAATTTCTCATTTTGTGTTCCACAAGAACAGCATATGAGTATGGGATTTAATTTTTTTGCTGAACTACTTCTCCATTTATATTTAAAAAGTGAAACTTATGAACAGTATGCCACCACATAGCATGTCTTGTAGTTAAATTGGATTGTAGACTACGTAGAGTAGTCCTACAGAGGGTAGTCCGTACTGCTGAGCGAATCGTTGGTACAACCCTCCCCACTCTCCAAGAACTGTACTCATCCAGAGTGAGCAAAAGGGCTGGTAAAATCACTCTGGACCCCTCACACCCAGCACACTCCCTCTTTAAACTGTTACCGTCTGGTCGACGCTACAGAGCTCTGAGAACCAGAACGACCAGACACAGGAACAGTTTCTTCCCTCAGGCAATCAATTTCATTAACACTCTCATAATTGTCTATATTATATATTGTGTTTTTGCTGTTTTGTACATTGCCTATTTGGATATTTGTATTATTCTTTATTATCTGTGTCCTGTCCTGTTGCTGTCTTTCTGTTGCACTGTGGAGCTTGTCACTAAAACCAATTCCTCGTATGTGTAAACATACTTGGCCAATAAAGCTCATTCTGATTCTGATTGTATCTTAATCCGAGAAAATAAAATAAAGTAAATGAATTTAAGATTTAAGAAGTGTTTTTCACTGCAGTTTCTTTTTCTTTTCATGCTAAAGATGTTAATATTAAATGTGGCTGCGAGGGTTTGGTGAGATTTATCAGAGGTAAACAGATACAGGCCCTCAAGCTACAAGCAAACGTGTTTTGCGCTGCTTCCATTTTCAGGCTGAAACTATCACATGTTGCAGATTCATCCAAGATATTTTCTGTGAGTTTTCGTTCTTTGCTTTCTGATCCAGCCATAATTTTATTTCATTCTTTCTGAATGTGTTTTTTTTTGGGGGATTATTTTGGAAAATGTTTTTCATCTTCCCTCTAAATGTGGGAGTTTTGTTTCGGCACAAAAGAATGCATTCAGAATAAACAAGCGCTAAATGGTGGAAATTGCTTTGTAGACTTCTTAATGACGCTTGTACTCTTCCTCCCCCACTTCGGAATATTTTGGTCACAGATAAGCGTGTAATCGTTGGAGATGCACACACGCCAACTGCGGTCCTTTGATGTTTACAAGCCCTTCTCAAACCTTCTTAAAATGCTCTGGATTCAAAAGCCAGAAAACAGATTTAATAGAATCTTCCTGTCGCTCTAAGGAAATTGTCAACAGAAATTATACGGTTCTCTACAACTGGCTAATAAGGGGGGAAAAAAAGGTGACTTAGAGGCAGTAAGATATCTTTCTTAACCTATGTGGGTCTGTTCTACTTTACTTTCTCATTGGTATCAATAAGGGAAAGAAGTGTCATCCATTACAACAGCTAGATCATGTTGTGCTTAAGATCAATTCATTCATTAAAGTCCAGAATAAGCACACGGCTGCTAAGTGCATTGTATGAGATCATTATAACAGCTGAAATCAGCCTACAAAAGAAGCAGGGTAAACATACATTTCTAAAGCAGCACCCTAACTGAAATGGAACCTCACGTCTGGAATTCTCTATAAAGGCAGTAATGTACTTCAAATCTTAAAGGAATAATAATAATAATAATAACAAAAAAAAAATATGTATCTGCAGAAAATATGATATGAATGAAATAAAATGCCACTTGAGTCTAGAGTACACTCTTAGCATTACGTTTCTTAACACACTTATTTTTTAATAACATAATATTGTATACTAACTTGTAATAACATGATAATAAAACTCTATTTTTGTTCCTTGAAATGTACAATATTCAATAGAAATGACATTTAATATTTTTGTTTACCATAAATGCTTGTTAGTACACCCAACAGTACTTGAATCATATTTCAATAGTAGTAATTTTAAAATTAGATATAAAAATGTAAGTCCTACTTAAGTGAGTCTAAAAGCAATCAGCTAATTGCGTTTAATACAAATGTAATACAATACAAAATTTCATTTACTTGCAATTAAGTGTCCAAAACCATTACATTCAGAATTTCTCTAGATTTGCCTTGGATGGATTTTTTATTTTTTTTTCCGCACTACTCTTGTTGCTAAATGCATGTGATTTTTTTGACGTTAGAATTTCACCAAATTACATTTTCTTAAACAACACTATAATATTGCTGCCTACATTGTAGAGCCAACATCACATCACATTTATGATGCTTTAAATGCTGTCAGCTGAGATCTCTCTATCTCTTTTTCTCTTTCACTTCATGATGCATCTCTATTGACTGCTCACTCACGCCTGGATTATAAATCTCCCGAGGTTTGCCCAAACCATGCACCCCCCTCATTTTTTGTTCTTCCTACACATCAGTATTCACAATAAGCTTCTTATCTGCTGTGTTCCCCATCATTCCCCCAGATGCTCCAACTCTTTCTAGCTGAAGTTCATCATGACTTCAAATGAAGTCCATCTGTCACTCCCAGCCACCCAGTGGCCTTTGCTCTAGCTGTGCCCAGTGGAGGGGTCTCAGAGGGGGTGGGAGCAGGCCCTGGTAACCCTGCCTCCTACTGGGATTACGAATGACTGACAGGCGGTTCACAGCCTTGCCACATACAGTCAGTCAGGACCACTGGCACAAACCTGCAATGTCAACTGCAAACACATCTGAGGCACAGCTTGCTGCAGCTGAAAACAGTTTAGAGAGTAAATATAAAAGGTGAGAAATGGCTTTCATCCTGACTACGGGTTGTCAATAGACTTTTGTCAACATTAAGATGTTAGGTTAATACACTATACTGCCAAAAGTATTGGGTCACCCCCTTCTAATGAACAGGTTTGACTACTTTAGAAATTTCAATGAGTACAAATCTTAATGTTTAAGCAAATTATGATATTCTAGGGAATTATGTGCTTCTAATTGTATTGCAACAGTTTGGACAGAACCCTTTTCTATTCAAAAAGACATGATTGATTCAGTCAGTGTGGAAGAACTTGACTGGTTTGCAGAAAGCCAAGTCCTGATCCCAGCTGAACACTTCTGGTGTGACTTTAAATGCAGACCTTGAGCCAAAAACTCATCACCAAACACCAATGACTTGTATAGACACTATAAGGACAAAAGTGTTGGGACACCCCCTTCTTTAGAACAGAAAAGGCACTAACAAAACTGTGGCAACAAAGATGTAAAGATTGTAAACCTCAATGTCTGTGATGGTTACAGCTCTGCAACATGAGCAACAGTGATGCTTGCCTAAGCAAACGCAGCTAATAAGGTCTCTTAATATGCGTAGTAGGTGTACAAACAATTTTATGCCTCAGCAATCAAATTTGTACCCCATTTATTACCGATAAATAGATTTCGAGTTTTAGCTATTAGCAACTTTGGATAAAGTTATGAAAAAGCTCTTGACAATGAGTCCTAATATATTAATAATGACACCAGTATAACAGTAAGGGCTCATTAATTCTTAAAGAAATGCTTGCAGTTAGTTAGTTACTTCTATTTCATTACTCTTGGTCTTGTGGATATCTTTCATTTCAAGACGTGCGGAGCGCTGCTGCGATGAAACGGCCAGCCCCCCTGTACGTGCCCAGTTTTCTGCAGCTTCGTGATTGACTCCCCACAGAGAACGCAAGAGCGGAGTGAGGCCTGCCCAGAAAGCTAATGTTATTAGTCTCATTACAGCTCCCCAGGAGCTCTGAGGCAGGGGGGCGGCTGCCTGACGCGCTGTTTATTTCCGATAACATCCTCGCAACTACACTGCTCCAATTACGTTCCTCATAATGAGCTAGATTATGTTTCTCTCGGCAGCCCCGTGTCATTCGGAGTGAGAAGCGGTGGGGTTTTAGACAGGAACAATCAAGAATCAATCAAGAACTAATGTGAATTTTGATATGAATGTAAATATTGCCGCGGCAGGTGTGCTGCATTGTTCAGGTACAAATCACATATCCTGAACGACTTTTTTGGAATCAAAAAAGGAAATTGTCTTGATAGAACAAGCCATGACATTTTTCATCATGCAATAGTGGTGTCGGTAATTAACTTTCTGGAAGAAGGATTTGAAAAGTTCCTTTCTCCATTAAACTTGTTGCCGTTTTATGACTTCTCCTTTGAATGCTGTTAAAGCTGTAACGCCGAGATAATTCTCCACTTCCGAGCAATTCACCAATCGTGCTCCAAAAATGTAAAAACGAAAATGGCACACACTTGTTCCGACTCCAATTACATTCTCCGATATCAGTCTGGAAGTACATAGAGCTAATTAAAACAGTATGGTTAACCAACACCCCAGGCCATTCAGTCCTGCAACACTTTGAAATCACTTTTCTTATTGCGGTGCCAATCTCTTATGAGAAAGGGGCTCAATTTTATTTGAAAGTCTAATGCAATACTCACTGGCTGAACCTTTCGAAAATGAAGTGCCTGCAATAATTTCAGCAATTCCCAAAATGCATATGTGGGTCAAAAATGGACCCAGGCGTCAATTTTAATTCTACTTTTCCCTGTGATGTGATCTTCTCATCTCACATACCAGGAAACGCTTAATTAAGGTGTCCTGGATTGTATAAAGTATCACTTATATTAAAATGAGGTTTGGTATAATACCACTTAAACGCATATATGCTAAAAAAATAATAAAAATACATTATTCGTGAGAACACAGTTCAAGCTTAAACTTAAGAATTAAAATCTTTAAAGTATGTTTGTTTTGTTCACTTTTTTACCCAGCAGATACTACAAAAATACACTGTACTGCAATTTAGGGCAGAATTCAGAAAAAAAAAAAAATAATTATAAAATAATAAACTGTCTGACTGCTTTGTTTTGCTAAAGCTATTTTATGTTTCCTAAAGATTCACAAATGAATAATATTTTTACACTTTGCATAATTTGCCATAAATTAGTGGAAATTATTCACAGAACTAATATGTTGGTATTATGTGATATTTATATTGATTTCTACTTTGTTCTCTTAAAACATCACATCATGTTTCATATTTCATCTCAAGCTCTTCACAGACACTACTGTCTTTTTTATACAATATATTTATATATTTAATGCTGTCAAATGATTCATCGCTATTAATCGCATCCAAAATAAAAGTTTTTGTTTACATAATATATGTGTGTGTGCTGTGTATATTTATTATGTATACATAAAGACACACATATACAGCATATATTTTGAAAATATTTACATGCATTTGCATGTATATATTTATATTCAAATAAATGATATCATACATATATTTAATATATAAACGTAACATATTTTTCTTAAATATATACATGCATGTGTGTGTATTATACATACATAATAAATAAACACAGTATACACACATATATTATGTAAACAAAAACTTTTATTTTGGATGTGATTAATCGTTTGACAGCACTATATATATATATATATATATATATATATATATATATATATATATATATATATATATATATATATATATATATATATATATATATATATATATATATATAGCCTTCCACAAATCCCTTTTTTTCATAATTTCATAGCTTAAGATTAAAAGTCTAGGTCTTGAACAAATGAACAAAATAATATAAAAGGCATATGAAAAGAGTAAAAATAAATGAAAGTGTCATATATAAAAACAGAAAAAAAGGGTTTCATAAAAACCAAAGAAACACCCATGACACTCATTGTGCACCCGAAATAGAAAAATGGTTTTATGAAGAGATTTCATTATTGATTTAAAAAAAATTATAATAATGACATCAATGTAAATGCCTGTTCCTGTTTTCTTTTATATAAAATGCAAATGCAACATAAAAAAAAAAGATCATGTGACATAGCATTCATTAGCACTCTGGACATTCCTAACACTCAGTCTGTCACTTCTCAGTCATGTGGGTGTGATAAAAGCTTGTGACAGCGGGTGAGAAAGCTGTCTGTCTTCCTTCTGTCACCCTTAAAACCACAGAGCCCTTTCTCTCATGAGGTGCCATGGGCTTTATATCACCTCTGAAACAGAGGTAGACAGGCCCAAGGCAGGAAAGACACAGTTGATTCAAATAAAGTTACCGTATAAAACATTGTCAAACATTTAAAATCTACAGTACTTAAATTCTTGAGAAAGATGTGTATATTTTATTTTATGTTAAATATGAGTTCAGATGCAAAAACCTCTAAGTGCTGTCTGAAATTTTCTTCTAAAATGAGCTTTTTTTTATCAGGCTCCTTTGTGTAGGTTCAGTCATTTCACATTAATGGCAATGCATAGGTTATTTGTATTGCTATTAAAGCGAACTGAACATAAACATAGGAGTCTAATGCTAATTTTCGAAGAAAATTTCAGACAGCACTGTTCATATATATTTTGGTATTATATTTTTGCATTTTCTATGCTGAATTTATAATGGAAATAAAATACTGCACTTTTATTTGAAGCACTTGATTTTATATATAAAATAAATAAATAAATGTGACCAGGTGATAAGGTTTGATAAGGGTCAAAACCAGTCATAAGGGTCAATTTTTCGAAACTGAGATTTATACATCATCTGAAATCTGAATAAATAAGCTTTACATTGACATATGGTTTGTTAGGATAGGACAATATTTGGCCGAGATACAACTATTTGAATATCTGGAATCTGAGGTTGCAAAAAATAAGAAAAAAGAAAAAGAAAATTGCCTTTAAAGTTGTCCAAATTAAGTTCTTAGCAATGTATATTACTAATCAAAAATGAAGTTTTGATTTATTTACAGTAGGAAATTTGCAAACTATCTTAATGGAACATGATCTTTACTTAATGTCCTTTTGGCATAAAAGAAAAATGGATGGAAATTTTGACACACACAATGTATTATTGCTCCAAATATACAGCGACTTAAGACTGGTTTTGAGGTCCAGGGTCAAAAATATATAAAAGTCTAACATATACATTGTGAACAAATTCTGCACGTCTGTGTTGTTCCCTAAGACCAGATACAGCACCTGAACTCTTAAAGTACCATGGTACAATGATAGTACCAGACTGTAATAACATGCTACTAAATAGTCAGTAGGTGTATATCATGGTATTTGCATGTTATCCCATGATACTTCAAAGAATACATAAAACAAATATTGTATGTTAAAAAAGTGATATGCGTGTAATATTGGTATTATCCTAAAAAAATATAGAGTAGCTCCATATATTTTTGCATATTAGTACTCACAAATTAAAGAATAGAATAAAATAGAATTATATCATGAATGACTGATTCTATTCTAAGCACGTTTACTGTTTATTTAAAACCAAATGTCAAATCCTTAAATGTTGCTTTGATCATTTCTTACTTGATAATAACACAATACATCTGTTTAATTGAAAGACTTTCATTTTTTTCCAGTAAATATCTATTTGTCTGTTTGATGGGCAGATTGTTTTGCTGAAGAGCGGAGTGTATTTCCAGAGCTAATATCACCACAACCACTGAAGAACTGACACTATCACGCTAATAGAAATAAACGCTGTGTGCCTGAGCTATATTTAGAGTTTGTCGCTGCATAATTTGGTGATGATTATACCAGAGTTGCATCGCCTCTGCGTGAGCATAATTTGTTCCTTGCTCGTCTTTTTTTTTTTTTTTTTTTGACAAGCCCACTGGCCACAAGAGGACTGAAATGATTAAATCTGCAGCTGTGAGGACTCAATAGTCACTCAGGAGCAGCGTCGGGAATGAGAGCTGGACAGGAGGCCTCAACATGTTGCTGACATTTGTTTTAAATATTGACTTCCTGGCTGTGTTAGTGCTCTGCACATTTCATATTTCTAGTTGAGGAGATGGATGAGGAGAGAAAGGAGATGTAGTGTGAATTGGGATTTGTGGAAGGAGCGGTTTGGAGGTAGTACTGCTCGTTTGTGTGTTTGTGAAAGTGTGTAGGAAGGATAAGGCATTCTCTGAAACCCAGCCCTACTGTCTGAGAGAGAACTGTAGAAAACTGTTTGAAATTGTTCTCAACTCTTGCTTCGCATGAACAGCCAGGCAAAACATTCTGCATGAAAACTCCAAGCACATTAGTCTTATGGCTATGAGAAGAAAAAAATAAAATAAAATAAAATGGAAAGACAAGGCCAGTTCAGGGATAGTTTACCACCCCAAAATTAAATTGTAATTAATTACTCACCCTCAAAACCCATAGCACCCGTTCATCCTCAGAACACATTGAAGATATTTTGGTTTCACTTTATGTTGATGGTCTATTTAACACATTCTGTTGACTATAAGTAACATTGCACCTACTGTACATTTCTACTAACTCTCATTAGAGTGTTAGTTGTGTATGAGTAGACTGGTAGGGTTAGGGTTAGAATAAGTTGACATGTACTTGCAAAGCTACTTACAGTCAGTAGAGTGTCTGTTGGGAGACCATCACAATAAAAAGTTAGCAGATATGAAGCAGACAGTCGAGAGTCTAATGAGAGTTTGTTGACATGTAGTTGCAACATTACTTAGTGTCAACAGAATGTACAAAAGGGACCATCAAAATAAAGTGTTAACGATTTTTAAATGAAATCCAAGAGGTTTCTGTCCCTCTATTGACAGTTTGTAACTTTCACTTTGAAGGCCCAGAAAGGCAGTGAAAACATCATGTAATTAGTCCATGTTCTAAGGTCAGAAAACATTTGAATTTTCTCAGAATATACATTTAATATTAGTCATTTGTCAATGATTTCGAAACGATTCATTCAAAGCAGTTCTGAGCCTAAGGCCTGTAAACCCCTGTGATAAGCCTACTATGCTCTGAATTGTCGGCTGGCCAAATCGGTTGTGATTGGTACAGAGAGGAGTACTTCAGCAAGTTAGCAAGTGCCACCATTGACAAAGCATGCACCTTTACATAAAACAATAATATAGTGCTTCAATCTGTTCTTAAAATAATGACATAAAAAACAATGATTCTGCTTTCACAGAGTAGAACACAGCATCTTCTCAACATGATGTAAACACACTAACTAGCGGAAGTGTTTGTGGGCAGGTCAGAGTGTTCGTATTTCGCTGTGGGGATTATGCAAATGTGTTACCTAGTGACGTATATTGGTAACAGGCAGAAGATTCGTAAATATGACTCATTAAGGCAGTTCAGAATCGACTCTTTCTTTTGAGAGACAATATCGTTATTTATCATGCACTTTTTTTGATTAACAACTTTGCAGACTGTTTACATTGAAGGATAGCTACGAACTGCAAAACATTTTTAGAAAACCCATATGACCTGCTCCTTAAGATTAAGTCATTTTAATTGATAACCTGCACCTGTAATCATATGCAATTTATTATTTTACTGTCTCTAGTGTCCATTTTAGCTGAAAACTGCAGTGAATTGTATGTATAAGTACGTCTAAATGTAGAACGAGGCATATATTTCCAATGAGACTATGATGAATAAAAAGGTTACCACAATTAATTGTGCCATTGGACTTGTACATAAACACAGTAAAAAGCTTTTTTGTATGTTTGTTTATTTCTTTCCCCCTTCAGGAAGAATCTATAAGACTGTATATACTGTAAGATTCAAGGATTACGGTTATTTTGTGGTTAGATGTGGAGCTGACAGCTGCTGGACAGATGATTGTGAAAAGTAATCCCTTCAAGCAGAAAGAACCTCTCAGGACAAAGTTCTAGCCGCAACTCTGAAGTGTAAAGTTCACACTCTCTGCCACGGTTCTGAACTCCTGAACAGCCAGATGGTGGGAGTGGGATGGTGTTTATCTGAAGTATAACTCTAAATACAGGTGTAAACAGGGCCCAAAGAATTGATCACTCAAACTATCAAAAGTTTATGATTACATTGCATTTTTAATATAAATAATTTGATGACTCCTAGACAACATGTAACATGTTAGAGGAAAACAGATCAAGGTTTAAACATAAGAATATAATTGTTAACAAAGTAATTTTGTTCAAACTAAATAGGTATGGACTGCAATATTTATGATTATTATTATTATCTGTCACCTTTAATGACAACATCCTATATAGTAAGTGCAAGAATATGACTACGATGGAACACCTGCCTGTTTAATTGGCACACTATACATCCTCTTTTACACACTTAGACACTCTGGTCATTGCTTACAGGAGTACGCATACTGATCTTATTTTGATCAGAGAATAATAATAAGCTTCTCGTATTTCTGCGCTTTTGACTCATGTCTTTTATGCCATCCATTAGTGCCTTTAGGGGTAATTATCATGACTATATGAAAGGTTGAACTGATACCAGGACCTTTCTGAATGGCACTTCATCAAAGTCCGGCCACACTGTAATGGAGCTTTTTTTCATAGACTTCACACAGACCGCAGCTCTTTCTTTGACCTGCCATGTAAGAGGATGCTTGTCTGAAGGATGGGGGTCAAGTGAGCACCACCCAGATGATACCATCAGGCTAAGTGGAGGTTAAGGTCTATTTCCTGTCCGCTGTTTGACTCAGATAGTAGATATTTGCTTTTAGAACAACACAACTTGCATTTTCTTTGTGGTGTAAATATGTGAAAACGGCTGAGTAGAGGCATTGTAATCAGAGAGGAACATGCACCTCAGGTACACGCCATGTATTAGCATACTACCATAAAACACACATCAGTTTCGCAGTATAGGTCAGTGGCATACCGCAAATCTTGGGGCACTGCCACAAACCATGAGATGAGGTTCCATCCATAAGTTATCACATCATATGCAAACATTTGAATGGTGGTGCCTCAACGAAAAAAAAAAAAGTGTAAACATACTGTATTCATGCCAATTTGATGCAGCATATGCAGTATAAATAGTGCTCTAAATAAGCCAGTTTAACCATACTAATATAGACTACTATAGTTTTATACAGGACCCAGATGACAATATGCAAATGTTCTGTAATCTCGGGATACCCTGCTACATTTGACAAATGGCATGTTTTGAACATTGAATCCCACAATATAATGCTCTCAGTTCCCTATCGATACTCCACTCGTACTGCGTCTTGCTAAAGACGCTAGGGGAAAAAGCCTTTTTTCTCCTTTACTGAAGCCTTATTCAATCACGCAGTGAAACTGCACGATCATTGGTTTGTGCAGTGTGATAAAACGAACCAATGTGTCGGCAGCGGAGCTGCACGAGCCTATGGCGACGGAGCCCGCCAGATCCCGCCAGAATGGGCGGGGTTATCTGGCTATATAATCAGCCGTCTCGCCATAGGATCCTCAGATTTCTTCTCCTTCAGCGACGACATCTCGCCTTCGCTGATCCCAAGAAGCCGCCTCGCCGTTGACACGCCTCGCAGCTGAGCCAGAGACCTCCTGCCAGCTGAGACGCCGCTTTCACCGCGCTCCAGCCCCGCAGAAGCCCCGGTCTGTTCGCTGCCGCCATCCGGTGAGTGCTATAAAAATGCATATTTATCGGCGTTGTTGCAAATGCCGCAACAGCGAGTGTGGCTCGTGCAGGGGATCCTGCACGATGCAAAAGAGCAGTGAGCGCGTGCCGCCTGTCTGGGTCTCGCCCACGCACTGACTGCGCGCTTACTGAGACAGCTCGTTCGAGTATGAGTCTCGCTCTTCCCGCTCGCTGTCCGTCTCTGTGGAGGCAGCTCCGCTCTCCCGTTTCCCCTCTCTCAGCAAAGCTCGGAGAATGAAACATCAGAGCCACGGAGCTTCCTGCAGCGCTCGGATCCGCCGGTGTTCACACGTGAGAATCAGAGCTCCTCCTTCATTGGGCGGCTCTATTCTCTTTGGCGGACCGGAGTGGAAAGTTATGTGTGTGCGTCACTGAGACTGCGCTCACACAGGCAGCCTGCTTTCACCGAAAGCCGGGCTTTACTCTGATTTGCTCGCGGTCCTCTATGTAGCAGGCCCCGCCTCCCCCCTTCTCTTCTCCCAGTCACCTCGGAGACAGGAACAGCGAGTGAGGCTGAGCAATCAGGTTGAGTGATTTTTCGCGCCGGCTTAGCCCCGTGTGTTTCACTCTGCATACAGCGCTTTGATCTGCCAGCGCGTGTGGATTAGCGCGCCTCATTACATTGAGTGGCTCAATCCTTCTGCGCGCATTGTAAAATGCTGCGCTGGGCGGCCACCCACTCACGTTTATTTTCTCCCAGTCACCTCGGAGAAAAAGACGGTAAAATCGCATGGCTGGGCGTTCAGGCTTGAGTGATTTTTCGCGCCGGCATAGCCCCGTGTGTTTCACTCTGCATACAGCGCTTTGATCTGCCAGCGCGTGTGGATTAGCGCGCCTCATTACATTGAGTGGCTCAATCCTTCTGTGCACATTGTAACATGCTGCACTGGGCGGCCCCGACTCTCGCGTTTCTCTTCTCCCAGTCACCTCGGAGAAGGAGACGGATAAAAAAAAAAAAAAAAAGGCTTGAGTGATTTTTCGCGCCGGCATAGCCCCGTGTTTTTCACTCTGCATACAGTCTTTGATCTGCCAGTGTGTTTACACTAAGTATTAGCGCCTCTTGCAGCTCTTTGATCTGCCAGCGCTACTTTCATTATGAAAGCTTCAGTCTGTCCCTGCCGCGCTCACGGTCCCTTTCTTCAATGAAGGTGGCCACGCCTCCCCTGCTCTAGTGTTTCTACTCTCCCAGTTATCTCGGGGAAGAAACTGCAAGCTCCAGGGTTCGCGCGATCAAGCTTGAGTGAATTTACGCCAGGGCAGCCCCGCGTTTCACTCTTTGATCTCGGCTCGCCTTCTTCAGTGAAGATGGCCCCTCCCCTCGTCCGCTACGAGCGGATCTGAGAGGATGCGCGCGGCACTTTTGATCTGCTGGTGTGTTTACACAATGGTAATTAATACCCCTCTTCTAAGAGTGGTTGATCCTTTTAGGCAGATCGAAAGCAAGTTGTCACTATGATTATAACTGACAGCTTCAGACTCCTGACGCTTCTGGGCTGTGCCCACGGCCCAAATGGCCTCTGTCATGCCTCCAAACACCCCGTTTAGCTCCGGGTGCCGATGGCAATGAGTTTGTGGTAAATACTGTTGTGAACACTGGGCCCTTTCAAAAAGCGCCCACACAACTGATCGCTGTTATAGCAAGGAAATAAGACACAAACATTTTCAAAAGGGAGCACATTCCTCTCCCTCTTATCACGAGCTTCAGGTCCCCGCTTGGCGGCCTGCCACTCGAGTTTATCCAGCCCCTTGCCACGCGGGCCAAGGCCTGGAGGGCCATCCCCGGAGTGTCAGAATGGGTTATACGGATAATAGAACGAGGTTACTCACTCCAATTCGCTCGCAGACCCCCGCGCTTCAGCGGCGTGGTCTCCTCTTCTGTAGACGGCTAGAACGCTCACGTTCTACGTTCAGAAATGATGATGCTGTTGAAAAAAGGAGCCATAGAAATGGTTCCTCCAGCTCAGAGCGAATCAGGCTTTTACAGCCATTACTTCCTCGTTCCCAAGAAGGATGGCGGCCTCCGGCCCATCCTCGATCTCAGACGCCTGAATCGCGCCCTCGTGAGGAGGTCGTTCAGGATGATCACACTGAAGCAGATCCTCTCGCAAATTCGCTCAGAGGACTGGTTCTGTTCCCTGGACCTGAAAGACGCATACTTTCACGTCCAGATAGCCCCCCCATCACAGACGATTCTTGAGATTCGCCTTTGAGGGAGTGGCTTATCAGTACACGGTCCTTTCCTTTGGACTGTCCCTGGCCCCACGCACTTTTACGAAGTGCATGGACGCGGCTCTTTCCCCTCTCAGGCAGATGGGAATCCGCATTCTCAATTACCTCGACGACTGGCTCATTCTGGCCCAGTCAGAGGTACAACTACTCTCACACAGAGCCCTCCTCCTCAGCCACCTAGAATGCCTGGGGCTCAGGGTCAATTTTGCCAAGAGCGCGCTGTTTCCCAGCCGACGGGTGTCGTTTCTGGGAACAGTTTTGGACTCAGCTCAGATGAGAGCTGTGCTAGCGCCGGAACGCGCTCTGGCCATTTAAAAGCTCGCAGCCTCCTTCCAGAGCGGCACCGCTCGCCCCGTCAAAGCGTTTCAGAGGATGCTGGGCCTCATGGCCACAGCATCGCCGGTGCTACAGTTGGGCCTGCTTCGCATGCGGCCCCTTCAGCGCTGGTTGAAACCACGGGTTCCACCCCACGCATGGCGACATGATCGCCTACATATCAGGGTGAGCCAGGCCTGTGTAACAGCCCTGGTCCCCTGGAAGAACCCACGATGGTTCAGAAAGGGTGTGGCCATAGGGATGGTCTGCAGCAGGAAAGTTGTCACAACAGACGCCTCCAACATGGGTTGGGGGCGCTGTGCGAAGGCAAACCGACCTTTGGTCGAAGGCGGAGCAGAACCTCCACATCAACTGCTTAGAAATGCTAGCAGTGTGTCGAGCCTGCCAGTTTTTCCTGCCAGAGCTAAGGGGACGACATGTGCTGATCCGCTCAGACAACATGTCAGTGGTGTCCTACGTAAATCACCAGGGAGGTCTCTCCTCGAAGCGCCTCTTCCTTATGGTAGAGCGACTTCTGGAGTGGGCTCAGCTCAACTTGCGCTCGCTGAGAGCAGCACATTTGCCGGGCAGATTGAACCAAGGAGCGGATATGTTATCACGGAGCAACGTCCCCTCAGAAGAGTGGATGCTCCACCCGCAGACGGTTCGAATGATCTGGAGAATCTTTGGCAAGGCCGAGGTAGACCTTTTCGCCTCCAAAGACAACTCTCACTGCCCAGCCTATTATTCGAAGGTCAAGGACGCGTTGGCCCACGACTGGCCCAACCTCCTCCTCTATGCATTCCCTCCGATCGCTCTGATTCCTCAGGTCATCAGGCGAATCAGGGAACAACGACACAAGGTCTTGTTGGTGGCCCCCCTGTGGGAGAACCAGCCTTGGATGTCAGAGCTGACCCAGCTGCTAACCGCAGCCCCCTGGCCCGTGCCCCTGAGACGAGACCTCCTCTCTCAGGCGAACGGTTTATTGTGGCACCCTCGTCCCGAACTGTGGGCGCTTCACCTCTGGCCGCTCAACGGGAGCCTACCAGCCTCCCAGAGCGAGTGCTAAATACCATTTCTGAGGCTAGAGCCCCGTCTACGAGACGCCTCTATGCCCTTAAATGGGCGGTTTTCTCCGAATGGTGTCTAAACCGCGGTGAGGACCCCCCTACATCTGAGTTGGCGGTGATTCTGTCCTTCCTGCAGGAACTGCTGGATAAAGGACGCTCTCCCTCCACACTCAGGGTGTTCGTATCGGCTATAGCGGCCTTCCACGCCCCTATCGCGGGCCAATCAGTGGGCAGGGACAATGTTATCGTCCGCTTTCTAAGGGGTGCCAAGACGCTGAATCCGCCTCGGCCCCTTACTGTCCCTACGTGGGACTTACCCACTGTGCTGAGGGCCCTGAGGGGCCCTCCTTTTGAGCCGCTCCAGTCTACGAACCTTCGGTCGCTGTCGCTGAAGACTGCTTTGCTACTAGCACTAGCGTCAGTCAAGCGAGTAGGAGACCTGCAGGCGCTCTCTGTGAGCCCTGCCTGCCTGGAATTTGGGCCAAACGACTCCAAGGTCGTCCTAAAACCAAGGCATGGATACGTACCTAAGGTACTTTCCACTCCGTTCAGAGCTCAGGTCATCACACTCTCCGCGCTTCCTCCCTCTGAGGAGGACCGGGAGTTCATTCTGTTATGCCCTGTTAGAGCCCTACGGATCTACTTTGAGCGTTCCGCCTCCTTCAGGCGCACGGAACAGCTCTTTGTTAGCTTCGGTAACCGCGCCAAGGGGCTTCCGGTCACGAAGCAGAGACTCTCTAAGTGGATAGTGGATGCCGTTACGCTGGCTTACTCTTCCTTGGGCCTTCAATGCCCCATTGGAGTACGAGCCCATTCGACTAGAGGCATTGCCTCGTCGTGGGCCTGGTCTAGCGGTGTGTCCATTACAGACATTTGTGTGGCGGCCGGCTGGGCCTCGCCGTCCACATTTGCAAAGTTTTATAAGTTGGATGTACCGACCTTACAGGCCAAGGTCCTATCTGCTTAGATGAGTATGACTTATGTTGTGGGAACATCCCTAACGGAGATCTCTTGACTGCATGGGCACTCAAGCTCTCTGATGGGTTCCTTACATATCTCAGCCCTGAAAGTGCTGAGTATGCGAGGAATACATGGAATGACCCGGGCCGAGCGTGACCTCTATGAGCTCAGCTCGCTTTAGCCCGAGTATACTATTATACTTCCCTCTGAGCATGTAATGCTTATGGAGATATTTTACACAGTCGTTCCTCTACCATAGCACGGCGTGATTGAATTGTGTTCCCATAGCGTCTTTAGCAAGACGCAGTACGAGTGGAGTATCGATAGGGAACGTACTCGGTTACTATCGTAACCTCGGTTCCCTGAGATACGGAACGAGTACTGCGTACTTTGCCGTGCCAGGTAGCTGCACGACTCAGTCGTCGCTTCAGTCGAAGTAAACCTGAGGATCCTATGGCGAGACGGCTGATTATATAGCCAGATAACCCCGCCCATTCTGGCGGGATCTGGCGGGCTCCGTCGCCATAGGCTCGTGCAGCTCCGCTGCCGACACATTGGTTCGTTTTATCACACTGCACAAACCAATGATCGTGCAGTTTCACTGCGTGATTGAATAAGGCTTCAGTAAAGGAGAAAAAAGGCTTTTTCCCCTAGCGTCTTTAGCAAGACGCAGTACTCGTTCCGTATCTCAGGGAACCGAGGTTACGATAGTAACCGAGTACGTTTGACTTCCTATTTCTAGTTTGGCATGGTTTTCGCATATGATGTAGTTTCACATATATTTAAATAAATTACTTAATTATTTAATTAAGTTGCATGTGGTCAATAATAAACATTAAGAGTCAATAAGTGAGTCCAAACAAAGCTTATAATGTACACGTATCATTTTGTTTTCTTCACAAAGACAGCCCAAAACCAGAATACCTAAGACACAGACCTACAGACAAATAAGAAAATAAAATTGATAAGAAAAAATGAAAAACTCAAATAGAGAAATGTAGATTTAATTACAGCATTAAAATACCCAACAATCAGGTCTTTCTCCCTTAGAAAGGAAATTAAATAAATGAATAAATAAATAATAAGAGACTCAAATCCAGGTAAAGATCTTAAATTTTTAATTTGACAAGTATTCACTTATAAGACATTTTCATTTAAATCAGTTTACAAATTAGAAATACAACAAAGGGATTCATCCCAAGGACGTAATAACATCAGATGTGTTATTAGAGTTCCAAAACACTGAAAGAGTACAAACTAAAACATGGAAGGAAGAAAGAAATAATTAGAGGATTTCTGGAAAAAAACACAAAGACAAAAAGTAACTAGACCCAGACTATATACATCTGTATTTGTATCCTCTTGGTCTCAAGACCAAGATGACAAAAAAATACTGTCCATTTGTCATTCTTTACTCACCTTTGCATTGAGAGTCAAAAGACTCATGGGGCCAGTTTTACTAAACAGGGCAAATTAGTTAGGCAATTCCAAAAGAGTGCCAATGGATGTGGAAATTTCTGCGGGTGATTTACTAACAATGTGCAAATTAAAGAACACAGATGCAACATCTAATTTACAAATCAACACAACACAATATACCAAGCGCAGAGCAAATTAGCGTAGTCGCAAATACAGAATAAAGAATTAAAGAAGCCACAGTACATTGAAAAGAACCTGAGGTCAAAAAATGAAGGGTTGCAAGAAGTTTTGATAGAGCTGGTATTGCGTGACTCTTAGTTGAGGGTTCCAAGTCATCTTTTATTTCCTGAAGCAAATTAAAAGTAACATGGCTTAGCAAAAGATATGTTCGGATAATGTGTTCTCGCATTGAAAATAAATTAATACGTGTGGAAAAATTCTCTCACTTCTACCACGCGCTCTCTGTTCTCTGCAGTGATTCCTCCAAGCAACGATAATTGCAGCCATTTCAAGCGTAAAATCATTTAAGACATGCTTTGGGCGTTAAATAATGGCGCAAAAACTAGTAATTTGACGAGCGCAAACATCAGTAAAACGCGTTGCGTGATTCATTTAAATACTCTCCTCCCATAAATTTTGCGTCTGAAAGGGAAATGCCTACAAATGCATATTCAATAAGGTCAGGTGCAAAAATAACACACCTTGTCACACACCTTTTCAGCGCTAATATTTCACTATGCGTCTTTAGTAAAACCTGACAGTACTATTTTAATGCCAAAAGACGGTTTGTGCTGGCACAAGCTGTTAGTAAAACTAGCCCATGATTGTGTAAGTTAACCCTTCAAAAACACTAGGGTCCAATCAGTAAGAACCATCCCTTAGGGTAACATTCGGCTGCATGCACTGGTGCTTTAAAGATGCCTCTCTGTATTGCATTCCTGAACAAGCAGATGGGCTGCTGTAACCCTGTCCAAACCTTGTATTGACCCCTGCTCACGCTGACCTTCAGTTGAGGATTTAGGTAATCCAGCGAGTGGTTGGTTTCACTCATGATAGTGTGTGACCCACATTCTGTCTGTAATCCTTTTGTTCCTAAGATCCTGATCTAATCCTTTGTGTCCATTTCTAGTGGGCATCATGTACACTTACACCTGTAACAAAGAATTGCAGGTTTAACTACTGTTAGCTAAAGACCTTTCAGCATATTCTGAATCATCAAAATCCAATTGTACCAAGAACCCAGAGAGATGAGAGATTATCTCCAAAAGCTTAAAGCGTGACATCACAATGCTCTACTTGGAGCTAAAAATATTTCCTCAAATGGACACAAAAGGAACAGGAAGATCTGCAAGGCTTGGCAGCATGACACAGAAGAGTCTCAACAAATTTATGTCCCCTTTGCACCATAGGAGCCACTCAGACAACAGTTTCCTCTTAATATGCATTGAGGAATTCAAGATCTGCTTTTGTTGGCAACCAGGAGTGGTGTAGCAGTTTCACATTTTTATCTGCTTTTCTGCTGCCAGAGAATCCCTTTGTGGTATTATTTCAGCAGTGCACCTTTGAAATTATCCTTGCGATGGAAGGTGACAAAAGTTGAGAGAATGTGACATGATTCCTACCGTAAGCCCATCAGACATCCAGACTACAAGAGTACAGGATGAAGTGGAAAGACACGGGAAGCTCATTCTCTGCAGAGTCAAGCAAGATGCATTTAAGGAGCAATTTGAGACCTCCAACTTCACATCATCCTCACAACTCTTGATCTCAATATTAAGAATGCAGTCTTCCAGTCTCTTCGAGAGGTCTGTAGGCTAAACCTTGGACACATGCAATGTTTTCTTCAACTCTCAAAATGCATCACACGTCCGAGCCGATAGCAGCGAAACAAGTCTCCTCTTGTGGCGCAAGCAAACGCCACAACCAGACCTCTTAATCGAACACTTTTGGAAGTGCCAAGGACATTTTAGCAGCAACCTCGATTGCATATCTTTACTATGGCGCCACTAATGGATGGACAAAACTACACTGGTGCAAGACCCCTAGAAGGACACCAAAGGGGGTGCTAGGCAGATGTGAAAAGCATCTCATGTCCCTCTGGCAGGCATACCATTTGGGGTCACATCAGTGTAAATATAGCTCAGGAGGGGTGTGAGTATGGAAGCCATGTGGAGTTTGAGTGTGAAAAGGGGCCTTGGATGGGGTGCACATGGTGAATGCTAGACAAGGGCAAGTAAAGTGCAGCATATGGGGTCATGGGCCTCTGGTACATCTCTCCCCCGCTCCATATCAGCACTTCATGGTCTACACATGCTGTGCATACTCTCATTGTCAGTTCAGACCACTCTGTAAGACTATTAGTAAGCCTTGCAGCAGTAAAAAAAAAAAAGAGAGAGATGTATTGATCGATACAATAATGGAAGTAGTGTCACACCATACCAGGAATCTGTCATCTGATGTCAATGGATTTTCTCTAATGAAAGGACACAGTTTCTTGAAGAAACTGTGAAGGACACTATATAAAGATGATTTGATTTTGCTTTCCAGTATACAGTAGGCGGAAAAAAAATATGTGACAAAAATAAGTACAGTTCTCATGTGTGAGCCTGGACCACAAAACCAGTCATATGGGATATTTTTTATTATTTTTTTTATTTTATGCATTTATTATTTTAATTGAGATCTTATTTTAATTAATCTGAAAGCTGAATAAATAAGCTATCCATTGATTTATGGTTTGTTAGGATAGGAAATTTTTTGGTCGAAATAAAACTATTTGAAAATCTAGAATCCGAGGGTGCAACAACATCTAAATATTGAGAAAATCACCTTTAAAGTTGTCCAAATTAAGTTCTTAGCAATGCATATTACTAATCAAAAATGAAGTTTTGATATATTTATGTAAGGAAATGTACAAAATATCTTCATGGAACATGATCTTTATTTAATATCTTAATGATTTTTGGCATTTATAATTTTGATTTGATGAATTTTTGGCTATTGCTACAAATATACCTGTGCCACATGGTACTTGGCTTTGTAGTCCAGGGTCACATATACTGTGAATTTGGACATACTACTTTTGTCACTTAAGTGTAGGTAAAATGTGGATAACCTACTACTTCTGGTGAGATTCTGAAATGTGCATATGATGGACACTTTAGTATTCCATGAGGCCTTGGAGGAAGATATGTGAATGGCATTGAACCGTCATAAATTAAGCTGGTAGGTCACATAATAATGACAACATGGGCAAATGTAGTACGTCCAAATTACATTAATTGAACATACATATATATATATATGTATATATATGTATATAAATAAATGTATATTTATTTATTTTTATTATTTTATTTTTTTTACTTATTTTTTTAGCAGTCGCTAAGTAATTGCTTGTTCAAAATAAGTACCTACTCAAGAGAGTCTGTGATTTCGCTAGTCCATCTCCAGGAACCTTATTCCAGTAGCATACAGTGATGCAGAATTCACAGCAGAACACTAGCTGACAGTCGGACTCTATGCAGTGTTACATCATCAAAACAAGAACTCTAATGCAAAACACAAGGGCTGAGGGTAGCATTTGGTATATTTGGAATTTGGGCCTGCTATTGTTGATGAATGCCTTTTAAACCTTACCTTATAATGCAATCACTCTAAAACATCATTAGGTGTAACCGTCAAGTAATTCGCAACAATTCTCCTTCCGCTACACTTTTTTTCCTTCTGCACAACCTGTAAACACAACACAGCTCACTGACTGGACAGTGCAGGTAATGAAACCCTTTGTGACCATATCTACCATAGATTAGCTCTGACACAGGATTTGGTTACCTGCATTACCTTCATTGTTATTCTTCACATAAGTGTGCATTTCCTCCAGTGTGAGCATTGGATCGTACATTGTTTTTGGCTGGGAGTAAACCTCGGATAAGAGCACACGCTGAAAAAACGATGTTTATTATAATGAAGCAGGGTGTATGCTAATGTGACTGGGGAGATAAGCAGGGGAACAGGAGATGGGGGAAGGGGGCAAGGGGGGCTCAAATCATCTGTCTATCCAAACCCCTCCGGTGTGGATAATAATGTGGGTTTAAGCTGCAGTGCGGGTGAGTAATGGAATTGCACTAGGACCTGTGAACCCCTGCTGGGTAAGCTCCAGACCTCTCCCTGACAGCTAGCCGGAGCTGGATACGAGATGGACAAAATCATCTCAGAGGTGGGGAAAGTGACGTGTAGCTAGGGTAACAAGCACAAAAGGAAATCATTAACAAAATGAAGCACCCAGTGCACATGATAGAAAGTACTTCTTTAAAAATGGGTTTCCTTATTCAAACTAATGGTGGATGGAAATTTGGACAGACCTGAACTCTGTTTCAAACCCTACTGATCTGGCCCTCAAATGGAACCTAAATGGCAACGCTTACCTGGTTATTTATGGGTGGCAAAAGCAGTCATTCACACGATTGTTGTGCTTCTCATATGAAGTGCACAAAAGATACAACGGAGAGTCTGATACTACAATAAAGTCTGATGTTAGCATATTGTTAAGCTAATAAGATGATATTCTAATACTGGGAGCATCAACAGTAAATCTGCGACAGGACTGCAGCATCCAGGAATTGTTGTTTCATGCCACAGCTAAAATGTAAAAGCTTCAGTTAAATGTGTTATTGTCCTTTCCAAAAAAAAAGGAAGTATTAATATATGATTGCATATCCATCCATTCTTCATTCTCCAATCCACTTGCACTATATAGGGTTGCAGGGATGCTGGAGGTTATCCCAACATCTCAGGCCCTGGATGGATGGCAAATCCCTCATCGGACTAACCCACACTTCACATTCACAATTTAGGACATTTTAGTGTATCTAAATCACCTATGATGGAGGAAACTGAAGCACCCAGAAGAAACCTAGCACAATACGGGGAGAACTCCAAAAAGAAAGGCTTCCAGGCTCAGCCAGGATTTGAATCAGGGAACCTTTGCAATGTATTTTTTCTTTTTTTTTTTTACTTTTCTAAGCACGTGTAAAAACCGTATAAACCTATTTTGGAAGAGGAACCCAAGCCAGAATATCATAAAGCTCATTTGACTTTTTTTACATTTGCCATTGACATACACTAGTAAAATTTTCTTCTCAACATGCAAAAATCTAGTTTTGCTGCCCACTGTTTGGAAGTGTTTGGAAGCCTATGATGCCAAAAAAAAAGGTTGCTTAGGTGAGCAGCTCACTGGGTACAGAACTTTTATGTTCTGCTTTTATATGTGTATTCAGTCAGCGGTTTTAACCTGACTTTTAGACCTCCATGTATCAAATATTTGGGATGTCATCATCAGCTTTACTTTGAAGATGGCCATTAAATCAGCTTTCATGCTTTGTTTGACCCTAACCTTTCAACAGGGAAGATCATTTACACAAGCAACCATTTTACCACCTGCTATCAACTACTGCAAACCCTCTGTCAGAAAAGGAGACCTTATGCACTGCCAAACCATATACTCTGGAGATGGATTTGGACTAGATCCTCAGAGTAAATTCTCCCGACCAACCCTGACAAACAGAACAACCTTTCCTGTTTACGCTGGCCAAAGTTATTTCCCAACAAATACACCCAGACTTCTCTAAAAACGCTTCCTCTCTAGCGTACATGCACTCCCTCTCTTTCTCTGGCTCAGCCTGACAAGCACTAAATAGACTTTTTATCAAGTTAGCGGAGCAACGGTGAGCTGGGAACATTTCCTTTTGTCGCTGTTCATTTTTCTTTCCATTCTGGCTCCGTAATGGAAGCCAGGGAGGTTTCTCACTTTCTGGTCTAAATGAGATATCTGGGCCTTAACACAAGCCCTGCTTTCTGACAGGCAAAGCTGGAGTTATATTCATATTAAGATAACATATCCCAGAACCTTCCCAGCATGCTTCTTATTAAAGTGCTTCTACTGATAAGCGAGAAAGTTGTGATTCAGAGGTGGTAGATTTTAGTTGCCCTGCCATTATTGTTGGGATGGGATCAAATGACAAGCGGAACATTTACAGGGCTGCAAATCATGTGGCCGACAACACAGAAACAAACTTTTGACTGTAGGCATAAAGGCTGCTCCACTTTGGAGATTATTTTGGCCAAGAACTGCCCGCTTTGACATTTGGATGAGTGGTTTAGGGAAGCTTCATTTGAAGCAGTTGATAACACAATAATACGCCAGCATGGAAACAACTAAATTAAAATAATTGCACATCAGTGTTATTCTGTTTCCAGATACATAAAGCACTTAAGAAAATTGTGAAGATGTGTTTGGACTTTGTAATTAGAATTGTATTTACTTATTTACTAAACTGCTCACAGTGCACACATAACTGTCTCAAACAAAACTAAGAAACCAAACATCTTTTAAACTTACTGTATGTTACCACTAACCTGGTAATATTTAGACAATCTAGAGATTAGTTCTTAGAATGTACTTGAAAGAGTACTAGACTACATTAGAAGTAGCACAAATAATGTATACACAAGGCACTATGAAGGGAAACAATCATTACAGCTATGTTAGGATTGTTTTATATCAAAGTCAAAAGCATAAATACTTGAAAGGGACTTTTGGAATTATTATTTTCATATGGTTCAACTCATGGACATTTCACTCCCAAGATTCTTTGCACTGGATTATAACCTCTCAGTCTGGGCCATTTGACATAAATCTTCTGAAGGTTTGCCAAGTGTAACATAAATTAAACCTGCAGCACCTGCAAACAAAAAAAAGCCCCCTGATGGCATGGTTTAATGTATTTTATTATTTTTCACTTTAAACATTTTAAACGTCTGACTTTTTATTGTTTTGTAATTGACTATGGCCATTGTTGTTATGCTGTAAATTAGTATAATCTGTTTTTGTTTTTGTTGTTTTAATATAGACAGAATTGAAAAAAAGTAGTATTTTAATAATTATTATTATTTCGCATGACATGGATTTTTTTTTATTATTATTATTTCAGTATGTTCCTTGAGGTTTACTTATAATTTTAATAAAGTTTTGTTGTTGTTGTTGTTTTGTTTATTACACAAAAACACATAAATATGTGGGAAAACTATCCACTTATTCCTAACACTGGAAACCTTCTGATATACAAAGACGTGGATAAGCTGTTTTAACCAAATGCGAATAAAATCAAATCAAAACGAATGTACTTTGTCTTATTGACGACAGACTCAAGTGCGTGGACTGTGAGCGGACGCACATCTGAACGTGATTTTGATTTTCACTTATGAATAGTCAAATGAGCCATTTTTGGAGCTTCTTAAGTGTCATCGTCCCACCTGTTGGTGCTCTTTTTTGTTGTCTTTTTTCTTACATTACAGTCTTTTAGAATCAAAACTTTTTATAATTTTGACAAAATGCATATCATTTGGATATACTATATTACCATAAACCAGCCGTTAACGATCTGTCCATCACGGACTGTTTTTTTATTTCTTTCTGCGACTAAGTGATAAATAAAATTTTGGTCGAACAAGCCTATTCTGATCGACTAATGGTTATTCGACTATTAGGGGCAGCCCTAGTTTATAATGAGGAGGACGTTTTAAGCTATGAAACTTGCAGAATTTTTAATGGTACAAAGACCTTTTATATGCCAAAATATCAAGGCAGATTTGATTTCTCACTTCATGACCCGTTTAAACATACAGAGCAATGTTTCATTCATTCATAACTGAACATTTGTTTACTTCTACACAGCTGAATATATGAGCCTAAATACAGATATTTTCAGCCCCAAGGCACTTTATCAAACCAAAGCTTTCACTGTAGAATTGAACACACCCCTTGTAAACATGATTTCCAAAAGTCTGTGAACCCGACTACCAGAGGTTGCATAAAGCCAGCCAATCAGATATGAGCTTCCATATCAGAGACTTACCAGAAACCGGGCTTTATTGTTGAAAAGCTTCCTACAGAGGCTTTGCAATATTTCAATTCAAGACAGCATCGCTCTGCAATGTTAAAAACTGCCTGAATCAGAAGATTTAGTGTGAGATATGAGTTTTAAATCATGTACCACGGATCATATTCAAGAAATAGAATTAGAAGAAGCTATTTGAATGATTCTTTGAGATACCGTATTTGACTCATGAGAGACAGCAGGAGTTTTTAAGCTTCCCCTCCTCCTGTGCTCTATCGTTAAAAGAACCGGGGATCGAGTCGGTTCAGGCTCGTGTTTATTTCAACAAATGAGGATGGTACGGGCCCCTGGAGTCAGATTCATTTCCTGCAGTGCTCCCCTATAAGCTCACACTATTGGAATTATTCTGCTCCATGAAGCACTTTAAGAAGACAATGTGTGTTCGAGTGTCTGTTTTATGATGAATACCGCCAACAATGTGTTTGTCAAAACAGAGAAGCATAATTATAGACTGGCAGACATGGAGATGTTACAGTACATCTACATCTCTCTCTTTTTCTCTCTCACACACACACACAAACAAACACATAATATAGCCACTTAGCAGTTCCTCCCAGCACCTCCTATATGCATAGATTCTGAAATGTGTTTTGGCTCATGTGTTTTGTTATGTGTTTTCAAGTAATTATTTTAGCCAGTGAAACATCTTTGAACATACACACAACTTCTGAAATGGGGATTGCTATCAGAGGAGCTGCTGCTGTAGTAATGAAGCTGATCCTAATAGCTGTCAGACTCTCTTAGCTGCAGCACAGGGACTCATTCCAGGTCGTATATGCTTCACATTAGCTAGAATTTCTCATCTTCAACACAGCTGTCTGGATAAAAAAAAAGAGCATAACATTTGGATGTGAAACTGAAAAAAAAAAAAAAAATTAGGTGCAGCTGTCCTGTCCCCTTTGCAGAAAAACAGACCCAAAGCATAATTTTTCCACCTCCATGTTTGACGGCGGGGAAGGTGTTCTTGGGGTCATAGGCAGCTTTCCTCTTCCTCCAAACATGGCGAGTTGAGTTGATGCCAAAGAGCTCGATTTAAGGGTGCTTTCATATCTGTAGTTCGGTTCATTTGGTCCGGACCAAAGGCAAAAAAATTATACATTGTAGCCATTTTTAGCCGTTTTGGTTCCTTTTCACACCACACTGTTTGCTCTGGTCCGAACCAGCTGAAACGAACCAAAATACAGTCACGTGACAACATCCGCTTCACTTGTTGGCTAGATGTGTCTTTGAACGCATTCCCTAAACTGCTTTTCGATTGGTCAGAAAGAGCGTGCGGGAACATTCCAACGGTGCTCCCGGAAGTAAACAAAGACCGGAGTAAAATGCAGCAGACAGCACACTGCTATTTTGATGCTCCACACCTCCTCACAACCCCAAGTTTCTCCGCGACCTGCCATGCTAAACTGCAAACTGTCAACAAACACTTCCGCATCCTGTAATGACGGCAGCTGGTTTAGTCCAAAAATGCGCAGTTCTTTTTGCAGTTGGGTCTGTTTGAGGTCGGATCGCATTCTCACCACAAACGAACCGCTCCAAGGTTCGTTTGAAAGGGTGCCGAGACCATGCTCTCGGTACGCTTGTTTGGTCCGCTTTTGGTGCGTACACGAGTGCGATTGCTGCTTTCTCACCTGTCCAAACGAACCGCACCAAGAGGGAAAACAAACTCTAGTGCGGTTCAAACAAACTAAATGAGGCAGGTGTGAAAGCATCCTTAGTCTCACCTGACCACAACACTTTCACCCAGTTCTCCTATGAATCATTCAGATGTTCATTGGCAAACTTCAGACGTGCCTGTACATGTGCTATTTTGAGCAGGGGACCTTGCGGGCGCTGCAGGATTTCAGTCCTTCATGACGAGGGTGCGTCCAATTGTTTCTTGGTGACTGTGGTCCCAGCTGCCTTGAGATCATTGACAAGATCCTCCCGTGTAGTTCTGGACTGATTCCTCACTGTTCTCATGATCACTGAAACTCCACGAGGTCAAATCTTGCATGAAGCCCCAGGCTGAGGGAGATTGACAGTTATTTTGTGTTTCTTCCATTTGTGAATATTCACACCAACTGTTGTCACCTTCTCACCAAGCTGCTTGACGATGGTCTTGTAGCCCATTCCAGGCTTGTTTAGGTCTACAATCTTGTCCCTGACATCCTTGGACAGCTCTTTGGTCTTGGCCATGGTGGAGAGTTTGGAATCTGATTGATTGCTTCTGTGGACAGGTGCCTTTTATACAGATAACAAGATTTAAATTGATCAATTTGAGTTTGAATATCATTTTTGACATTTTACGCAATGGAAAATTTACCTCAGGTCTTGAAAATAACCTAAGGACACTAGAGCAATAAAACTGTGAACTATGAACAAGTAGGCTAAGTTTTTTCAAAGGCAAATATTATATAATTCACTGTGTATGTATTTGGATAATGCTAAAACTGCTTTATTTATTGTACTAGAAACGTATCCGTAAATTTACCCATATCATCGAGAGTCTGTCCATACACTCTTCTGATTGGCTGGGATACTTGATTCATGATTGATTTTGTCTTGTCTTGCTGTGTCACTGTCTGATGTGAATAAGTACTAAAAATTACATTCTAAATGAATGTAACACAGACGTACTTCATTCGCTATGTTGTCATTGTCATGTGACCTATTCACTGCCTCATGGCATAACACAAACCTTTTTTTTTTTTTTCTAAATAGATGTCAATGGAGGATATAGGCTTTGGGAACACAGCTTATCATTTAATGAATCAACAGCCCATCAGCTAGTTTTGAACATGCCATTAAACATTTGTTTTGACTCAATCTATCTTTACAGTTTACAGCAAAAAAATGTCACAGACAGTTTTACGACAGGATTCAGTTGATGGCACGTCTTCTCATTCATTTCTGCAGTATCCGTAAAACAGTGACTGTCGCACATCAATGACAGAAATTGAATCATCTGTAATGTGATTGGTTATCAAGGCACATGTGATCGAAGTTGATCAAGTTGCTTTCTCCAGTGGTAGAGGTGCAGACCTTGGTATCTCCCCCCGAAAAAGACCATCTTTGGCAAAGTGTCAATTGTGTGCACATTTCAAAAACTCGCCAGTCATAAAAGTAATCCAGGTACTTTTTATGAGCACTGTGAATTCGAACATACTACACTTCACACATGCTGTTCTTCGCCTACTATTGCATAGGGAAATAGTCTATGCGATTTTGGGTGCAGACAATATCTAATTACATTTAGGCAATACATGGTGTAATAGTGACAAATGGTATACCTAGAGATGACCATGTACACAATACCCCCCCCCCCCCCCCCCCCCCCATTTCAAATCTTAGAGGGATAGTTCACCCAAAAATTAAAATTCCGTCATTAATTACTCACCTCATGTTGTTCCAAACCCGTCAGAACTGTTCATCTTTGGAACAAAAATTAAGATTTGATTTTTTTGATGAAATCCAAGAGCTTTCTGACCCTGTATAGATTAGACAACAACTCAACTGACACATTCAAGGTCCAGAAAGTTAGTAAGGACATCATTAAAATAGTCCATGTGACATCAGTGGTTCAACCGTAATTTTATGAAGCTACAAGAATACATTTTGTGTGCAAAGAAAACAAAAATATGAATTTAAAATTATGAAAACATAAAATAATAATTTAGTTACCTTAATAAGTTCAGGAAAATGCAGTCGCATCCAAAATAATTTAGACAACAGACACTGGAAGTATATATATAGATTCATTTATATATTTTCATTTATTCATTGATATTTAAACAGACTAAAAAGTTGTAAATACAACTTCTGAATGAAAGGCACAGTAAAATCAGACACAGCTGATATAATACTCAACTGAAACAGAAGTACAGTACAAAAGCGGACAGTTATTTATTTATAGCACGCAAAAAATCTCTCACGTGCCAACACCTAACGAGAGGCCATCCGGACACCGGTTTAGATTTGACCAGAGTGGAGGGATCTTCACTGATAATGGCTGATGGACACTTATTGCTTTGACTCTGACTAGCCAGAACCCAAACAGCGAAATAAAAAAAAAAATTAATTTCATTCATTTGCACTGGCAGAAACATCAAGTTAAAAAGTGATTAGCTAGCTTTCAAAATCCAGGCTCAATGGAGTGATGCTGTCAGTCAAGCGCTAGCGTACTTCATTATCTAACGCATACTCATTAGCATACTGATCTAATTCATTGGTCCACCAAGTGCAAAATCAAACCAAGGAGGGGGAAAAAAACAGCAGGCTGATGGCTCAAAGTTAAATGATCTTAAGTGTTAGAGACATTTAATTAAATTTTGATTAATTCAATTGCAGAGCTGTGAAATTGAAATGTTAAGATGGATTTTAAAGATAGAAAGTTCCATTTCAGCCTGTGCAGATGCACGTTCACACGTCAAGGAGTTGATAGTGCCACATCACACCGTGTGCCGGTACATTATTTATAGTTAATGGCCAATTAGAGACCTGGACCCCGCTCTGATTTAATAGCACCACGTAATTTGGATTCATTGTGGCCGTCTCTCTGGACTTTGCTTGATTAATACAAACACAAATCTTCGTAACAAGTCTAACCGCATTCATGAATTTGCTCCGGGGTGGTTTGACTACGCTCGGTTTTTAGGCTCTGCCCTTTTAGTTCAGAGGTTTGAGTTACATAGAACCAGACTCTTTGGTATATGCAAAGCAATTCCAACTCATTTCCCCTCTCCAATCTGCTCTAATTATGTACAGACTTCCACATCCTCTCTACCATCTCAAAATTATGCTTTACGCTAAACTCATTCTTCCTGGAATGTAAGTGAATCAATTAGGCAGAAGACGTATGCTGAAAAGTTTTGGACAGAGTTAATGCTCGTGTACTGACATTCCCAGCTGCCTTTCGAGGTGTCGTCATTTTGCAAGTAAACAGCGAGAAATCGGAGGATGTTGACAATGGTGACATAACCGCTGCCTTTATTGCAAAATAAGCCATTGAATAAAAGCAATGAACTCAAGATATTTCAATAATTTAAAGATAAATGTAAGAGAAACAAAATGCACACATAACAGATTGTGGTGTGAAGGATGATTGGTCTGAGATAGTCACAGAAGATCCTCAAACCCTAAAGATGTCGTCGGACATTGATGGGTGAATGTTGAGCGTTGCCAGGGATGGGCGGTCATTACCTAGCGGTACCGCTTAGCTGGGTTAGGTACTCCCGCAGTTCTTTAGCTGCCTGGAATCGGCCGTACCGCTTTTTAGGGTTGGCGCATTCGTCCAACAGGGCTTTGAGCTGGCCGTCTTTGGCTATGTGTGGCGGGGGGTCGTGAAGAAGTCCGCCGGAGCTGCCCCGCCACACGGCATATCGAGAAAGCAGATTTTGACAGATGGCGTAATAATTGTGGTCCACTGTGACCCGCGAGCACAACATGTCTTTAGAGAAGGAGAGACAGGCCTCCTTGTCGCACTCCTCAAACTTGCTCTCGTACCAGACGTCGTAGTTCTCAGGCTTATCTACAGGAAGATGACAGAAACAAGAGTAAATATGTAGTAGTTGAAGAAAATGTATCACAGACAAACCTTATTTCATGTTTTGTAGGTTTTTGTAAAAACTACGACAAATTTCAAAATTACGTAATGCTTTTTTTTTTTTGCACATTCTAAAAATGAATACAAAAATGCAATTAATTCATACAATGACTTGATGTTTTAAATGGCTAAATTAAAGTTAATTTTGATATTTAAAAAGTCAGGGTGATACAACTGCCCTGATATCATAATGCAGACAAAAAAAAAAAAAAACATTTTAATAATTATATTAATAGTAGAAATAATTAGTATTCACTTTCTTAACTTGAATTATTATTTCTTAGATTTAGTTTTTTCTTGCTATTTACATTTATTTATTTCTATTTAATAAAGATACTTATTTGGCACATTATACACCATTTTAGATTTGACATACATACATACATATATATATACACACACAAAGTCAGTTTTTTGCAGCTAGTCTGCTGCAACAGAACACAATGTTCACAGTGTGGCAACATTTTGTCTTGAATTGTCTTTTCACAATTACATCATTAAGCGTGTTTTAGGTTTGACATTTCTTAAAAAAAAAAAAAGGCCAGTATTTCTTAATTTTAAAATTGAAAATAATATCTGCCTTTAATAAATCATATTTGGACACACTCATTCAGTGTCGATGGACCAAGAGAGCAGTTTGTGATTTAGAAATAGCACAGAGGCAATCAGGTGGACATTTCTGAAGTACAGCATGTTCCTTCCTTAATAAAGGGACACAAATTGGTCTGTTTCTTTACCCAGAACACCGATCCATACAACCTTCATCTTCACACTTATTTTTCAAGAACTTGGCAACCGGTGCAAATAAATAACAATCTCTATGATGGGAAAGTCTTTGGAGTTGCATTAATGATCAAATCGATTAGAGTGAAACAACCCAGGAGATGCCAACCCCTAATCATGTTTGAGAAACTCGATGCACTCCAGCCCCTGTCCTTCCTCAATGACTCAATCCATGTTTCCGGCATCAGGCTCTGCCTCAGGCCCCAGACCAATGCCTAAACTCAATCATCGCTCAACACAGATCTGCAGATGCTGAGAGCCAAGGTGAAAAGATGTCATTTACTCTGCTAGACGTCTGTGTGACTGATGTGTGATCAGACCCTGTCTTACCTCTAATGCACAGATCTGTTACATACGTCTGTGCAGCAACACCAAGACATATGAGGTCTTAATGCAGGTCTGTATCTTTGTGTAAGTGCATATAGGTTTAAAGACCATGAAAGACCAATGCTTATTCTCGGTAAAGTACGTACAATATCTGTAGCATGCAGTTAATTAGATCAGTTTCTTTTCTTATTTTTTTTTCCTCTTAGCATTAACACCCTTACATTGGAGCAAGCAAGCATGCAGCACCACAAATTAATGCTATATGAAAATATAGCCACAAACGGCAATAATTACAGTCAAAGCACATGGAAAGAGGAAATGACCATGATTATTACATTTATTGTAGAATATATATCCTGAGGATGCAGTGCTTTGGGTGACAGCATAATGCTTAAAACGCTTTGTTCCAATAGTAATTACATTTATTTTGTTTTTATATTTTAAAACAGTTAATAAAGGAGTCACTACTGCTGTCAATGAATGTTTAAGTTTGCCGTTAATAATTTGCTTTAAAGTGCCCTATTATGCCTTTTCGAATATTACCTTTCATGCAGTGTTATGTAGCAGTATGTGAACATACACTTTCTGCAAAACATTTTTTTATAAATAATAATAATTATTAAAAGAGTTACATTTTTATAGGGTACGTGTTCCAAAAGTTTTTGCTATTAAATTAAACCATGCAATTTCACCAAAATTGGTACGGACTACAGACATTTACGTATTGTGAAAACACTTAATGGAACTTTTTGAGAAATGTTGTGCAAAAAAATATAAATGGAATAAGACAAGTAAAAAAAAATAAAAAATACAGATCAAAAAGAAGAGCATGTCAAAGACTTTGTCGACAAACTCTCAGTTTGCAATAACTGCATACTAAACATACCAATCGCAATATAGATAAAGCTTAACCTATAAACATTTTACAGTCCTCTACATTATATTCAAGTCTGAACTCAGGTTGTCCTCATCTTCTGAATCCCCTCCCTCTCTTCCCTCCTCTTTTATGTCTTTACAAACACATCATCGTAATCTGTGCTGTATTATGTCTGGACAAGACATCTGCCCGTTGCAAGGATGGAAAGAAGCTACTTGATCATCTTTAGCAAGCCAGAGAGACAAATGTGATTGTGAGCGTCAGTGGAGCGGAGCCATGCTCCAGATCAAAATTCATTTTAGGCTGTGGCTTTCCCTGCGTTGCTGGTTTAGACAAACATTCTGTATCCAAGACTTGTCCTAGGCTCTCTCCAAAGCACTGCAGTTAATTTCATTACAGAGCTGCGGATCAATGTCGCTTTGTGCTCTTTAAATACTGCACTGGTGAACTTGCAGCCTAATTGACTGGCCTTCTGTACCATCAATTGTTCATAACAAAGAGTCTTTTTGGTCTCAATCTATTTGCACAGTTGTCGAAATGTGTTTCTACGTCAAATTCTTGATGCAATGCAAAACTTCCCGTCAAGACCGATTACAATGGCTACCATTCACTAACCAACCGTACAAACACATGTGCATAAAATCATGATTCATCACATCAGTTTACAATCAAATTCACTCGAAATTTATTACAAAAATAACAACAACATAAGAACCAAAAAAAAACATACAGCAAATATAAAGATGAATGGATGGATGGATAAATATAAACTAAACTAGAATATATGGATGGATGGAAACAAAGATAGAGAGAATAAATGTGAAAAGATTATGGATTAATGGACGGAAGGATATATAGATAATATAAATAATGGCTGGATGGACACATAAGTACATATAAATGATGGATGAATAGTTAAATGTAAATGATGGATAGGTGAGTAAATATAAACAACAGAAATATAAATAGCAAATGGATGGATGGATAAATACAAATAAAATACATTATGCAGATGATGGATAGATACATATTAATAATATATAAATGATGGATGCATAGATAAATATAAAAGTTGGATGGATGGTTGGAATTAAAATAAAACAAACAAACAAATAAACAAAAACAAATATAAAATGTTGAACAAACAAATAAATAAAATCATATAATGTAACTTTGAGTATACATTTATTATTATTATTAGAAGAAAAAAAAAACATTAAGTAACCCACAATATGTACCAGAAGGGTCACTTAGTACCAGTTTCTGGGTTTAATAAAAAAATAAAATAAATACATAATAAAAACAAATACAAATAAATAAAGATTCATTAATTAAAAAAAAAATTAAAAAAAATATGAAAAGGATGGAATGGATTGTCCTTGAATTCAACAGATTTGGTGTTTGTTTTTCAACTGCTTGAGAATGGTGCAAGTGTCTGTATTTCTTTAAAGATGGTTATTGTGCAACAAGCCCTTACATGCAGATCAACTGGGTGTGTATTACGCTACTCATCAATAGTCTAGAATAATCCAGATTCATTAAAATCACAAGGGTAAGAAATCACCATGCGTATGCACCTGTTGTGAATCCAGTGGACATTTAGCAGTAGAATGCTTTTGATTCCCATAATTATGAAACTTAAAGGTAATTATTTGTGAATGAAACCCAACATCCTTAAGCTTGCTTGTAAAAACAGTGTCTAGCTTTAGTACACCTTCAAAGCTGAGCTAAAACAATTTAAATTCATCCTAGCGGAGCAGTTTGACTGGTAAAAGGGGACACCCTCCCCTCAAGGGCTCGCTCCCACTTCAATGACAGAGCTTCTTCTGTGAGGCTTTTGGCACTTTGACAAGTCGCCATTGAAGAAAGACCCAACTGGCGTCACTCTGTCCTCACGTGTGAGTCTCTCGCGAACCCGCCCGCACAGACACGTATCCTATCTGAGGCTTTCAGGAACAAGCCTTGTTCTCTGAATAGTGTTCTATCTGATGTTGGGTATCTCCCCTGAGATTCTGGTCACAAAACACAAAGGTACAACACAAAATGTCTCTGTACGCTGGTGACGCACTCGATTCTGATGTGGTGGGTGTGTAACAGCACTTTCTGCATCATTCTGGGTTTTAAAGGCGTTTATCGGGGTGTATAATGAACGAATGTAGAGCTATAGCACAACTGGTCACTGCCTATTATTATTATTATTATTATTATAATAAACAAAAAAAAAACAAAGTTACAAAAGAGATATAGAATGATATGAGGGCGAGTTAATATTAACTTAATTTCCATTTTAAAAAAGGGAAAAGAGTTGCATCTGATGCCATTGCCAATTTTGGATTCTTAAAAAAAGAAAAAAAACTGGTTACTTGCCTCAGCAGCCTTTACTTTTAATGCATTCATTTATGGGCTTTTTATGACTAGAAAGAGAGATAGAGAAGGGTTTGAACTTCACACAAACACACCTGCACAGGCACTACTGCTGCGTTGAAGCTTCTCTGAACATCATATCCTCATTATATTTATGCATATGTAATTAGTTTAATCTTGTAGAATAGTTAGCCTTCAAAATTCTGAGAATATTATGACATTTTGACAGAGAGAATGAAGACAGAATGAACTACATTGGCCAAGTTAGTGACAATGGCATTTGTTTGTGACAATGAATCCTTTAATGTCATAATTCATTCAATAATTACATTTCTGTCATCATTTTGTCACTCACATTGTTCCAAATATATTTCAATCATGTAATTTGTAACAGACTACAATTTATAAGTAATATCCAGCACCTTCTGTAAATGATAAGATAATTTTCTTTTCTGGGTCAGATGAAATTTTCATTTTTATATTCAAATTATGTGGATTATGTATATTTCTGGGGAGAAAAGTTGTGTGTAGGATGCCTTTATTTCACTACAGTAAATAAAGAAACTTTGTGTGTACAGGCAGAGGTTTACTGTACATACAGGAAACAGGCAATCGGTTCACTTACTCTGTTTGATCAACCTCTTGTCAGCCACCACAACATTCTCCGCATCCACCACGATGACCTTCCCGTCCCGCGGGCCCACGGCGAAGTTATCGAAGCTGACGTCCAGCAGATAGAGAGCAAAGTCGAAGTCGTTGTTAGTAAGCTGCTCCGCAATGTCCATCAATTGCTTGGCCAGGTCTACTCTCTTTTCCCAGGGAGCATTGAAGAAACTCCACAGCTCCTCGCCCACGTAGTTCACCGCCACCATCCGCCCGCAAGCACCCAGGTACTTCGCAAATGGCCAGCCTTCGTCTGAGGGGAAACTCTGAAAAGAGCACACAAGGGAACGATTTGGAGTTTATATTCAATAAAAGTTAAAAGACCCTACTAAGCGAGTTTCGAAATTCCCATCGTACCCCATCACCGAACTTCAAGTTCAAATGAAACCATTTCTTCGGTCAAACTAAGTTGGCTACTCCATGTGAACTTCAAATACCTTCATAGAATAACAGTAAATTGGACTACGGGGAATTGTGATTGGTTTCAACGCTGACGGTGGTGCTTCTAGTGTCCAGACGTCAAATTGAAATGTTTTGAGATGAAAGCTAACAGCTCTGGTAGGAGGGCTACTTGAAGAGGGGGAAAAAACACAACATCAATTGCATGCAAAACAGCAGGCTATTATTTTAATATGATGCTTGTTTTGTCTGACTCACATAGAGGCAGGAAATTTGTGGATGCTGGGGAGGCATCTGTCAGTTGTGACTTTACTTTGCTAGCCTCTTCAGATACACACAAATGAGGCAAGTGAAGCAGCTGTACCCCAGCAACTGGGTTGGTCTCTCAGGGCCCTGAGTGGGCACGTCTCATTACAGCTCCTCTGTCTATTCCATCTACTGCAGCGTGGAAGTGCAGAGTCAATTAGATATGAAAGAGCACAAATTAGAGCAAAATAAAAGGAAAAACCAAATACATACACTGTCCTGACTACACAATCTGGTTTATTCAATCAGAGTGCCACTCTATTTTAATGAGTCATATTTGCAATGTACAAAACCTTCGTCTTGTTTTGCTCTGGGACCTTCTGGCTGATATTCAGCAATAATTTCACATGCTTCATTTTTCCAAGCTACTCAAATGACTCACATGAGCTTCACTGATATTGACAGACAGCGCTGCGCAAGGGAAAAAGGCGTACGACTGCAATCGGATTCGCTTTTATTTCACAGTCAGAGAAATTTAATAGCCTACTTTAATCTGCCTCAGAATCTGGTTAAAGTTTAATGCGGAGTCTCATTAATATTTCACCATACACATATTATTTAAAAACATACAATCAGTAAAAGGATGCAGAATAAAACAGCTTCTGTTCAGTCCGAGAGCTTTGTGTTACCCACTCTTAAAATGGTAATGTAGAAGGGGAAAACACAAGAGGTATCTTCATGCGGCTATATTATGTATGCTATTTTTGCTGTATGTGTATTGCACACAGTATGCGAATACTGAAATTTGGGGTGATGGCAGTACTCCTGAGATGCTATTGGGTCAGTATCACATAACACTGTCCAAATCTTTTTTAATTTCTTTTGTAGTGTTTATGTTGGTTTTGAAAATGTTTTTTAGACATTAAATTTAACAGTCTAATCATCAAGTAAAAGTTTATATATTCCTTACACCTTGAAAAGATGGAATGTACACATCCTAATCAATTTCCAAAAATAAGTAAATATTTTTTAAATAAATAAATAAAATGCCACACACATTCTATCAGCGGTGTACATGCAGAAGCCAGACAGCTTTGAAGCTGCACTATTAAGGTTGGCCTTTAGCAAAAAAAGACCTGTGTAAGGAGGCCCTAAGGCTGTTCGGCATCACATTTACAGCCACTTTTATGTAGTTCATGCAGCAGCAGCTGTCAGTCTGGGACTCAAAGACGGCTGCTGAGTGGACTAGGGCCAGTGTGAGAGAGAATTTTGGGCCAGCTGACAGAACTGTCAAAATTTGGGGATGGCACTCCACTGGAATATGCTAAATTCTTCCTGTGCTGACCAGATGGGGGTTAATGGTTATCAGTTAATTGTTTTAACATGTGAAAATACAATATTTTATATGATAAAAATATGAAAATAAAATAGAAAATACAATACAACACAACACATGCACACACTACTGCTCAGAAGAGTTTGACAAAAATTATTCAGCAAGGATGCATTAAATTGATCAAAAGTGGCTACAACCAAAGATTCCTTTTTTAATCCTGAAAATAAAGTACCACTGTTTCCAGGAAAGAAAAAGATAGCAGCACAACTGGTTTCAATATTGAAAATAATAAGAAATGTTTATTAAGCAGCAAGCCGGCATATTAGAATGATTTCTGAAGGATTATGTGACACTGAAGACTGGAGTAATGATGCTGAAAATCCAGCTTTTCATCACAGGAATAAATTACAATCTAAAAATATTTTAAAAAGTCTTCACTGTATAAATTAAATCTAATAAATCTGTGTTAAAGCTACAAAAGTGATTTTTCTCTGTTTTGTTGTTTGATTAATATGACACAGAAAGCAACAGGGACATTAAACTGATGTTTTTGTTATCCTCTTTCTTTCTCAATTGTTTACCAAACTGATTTTTTACAAGTATACTTGCAGAGACATGCATTTTGACATAGTTTCACACATGTGCCATTTCAGGCACAAATAGCAGCATAAGTGAATTCCATTGAATTCCATTGCATCGCACCACTCGTGTCCAGTGGTGCGATGCGACACGACAAAATGCAACAGAACCCGTTATAATCAGTGATGCTGTGTAATTGACTGCGCTCTCCTCGATGATGCTGAAGTTTCAACAAAGGATAAATGGATTTTCCAGCACTGAAAATCGCTTGCAGTAGCTCTGCTACTAAATTTATTTAAAAATGGATATCTCTTGTGTGTGAGCAAAGAAAACGATCAGTATAAATTAGGGCCGGGACTCGATAAAAAAAAAAAAAAATCTAATTAATTAGAGGCTTTGTAATAAATTAATCGCATTTTAATCGCATATAAATATTTGACCTGAGAACAGTGAGAAGTAAGTTTTTTCATATGGATTTTTAAATTTCCCATCCACAGGGCCAACCAAAGCGGTCTCATCAGCTTCTTTGTCCATGTTCACTGTGGTTTGTTTTTGTCTGAACGCTAGTTGGTGCTCCAGTATAATCGGTCCGCCGAAACTCATCCAGTGAGAAACGTTCCACGGTGCGGTTAAAATGCGTTAAATAAATTTAACGCGTTATTTTTGTGTAATTAATTAATCTAAATTAACGCGTTAAAGTCCCGGCCCTAGTATAAATATTATAATCAGTATAGGCCTACTAAATATCACACATCCTGCGATGTGACTATCGCGGATGTGCACATCGCGAGATCGATGAGGAAACTATATATTGTGCAGCCCTAGTAAACAGTTATTTTATATTGTAATGAGATTTACCTTTTAACTGAATTTTGATCAAATAAATGCGGCCTTGAGCAGAAAAGACTTAATTTTTTTTTATAAAAATCGTACTAACTCCAAGTGTTTGAACTGTATTTTTATTATTAGTAGTAGTTGTAGCAGTAGTAGTAGTAGCTGTTAGAATGACATTATGACTGAAATATAATTTTTGTAACTCATTTAAATTTTTGCCACTGTCATGTTAGCACACTCTTGAACACAGTATATCTGGAGAAAAAAAATAAATAAATACAAAATAAAAAAAAAATAATATATATATATATATATATATATATATACACACACACAAAATATTTATCATCATTAAATTCCCAATTCACCCACTATTTGGTGATTTTATGGCCTCTTTAAATGGCTTCACAACAAACATTTAAATAATTGCCAAATAATTTAGAAAAAGTTAAGTATTTCAGTGTTTTAGCCTACTGATGTTCTGCAAATACTCTGCTTATTTGACGTCCCCCCCAATGCGCTTAAAACTCTAATCCAGTATCCAGGAGTTATTAACGTTACCGATGAGGCGTTAAAGTGGCAAAATAAATTGGAAACTGGGGTCTCATTTAACATTGACTAAACTTTAATATTAATAAAAAGAGGTGCTTGCGTGGAAATCTTTCCCTTTATCTTTCGCTCTCTTTTTATTTATTTTTTATTTTTTAAGCAGCATCTATTTTATGAGAGAGAGAGAGAGAGAGAGAGAGAGAGAGAGAGAGAGAGAGAGAGTGAGAGAGCGAGAGAGAGAGAGAGCGCGTGTTAATTGGTGGCATTAAGAAGTGCTGCGGGAGCACAACTCCACCTACAGTGATACAGTGGCCGCTCAGAATGATCAGTGGGACATTTCCATTCTTATCCAGACAATAACCAGTGGCTTTCTCCCTCCACTGTCATTTCTTGAGAGGAGCCATATTCAATATTACTCTTTTTCCCTGAAATTAACTTGCTGCTTGCTGTGCCCTATAGCAGCTCACATGGATATTTTTGTCCTGGAGTAAATTAGACCATCTATCAGCCTATTCCGATATTTTAATCTCCTTATTGAGAGGTTTGAAAATTGTTTAGTTGGTTATTTTAATCAATTTTGATAACGTCCTTTAATTTACATTTAGTAGCAGCTACTTCATTTCTTCTATATACCAAATGTTATACATGCAACTGAATTGAACCCATATGCATGCACACAGTCTTGTCTTATTTCAATGGTTTTTTGAAATGTGCAACTCAGGAGCCCAATTAAAATCTTGTAAAACCAACAGGAACCCCAATCCCATTTTTAATCACAGTCCTGATAATAACCGTAACCACAATGGCATTTAGAATATAGCTACATATAATAACAACATAATAAATAAGGTATTAAGTATTTGTGACTTGTGTAATATTTATTTTGGCAAAATGTCATACTTATTTAATAAATCATAAAAATGGTCAAACCGGGAGGATGAAAAAAAAAGAGAGAACAAATGGAGAGAATGAGACAGAAACCGGTGTTCCCAGCAGATCTCTAGAGAATCTAACCCTGCTGAAAATGAAACAGCCTCAGACAAATGGTTTTCCTCCAGAGGAGAGGATGAAAAGAGTAAACCTGCAGTTTTTACAATGTCATGCCCTTCCAAACAGCATCTCGCATGAGAGCAGCTCTGTTGTGTTCTTGTGTTTGCAAGAGTGGATCTTTGGGTCAGATAACAATTTGCTAAAACTATTGTTGATCAATGTGATTTCTGCAATCGGACCCCACACATGTAAAGACAAATAAATGTGTGTTAATTGGATTTCTTTGACAAGTTTTGTCAAATAACTACAATTTGTACTAATATACAGAGACAGTTCACCCAAATATGACTTTTTTAATGTGACAGAATTGGTGTCATTTGATGTGCTTCAGAGTTGTTTTTCCATAGTGGGTGACATTTGTTTATATTCTTATCTGTAAATTCACAAGAGTATTACCATTTTTCAAAAAGGTTTATCCTGGCTGTAAGCGAGACCCTATTAAACATCAAAGACTTCATTAAATCACTGAGTGCATATGTGTATTAACCACAGAGTGCAACAGAAAAAAAGTGTCATAATCTGAACTAAAATATTTGTTGAGGTTTAACATTTACTATATTTTTATTGAAATCCTTCATGTAATGACCATTCTACTGCTTATATGTTAATTATTTTGTGACTATGTTTTACTTATTTTTTTAATATTTAAATCAGTTGAGTCCATTTTTCAGGATTCTCGGATGAACAGAAATATCCAAAGGTACGGTGTACATTTTAGGACATCCTCAGAACTCAGTCATAAAATTATTAGGACATCCTCAGACCTCAGTGATAAAATTAAACGGTGTCGTGCCTCAGACTGAAAGGCTTCAGGTGTACATTTTAGGACATCCTCAGACCTCAGTTATAAAATTAAACGGTGTCGTGCCTCAGACTGAAAGGCTTCAGGTGTACATTTTAGGACATCCTCAGACCTCAGTCATAAAATTATTCGGTGTCGTGCCTCAGACTGAAAGGCTTCAGGTGTCAGGAAAAACGACATCAGGTCTCATACAATTAGGCATCAGGCAAAACGTACTCAGATTAAAAGGCATCAGATTAAAAGGCATCAGGCGAAACGGACTCAGATTAAAAGGCATCAGATTAAAAGGCATCAGGCGAAACGGACTCAGGTAGAGTGTGACGTGTCGCGCTGCCCCGCCCCATGTGACGTCACACGCACGCGTTTCAAAACAAGTGGTGTGGAATGGTTGAGGATGGCGGAAGGAGGTAAGCCGCTCCTGATATATTCTAACAGTTTCAGTTAAATGTTAAACTAATGGGGCGGGGCGAGGCAGCGCGACACGTCATACTCTACCTGAGCCCGTTTCGCCTGATGTCTTTTAATCTGAGTCCGTTTCGCCTGATGCCTTTTAATCTGATGCCTTTTAATCTGAGTCCGTTTTGCCTGATGCCTAATTGTACGAGACCTGATGTCGTTTTTCCTGACACCTGAAGCCTTTCAGTCTGAGGCACGACACCGAATAATTTTATGACTGAGGTCTGAGGATGTCCTAAAATGTACACCGTACTAAGGTCATCCATCTGAAATAAAAAGCTTTTGTACATACATGCATACATACAGTATTGGAACAGTAAAGACAAAATTGCTCTGTTGGCTGTGGAATCAAGGCTTTAATGACTACTGTTGTTTTCTCAGCCGATCAGGTAGTTGGTGGTTGCTGGTGTCGCTGATGGTTTTCAAACTCTTGATTTATCCATGCCCTTTGTTTTTGCTTCTTTTCTTTTAGCATCCAAATTGCTTGCTTTTCTCTCAAAGTCATCTCCCTCATCTTCATCCTGGTTTGTGTGTCATCATCGAATGCAAGATTCAGAATACAGAAGTAATGGATATAACTGATACGACACATTCCCTGCTTTTAATATCTGAAGAATTAATGCAACAGGACACAGCTGATCACTTAGAAAGACCTGTGAGGCAACTGTTCCAATACTTAAGGCCAAAGTATACTTTCCTTCCGCCTTCCGTGCATCATCTGCATTACGTCATTTTCGTCATCAAGAGAGCTCGCACCCAGTCCGCGTACAGCAGCGCATGCGCGAGGTGAATGTCGAGACAGCGCAAGTCAACTTGGTGGTCCTGCACGTGTCGAGCTCGTCCATCCACACTCTTCTGTGTCTGAGTATACTTTGAAAGCTGCGCAGACGCGGTTGTCGCGACACGGAACGGAGCGCAGAAAGTGAAGTATACCGGGCCTTTATGCTCACATCAGATAGAGGGATGAAACTCTAAAAGTGCTGAACTTCTTAGCTGGTAAAACATGTGTTGAAACGGCTAATAATAAAATGTGACATTCTGTAGTTTTGTCTCATATTCATCTTTTAATCATATTTGTAAATGTCTTGACTCCACAGCCAACAGAGCAATTTTGTCTTTACTGTTCCAATACTTTTGGAGGGCACTGTATATATATATATTTTTTTTCTTTCTTGGGGGGGTGGGAGGTTATACAAAGTAACACTTTTATTCAGCAAGGATTCTTTCAATTGATAAAAAGTGATGATATGTATAACATTTATAATATTTACATAATTCTAATGTTACAAAAAATGTATATTTATGCTGTTCTTCTGAACATTCTATTCAAAGATACCTGAAAAAATATATATTATGAAGTTTTCATAATAATAATAATATATTTGAACCGCAAATCAGAATATTAATGATTTCTGAAGGATCGTGTGAATGGAGTAATGACGCTAATAATTCAGCTTTGAAATCACAGAAATAAATTCAATTTTAAAATGTATTCAAATAGAAATCTTTATTATTATTATTATTTAAATAACTTACTGTTAATTTAATTTACTGTTTTTGCTGTACTTTGGATCAAATAAATGCAGGCTTGGTGAGCAGAAGAGACAAAAACAAACAAACAAAAAACAACAAAAGCATTAAAAATCTTACTGTTCAAAAACTGGTAGTGTACATAAATTAATTTAATAACTTAATTATCCAATTTTTGTTTATATTATGATGAAAAATAAGACTGTATTTTTGAGCCTGGTTGACTTTCTTCTTACAGGATAAATGTTGTGACAGACTAAGAAACTTATTTTTAAATGCAAGTACCTTCTCTAAATATAACCATTATGTTGGGATTTGTTTTTGTCAAAAATATATTTTAATTAATATTGTATTATCTGAATGATAGTATTAACAACATGCATGAGTATTTTAGTTTAATGGAGAATTTGTATTCAATCCACCATTCATGTGGAACTCCAATTACAATAATCTGCATTTAATACATTTTGTTAAACAAGGGTATTGCTGGGCAGCTATGTAAAATCCACAGCACCTACAAAATATGATTGGCTCTCACGAGAGATGCTGGAATCTTTGAATTAGTCAGATACGGTTAGAGAGTGTGTACTGTAGCAGCCATATCACCCTGTAGCCCAAGACTGGTTGCCTACTGAAGCTAAGCAGGGTTGAGCCTGGTCAGTACCTGGATGGGAGACCTCCTGGGAAAACTAGGTTGCTGCTGGAAGAGGTGTTAGTGAGGCCAGCAGGGGGTGCTCACCCTGCGGTCTGGGTGGGTCCTAGCGCCCCAGTATAGTGATGGGGACACTATACTGTAAAAAGCACCGTCCTTCGGATGAGACGTTAAACCGAGGTCCTGACTCTCTGTGGTCATAAAAAATCCCAGGATGTCCTTCGAAAAAGAGTAGGGGTGTAACCCCGGCATCCTGGCCAAATTTGCCCATTGGCCTCTGACCATCATGGTCTCCTAACCATCCCCATATCTACTGATTGGCTTCATCACTGTCTCCTCTCCACCAATAAGCTGGTGTGTGGTGGGCGTTCTGGCGCACTATGGCTGCCGTCGCATCATCCAGGTGGATGCTGCACACTGGTGGTGGACGAGGAGATACCCCCCTTACTATGTAAAGCGCTTTGAGTGCCTAGAAAAGCGCTATATAAATGTAACAAATTATTATTATTATTATTACTGAAGTTCGAGATGGCCCTATGATACGTGACTAACATGCCTTTTAATTATTCCGTATAAAATGCAAATATAGGTAAAAATGTCAAAGGTGAAATTGGCTGGAAATATGCGCTGATGTTTAATTTAACAACATGGCACGAACATCATTAAGCAGATGTTCTTGTTAGTGCTTCATCTTGTCCTGTACTGGATCAGTCACATAATTAATTTGTTGGCCCAATAAAATTTCCATCACAAACTTCTTGCTGTTGGCTTGTCTGCCTGTCTTGTAATGCTGCTGTTCTGTCAACCAACACCTGCTAACACATTAAAACAACCCTAACAAATAATATGGTCCCACTATTTCATTGCTCTAGTTTAAACATCTTCCTGTGTCAGCCAGAGTCCTTTTTATAACACACTTGTATAATAAAAAATTGTGCCAATAGCAGATTCTCTGCTGGAGCAAAACCCTCTGAAACCAGGTGCGCAATATGCTGATACCATATCACAGCAGCGTTCTGTCTATAAGCTTTGCAGACCCAAACCATCTGAGAGAATGAACTCATGGACGGACTAAATATTAACATTACTATAAATTCCCTTTTCATTTGAGGTGTAACATAAGGCTTACATAAGAAACGTTACGTTCTGTAAATGATTTATTTGCGATACTATGCCATTTGTCAGCACATCTATACCAGTTACAGAGGGATTCAGGCAAGCAGATCCAGAACAGCTTTGGCACCTAAGATCTATTGCTATGAATCATCATTATTGTTTTGGGTTCTCAATATTTGGTTGGTATGTGGGTGATTGCATGCACAAGAATGACACTGAAAATGACACTGTATTGTATGTCAAATTTACTTGACTATACCAATTTAAGAAAAATAATTGTAAATTATCTTTTTATGAAGCAAAGCAATTTTTAAAAGTCCACTGAAAACACATCTCACTTTACTTGGCATAGACAGAGTATGATACACGTTATTGGGCAATATGCTTGCACAAACTAATCAAAGTGAAAATTTCTGAGAAGTTTTACTGTTCCATTTGTTTTCCCCATGCTTGTTCAATTCTGCATTTGACACTTGCCGCTTTTGTGCACATATACTAGGGCTGTGCAAATAATCAAATGCGATGATCATGCGCCTCTCGTCAATAAAGCCGTTTCTGTGATTCGTAGTAAATCTCCACCTGTTTTCAGATGGAGCAGCATTTAATACACAGAGCCATAGTTCAAGTCAAGTCAAGTCACCTTTTTATATATAGTGCTTTTAACAATACAGATACAATAACAGTATTAACAGTATCAAATTGGAGGATAGTGTCAGTAATGTATAAAAATACGATTAAACACTCAATTTTCAGGAATTCAGTGATGTCATTGTCTAGCTCAGTTTAGTTTAAATGTTATCTGTGAAATCAAATTGACGATAATCGCTAGAAAATAAGTGTCCCCAACTGAGCAAGCCAGAGGTGAAAGCGGCAAGGAACCAAAACTCCCTCTGTGACAGAATGGAGAAAAAAAAAAACAACAAGCTCCGCAATATCGCGATCATAATCGCAGACGATACCTCGCCAGTAATGAATGCGATATTGGGTAGCTTGTCAGTGAACTACGGCTTTGTGTATTAAATGTCGCTCCATCTGAAAACAGGTCTTAGGGCAACTTTGATGAACTTTATTTATCGGGAAAGGGGATCGGGAAAAGTCCATGAGCTGGGACGCCCAAAGCACAACTGCACCATGCATCGGCGTGCTGCCCAAGAGTCTATCAGCACAGACTGAATAGTAATCATTTTAAATACTGCCAGATCCACCAAGTTGAAATCTGTCATGGTCATTTAGTTCTCAACACAATTGTTATTGAGCCAAATATAGCTTTAGAGCTGCAGTAAAAGACATTAGCTGATTATCTGATGGGAAAAAAGGCAAACAATTGGGAACTGGTAAAACATCTACTATAATATAATGAAAATTGTATGATATTTATGTTACTTGCAAAACACGTATACACAATTACAGCATCTTCCAGTCTGGTAGGGGATGAGTTTTAGAATTAGGGATCTCATTACCTTGGCATGCAGATGTGTGCGTTTACCCAAATATATGTTAACTGCACATTACAGACAACAGTAATTAGCAGTCATGCCTCCCAGTGTTTCACGTGTAACCGTCACTAACCGCCTTTCTCACGTAAAAGGCTCTGCCAGGGTGTGGTGAAATTCTTCACATTTTCTCCAGTCGTTAATCCCTAGAATCTGTAACACACATGTCAGGACAAGCATCTAGCACCAATTCAGATGAAGAGTGAGTGACGAAATGCTACAGAAAATGCGGAAAAAAAAAAAAACCTATGTGGATGAAAATATCCTCTCGCTGGCTGTGAAACATATTACACAGTCTGATAAGCCAATTTAAAGGGCTGTTGAGGAAGAACTAAACGCAAGTTGTTTTGTTCTTCACATTAAACGACTGCCCTTTTCCCTCAAACCCCGTCTTTGACCTGCAGTCTGCCACGCAGGC